>NC_042620.1:7444977-7744977 GCF_901001135.1 Rhinatrema bivittatum | reverse complement strand
TTTGAAATGTTTGTATGCTAATGCCAGAAGTCTAAGAAGTAAGAAGGGAGAGTTAGAATGTATAGCAGTAAATGATGACATAGACTTAATTGGCATCTCAGAGACATGGTGGAAAGAGGATAACCAATGGGACAGTGCTATATCCGGGGTACAAATTATATCGCAATGAAAGGGGGGGGGGGGTAGTAATGGTGTTGTATGTCCGGAAGGGCATAGAGTCCAAAAGGATAAAGATCCTGCATGAGATTAAATGCTCAGTAGAATCTTTATGGGAAGAAATCTCATGTCTGTCATGTGTGTTGGGGAAGAGTATAGCAATAGGAGAATACTACCTTCCACCTGGCCAGAATGATGAGACAAATGATGCAATGCTAACAGGCATTAAGAAAGCTTATAAGGCAGAGAGCAAATAGCAAGTCCAAAACTATGGAACTCACTACCTACTGAAATTCACCTACAACAAAATATAAAAAGTTTTTAAAAAGAGATTATAACCTGGTTGTTCAGGAAGGCATACTCTGAAATTCACTAACATTTATCCCCAGCTGATATACCATTCAGTTAACCTTCTATCAGCAAAAAGATCATTAATTACCTGCTCAAATAATTATTTACAACATATACTTTTAGCTACTCACCTTATCATTGAATTATTTTATTAATTTCAATACTGATTTGATTTACTAGTTTTATAAAGAAATTTTATTTGATCTTTTTTATTTTTATTCCTGATATTAGCTACTGTTCTTATTTAATTTAAATATTATTATACTTGAAGCACGTTTTTATTTGCAATGAATTTTACTTATATTTTATTCCTTTTCCTTTATTCTATTTTATGTATGAATGTAGGAAATGAAACTAGATTAGACATTTTATGCAAATGTTGTAAACCGTTGTGATGGAACCTCAGAATGACGGTATATAAAAAATTTGTAAATAAATAAATATATTTGGCAGCACAGAAATAATGGAAGGTTTCAATTCCTACAATATTGACTGGGAAAATGTAACATTAGGACATGCTAGGGAGGTAAAGTTTCTAGATAAAATAAATGACTGTTTCACTGAGCTAGCTGTCCAGGAACTGATGAGAGAGGGGAGTCATTTTAGAACTAATTCTTAGTGGAATGCAGGATTTGGTGTGAGAGGTAACGGTGCTGGGGCAACCGCTCGGCAACAGTAATCAAATTTGCCTTAATGACTGGGAGGACATTAAGTAAATCTACAGCTTTAGCATTAAACTTTCAAAAGGGAGATTTTCATAAAATGAGGAAAATAGAAAATAACTGAAAGGTGCAGCTACAAAAAGTTAAAAGTTTACATCAGGGATGGTCATTGTTTAAAATACCAACTTAGAAGCCCAGTCCAGATGTATTCCACACATTAAAAAAAGTGAAAGAAGGCCAAATGACTGCCGGTATGATTAAAAGGTGAGGTGAAAGAGGCTATTTTAGCAAAATAATTTCTTTCAAAAACTGGGAAAAGGATCCATAAGATAAGGAAAAGCATAAACATTGGCAAGTTAGTTGTAAAACATTGATAAGGTGGGCTAAAAGAGAATCTGAAAAGAAGCTGGCCTTAGAGGCAAAAACTCATAATAAAAACTTTTAAAATTTATCTGAAGCTGAAAACCTGTGAGGGAATTGGTTGGACCTTTAGATGATCGAGGGTTAAAGGGAAGAGAAGGCTATCATGGAAAAACTGAATGAGTTCTTTGCTTCGGTGTTTATTGAAGAGGATATTGGGGAGCTACCTGTGCCGTAAACTGTATTCAATGGTGATGATTCAGAAGAAATGATACCAATCACTGTGAAGCTGGAAGATTTAATAAGGCAGATTGATAAACAAAAGAGTAGCCAATCGCCCGGACTAGGTGGTATACACCCCAGAGTTCTGAAATAACTCAAAAATGAAACTGCAGATCTGTTGCTGGTAATTTGTAACCTATCATTGGATCGTCTGTCGTGTCTGAAGACTGGAGGGTGGCCAATGTAACCCCGATCTTTAAAAAGGGCTCCAGGGGTGATCCAGGAAACTATAGACCGGTGAGTCTGACTTTAGTGCAAGGAAAAATCAGGAAACTATTCTAAAGATCAAAATCACAGAACATATGGGTAGACAAGTTTTAATAAGACACAGCCACCACAAATTTACTGTACATAAGGGCAGTCTTGCCTCACCAATCTGCTTCATTTTTTGAAAGGGTTAATAAACATGTAGATAAAGATGAGCAGGTGAATGTAGTGTATTTGGATTTTCAGAAGACGTTTGACAAAGTTCCTCATGAGAGGCTTCTATGAAAATTAAAAAGTTAGGGGATAGGAGGCAATGTCCTATTGTGGTTTGAAAACTGGTTAAAAGATGGTTAAAAACATGGTCCCCTGGTTTTATGTAAACCGGTACGATAAGACAAGGTCTTGAGCATCGGTATATTAAAAGAATTTAAATAAATAAATAAATAAATAAAGATAGGAAGCAGAGAATAGGACTAAATGGTCTGTTTTCATAGTGGAGAATAATAAACAGTGGAGTGCCTCAGGGATCTGTACTGTGACTGGTGCTTTTTAAAACATTTATAAATGATTTGGAAAGGGAGTGATGAGTGAGGTGATCAAATCTGCAGATGACACAAAATTATTCCAAGTTGTTAAATTTCATGTGGATTATGATAAATTGCAGGAGGACCTTGTGAGACTGGAAAAAGCAGAGTTGCTTACCTGTAACAAGAGTTCTCCCAGGACAACAGGATGTTAGTCCTCACATATGGGTGACATCATCGGATGGAGCCCTATCACGGAACACTTTTGTCAAAGTTTCTAGAACTTTGACTGGCACAGTGAGCATGCCCAGCATGGCACTAACCCTGCATCCAGCAGGGGTCCCCCTTCAGTCTAGTTTGTAGCAAAAAGTACGAGCGAAAAACAAAATAAGAAAAAGTAAGCAAACCCAACTCCGCGGGGTGGTGGATGGGTTTCGTGAGGACTAACATCCTGTTGTCCTGGGAGAACCCCTGTTACAGGTAAGCAAGTCTGCTTTCTCCCAGGACAAGCAGGATGGTAGTTCTCACATATGGGTGTATAGCGAGCTACAGGATGCCCGAATAGAGTGAACCAAAAGCACCCAACGACGTGCAACAGGCACAACAACAGGGGTGCTGTTGGGTATGAGGGCAGCCTGAATTTCAGAGTGGGTCGCAGGTAGGAAGTTGGGTTATTAAACTGGAAACAAATTACGTAGGACAGACTGGCCAAAGATGGAATCCTGCCTGCCAGTCTTGTCAAGACAATAATGAGCTGCGAAGGTGTGGAGAGAGCTCCATGTGGTAGCTTTGCAGATGTCAGCAAGAGGTACAGAACAGGTGCTACTGACATTGCCAAGGTTCTGACTGAATGCGCTTTCACACGTCCCTGTAGTGGAAGGCCTGCTTGTTGGTAGCAGAAGGTAATACAGTCCGCCAGCCAGGTGGACAGGATCTGCTTGCCCAACGGAACTCACAGTTTGGTTTTATCAAAGGAGATAAAAAATTGGGTGGACTTCCTATGGATTGCAGTGCGGTCTAAATAGAAGGCTAGCGCACGTTTGCATTCCAAGGAATAGAGTGCCCGCTCACTTAGTTGCGAGTGAGGTTTTGGAAAAAGGTGGAAGCATTATGGACTGATTTAAATGGAAATCAGAAACTAAATTGACAAACTAAAGAGTAACAAATCACCTGGACCGGATGGTATGCATCCTAGGGTACTGAAGGAACTAAAAAATGAAATTTCTGATCTATTAGTTACAATTTGTAACCTTTCATTAAAATCATCCATTGTACCTGAAGACTGGAGGGTGGCCAATGTAACCCCAATATTTAAAAAAGGCTCCAGGGGCGATCCGGGTAACGACCAGTGAGCCTGACTTCAGTGCCGGGAAAAATAGTGGAAACTATTCTCAAGATCAAAATCATAGAGCATATAGAAAGACACCTTGTCTCTAATATTGTTTCATAGCTTTGTTCAGTTCTGTGGTCTTCAATTATTCAGATGTAGTTACGCTGCCCCACTATCCACGTTACACCAAATTTAGGCTTAAGCTCCTGCTTGGCTTCCATTGTTCAGTTAGTTTCCCCAACCGCACTATTTGCAGTCATGGCATTAAGCCAATGCCACTTAAATTATTATGCTTATGTGTTAATATTAAAGTTTAAGGATTATGCTAAGGATTTCTATTAATTCTATTAATGCTTTAATGTTTTAAGGTTCTAATGTTCATAGGGTCTCCCTCTCGTTCCATTCAAATTGTTATATGTTTTCTTATTTCGTATTTATATCCTCTTAGACACAATGTTTCAATGTAACGCCTTATCCGCGACTGTTCTGTTGTATTGTAAACCGGTATGATTTGTATATTATACAGGAATGTCGTCGGTATATAAGAATTCAAAATAAATAAATAAATAATGGAACACTGTCAACATGGATTTACCCAAGGGAAGTCTTGCCTAACAAATCTGCTTCATTTTTTTGAAGGGGTTAATAATCATGTGGATAACGGTGAACCGGTAGATGTAGTTTATTTGGGTTTTCAGAAGGCGTTTGACAAAGTCCCTCATGAGAGGCTTCTACGAAAACTAAAAAGTCATGGGATAGGAGGCGAGGTCCTTTCGTGGATTACAAACTGGTTAAAAGACAGGAAACAGAGAGTAGGAATAAATGGTCAATTTTCTCAGTGGAAAAGGGTAAACAGTGGAGTGCCTCAGGGATCTGTACTTGAACCAGTGCTTTTCAATATATATATAAATGATTTGGAAAGGAATACTATGAGTGAGGTTATTAAATTTGCGGATGATACAAATTATTCAGAGTAGTTAAATCACAAGCAGACTGTGATACATTACAGGAGGACCTTGCAAGACTGGATGATTGGGCATCCAAATGGCAGATGAAATTTAATGTGGACAAGTGCAAGGTGTTGCATATAGGGAAAAATAACCCTTACTGTAGTTACACGATGTTAGGTTCTATATTAGGAGCTACCACCCAGGAAAAAAATATAGGCATCATAGTGGATAATACTTTAAAATCATCAGCTCAGTGTGCTGCAGCAGTCAAAACAGCAAACAGAATGTTAGGAATTATTAGGAAGGGAATGGTTAATAAAACAGAAAATGTAATAATGCCTCTATATCGCTCCATGGTGAGACCGCACCTTGAATACTGTGTATAATTCTGGTCACCGCATCTCAAAAAAGATATAGGTGCGACGGAAAAGGTACAGAGAAGGGCAACCAAAATGATAAAGAGGATGGAACAGCTCCCCTATGAGGAAAGGCTGAAGAGGTTAGGACTGTTCAGCTTGGAGAAGAGACGGCTAAGGGGGGATATGATAGAGGTCTTTAAGATCATGAGAGGTCTTGAATGAGTAGATGTGACTCGGTTATTTACACTTTCAAATAATATAAGGACTAGAGAGCATTCCATAAAGTTAGCAAGTAGCACATTTAAGACTAATCGGAGAAAGTTCTTTTTCACTCAATGCACAATAAAGCTCTGGAATTTGTTGCCAGAAGATGTGGTTAGTGCAGTTATTGTAGCTGGGTTCAAAAAAGGTTTGGATAAGTTCTTGGCGGAGAAGTCCATTAATGGCTATTAATAAAGTTTACTTAGGGAATAGCCACTGCTATTAATTGCATCAGTAGCATGGGATCTTCTTAGTGTTTGGGTAATTGCCAGGTTCTTACGGCCTGGTTTGGCCTCTGTTGGAAACAGGATGCTGGGCTTGATGGACCCTTGGTCTGACCCAGCATGGCAATTTCTTATGTTCTTATGTTCTTACCTTTGGCAGAAATTTAGAGTGAGTGTGGAGTACCACATGATCATGGAGGAATTTGGTATAAGGTGGGTATATGACCAATGCCTGTAGGTCACTGACTCTGCAAGCTGATGTTATTGCAACTAGAAAGATCACCTTCCAAGTGAGATGTCTGAGCTCGCAGGAGTGTAGGGGCTCGAATGGAGGTCGCATGAGCCATGCTAGTACAACATTGAGGTCCCATGACGCAATTGGGGGATGCAGTGGAGGCTTCAACTGGAGAAAGCCTCTCATAAAGCACCCTACCAGGGGTTGCGCCGAAATTGGGGCAACTCCTATACCTTTGTGGTAAGCGGTTATGGAACTTAAATGCACTCAGATGGAGGAAGTTTGTAGGCCAGATTTCGAGAGATGCAAGAGGTAGTCCAGGAACCTTGTTGTGGGGCAGGAAAAGGGATCTATTTCTTTTGCCGTGCACCACAAGGAGAATCTTTTCCACTTAGAATGATAAGATTTTCTAGTAGAAGTCTTCCTTGAAGCTACGAGGACCTGGGACACATCATTAGAAAGGTCAAGTGATTGCAGAATCAACCTTTCAACATCCATGTTGTCAGAGACAGGGAGTGGAGGTTCGGATGACGCAACAGCCTGTCGTTCTGCATTATTAGAGTTGGATTTGTGCCCAGGCGAATTGGTTGCTGGACTGAGAGGTCGCGTAGGATGGGAAACCAAACCTGCTGTGGACAGTATGGGACTATGAGAATCATTGTGCCCCAGTCTTGTCGTAGCTTCACGAGAGTCTTGCTGATGAGTGGAATCGGAGGGTATGCATATAGAAGACCCGTTGTCCATGAGTGGGCGAAGGCATCCCTTGGAGGTGTCTTGCGGCTGCAGTGTAGAGAGTAGAATTGGTCTACTTTGTGGTTGTGAATTGACACAAAGAGGTCTATGTGTGGGCAGCCCCACTGGTGGAAAATAGTGTTCGCTACAGTGGGATTTAGGGTCCATTCGTGGGGATGAAAGGTCCGGCTGAGATTGTCCGCCATCACATTGTCCATGCCTGCCAGGTAGGTTGCTCTCAGTAGCATGGAATGGGAGAGAGCCCAGGCCCAGATCTGCGCCGCCTCCTGGCATAGCAGGTAAGAGCCTGTGACCTCCTGCTTGCTGAGGTACCACATCACCACCTGGTTTCTGTTTGAATTAGGATTGTCTTGTTGGTTTAGCAATCCTGAAAAGCGAATAGGGCATATCGTAATGCCCTGAGCTCCAGAAAATTGATCTGGTGGTTTGATTCTTCTGTGGTCCAGGTTCTCTGAGTTTGAAAGTTGTTGACATCGGCTCCCCAACCCAGGTTGGAGGCGTCTGTGGTTAATGTAATCTGAGGCTCTGGAGGTTGAAAAGGTAGTCCTATCTGAAGATTGGACCCCTGTATCCACCAAGCTAGTGAAAGTTGAAGCTGGCTGGTGATGTGGACAATGTGGGACATATGTTGATGTGATTGGGACCACTGAGACTTTAAAGTCCATTATGTTACTCTCATGGCTAGACAAGCCATTGGGGTAACATGAACAGTAGAAACCATGTGTCCTAGCAAGGTTAGCAGGTGACGCTCTATAGTAGTGCGGTGAGTCAGTATTGCTTTTGCTAATGTGGACAGTGTGCATGCTCGGGCCTTTGGAAGGAACGCCCTGGCTTGAATGGTTTTGAGATCTGCTCCAATGAACGAGAGAGTGCATGATGGAGTCAGATGTGATTTGGGGTAGTTTATGAGAAACCCCAAGTATTGTAGTAGGCTTATCGTAATACAGAGGGATTGAAGTACTATCTCCTTGGATGGACCCCTGAGCAGCCAATCGTCTAGATACGGATAGACATGGATACTGCACTGCCTTAAGTAAGCTGCTACTACTACAAGGCATTTCATGAATACCCGAGATGCTGACGCTAGGCCGAACAGAAGCACTCGGTATTGGAAATGTCTGTGACCTACTATGAATCTGAGATATTTTCAATGAGGAGGGTATATGGCTATGTGGGCATATGCCTCCTGAAGATCTAGAGAGCAGAGCCAATCTCCATTTTGAGAGAGGGAGCATGGTGCCCAAGGTAACCATCCTGAACTTTTTCTTGCGGAGATGTTTGTTTAGGGCACGGAGGTCCAGAATAGGACGTATGCCGCCTGACTTTTTTGGAATCAGAAAATATCAAGAGTAGAACCCTTTTCCTCGCTGCAGTCGGGGAAACCGGTTCCACAGTGTTGGACTGCAGGAGGATGGAGAGTTCTGCCTCGAGAAGTGGAGTATGGTCTGTTAGACTCCACGCCAGACTTGGTGGAGAGTCCGGTGGTAATGTAAGGAAGTTCAGATGGTAACCGAGGGCAACCACAGAAAGGACCCACTGGTCAGTGGTTATTGTGTGCCATGTGCTGGCAAAGAGGCACAGATGGCCTCCGTCAGGAGAGGGTGTTGGAGGTGGGGGTTGACTGCTGCTCTCTAGAAGGGAGTCAAAACCCTGACACCAGACCAGTCTGTAGAGCTGGTTGGGGTTTTGGGGCCCTGTGTTGCCAAGGCTGTCCTCTTTGAGAGAGTCTGGGTGGTCGAGCATGGGATGGAGGAGGGTAATACCTACGTGGTTTATAGGATAGCCTCCTAGGTTCCCATCTAAATGACCTCTTGGCAGTAGATGAGAAGTCCGAGGGAACAGTGGACAGCTGGTGCAAGGTCTCATGGTGATCTTTGAGTTGTGCCACTGTCTCCTGAATCTTCTCGCCAAACAAGTTGTCCCCTGTGCATGGAAGGTCTGCCAACCTTTCCTGGACTTCCTGGCATAATTCAGAAGATTTGAGCCATGCCCAGCGTCTGACGCTTATTCCCGTCGCTGAGACTCTGGAGGCAGTCTCAAAGATGTCATACGCTGCCTTGACCTCGTGCTTTCCAGCATCAAGTCTTTTTTGGAGGATTGTATTGAGTCCCTCCTGAAATTCCTCTGGCAGGGTCTCGGAGAAGTCCTGGACTTGTTTCTAGAGATTCCTCGAGTATTGAGTCATGTATAGCTGGTAGGTTGCTATATGTGCCATAAGCATAGATCCCTGGAACACTCTTCAGTTGAAGGCATCCAAGGACTTAAGTAAGGACCAGCTTACTTAAGGCAGTGCAGAAGAATGAGGTCAGGACCTCTTGGCCTTCTTCTGGGCGGTCTCAACCAACACACAGTGGTTGGGTAGCTGTTTTTTTTGAAAACCTGGAGCTGACTGAACCAGGTATGTGGTGTCAGTTTTCTTATTGACTGGTGGAACTGTACCAGGATGTTCCCAGGTATGGTGTAACAAGTCGAGGAGTACTTCGTGGACTGGGACTGCCATCACTTCCTTGGGGGCATCCACGAACTGAAGTGCCTCCAGCATTTTATGCCTGGCATCCTCCTCTGTTTGCAGTTTAAAAGGGATGGTTTCAGACATCTCTTTTATGAAGTTGGCAAATGTGAGATCTTATAGAAGGGAGCGGCGGCACTCTTCTGGGGGTGAAGGCTCAGACAGAAGTTCCTCAGAGTCTTGAGAGTCAGAGGAATCATCACCCCAGAGATCATATGGTGGATCTCCTCCACCCTGCGGGCCTTCAGATGGAGGCAGAGGTCAAAACTCAGCCGGATCTAGAGGCGGCACCGATGGAAAGGATGGAGGCACCGAAGCAGGAGGAGATGGCACCGAGGACGGCAGTGGCACCAATGGTATCGGTGTTTTCGATGGTCATCGGGGTGGCAGTAGACCCGATGGTCCTGGAATCGGCTCCAGCATCAGCGGAGGCTCTTTCTCGTCCAAAGACAAGGAAATCGGGATCTGTGACGATGGAGGAACCAATGGCTTGAGGCGCTGCTGGTCCAGAAGGAACGGGCATCGAAGGAAGTGCACCGATCAGGGTATCCAATCGCTCGAGGAGTGGAGCCAGCATGGTAGGCACCGGATCAGGCGTCGGCATGGGGGTCGGTGCCGGTAGTGATTGGAATCCACGAAGTGCTTGGAGAACTGCCTCTTGGACCATCCGGTCCAATTCCTCCCGGAAAGCTGGTGTTGGCAACACAGCAGTCAAGGTTGGAGGCTGAGTAGGCGTTGCCGGAGGGTCCACAGGAATGTGTGGAATCTCACGTCCAGGCACTGGTGCAGGTGGGGAATGCCTCGGTGTCCCGGGTCCAGAGGAGGATGGGGGCTCCTCTCCCCCGGACTTCTTGGATGGCGGCTCCGTCAATGCCGATGTCGATAGCTTGTTGGTGCCGGCATCGGATGAAGGCTCACGTCGGTGTCGATGATGGTGCTTTTCTCAATACTCGGTCCGGTCCTTCTCCGGAACCGAGGACGAGGATGTCGATGCCTTTGAGCGCGAAGATGCTGGTGACGGCCGGTCACTGGTGTCTCGACGGTGTTAGATGTCAATGGTGATGGAGTCGAGGAAGAAGACGGCTTTCGACTCGGTGGACTCTTAGCCGGAGTAGATGGAGACGAGCGCTTAGATTTGAACAGGTATTCCATCTTTTCTAAGCGGGCCCGGCGGCCTTTTGAAGTCATTTGGGCGCAACAAACACGAACGAACCCCAAACCAGGCCCTAACCCCTGCAGTCAGGGAAAACACCACCTACAACTACCACACCTGTAAATAACTATCTATACATTCAATAGCATGATGGTCTCCTTAATACATAATATCCTCTCCGTCACGACCCGTGTAACATATTACCCATGTCACTGTTACAGAGTCACCCTATAACAAATGTTATTTATTGTTTATTAACATTATTATTATTACTGTTTTTATTCATGTTACTTTTATTCATGCTACAGAGTCACCCTTATAACAAATGTTATTTCTTCTTTATTAATATTATTATTACTGTTTTTATTCATGTTACTGTTACTCCTTCACATTACTGTATCTAATCGTTCCCTATACCAAACAAAAGGAAATGCTTGACTTCCTGCACCACTAAGTTATATGTAAACCGATGATATATGTAATCGAACACCGGTATATAAAAACAAACAAACAAATAAATAAATAAACGGGTGCACCGTTGGATGTTGTGGGAAGGCCCCATGCATAAGAAGCAGACGTCATGAGTGTCCGTAATGGACATAGTCCTCGGACACTCAGGACACTTCTGAAAACCGGTCGCAATTTTTTTAAAAAATAAGCACGGCGCGCGGTTGGTGGTCATCGGGCACCGATGAGAGCACTGTTGGGAACCGACTGCAAAGAACGAGGCAAAAACTTACCAGCGTTAGCGGAGATCGATCGGGACAGAGAAAAAGTTTTGAAGTTTTAAGAAAAGTTCCGTGAGGAAAAACGTTGTGAGAAATTCTCACAGAGCTCCTGAGAACCGAGAGGCAACTGCTGCGTGGAAAAAAAGAAACTGAAGGGGGACCCCTGCTGGATGCAGGGTTAGTGGCATGCTAGGCATGCTCAGTGTGCCAGTCAAAGTTCTAGAAACTTTGACAAAAGTGTTCCGTGATAGGGCTCCATCGATGATGTCACCCATATATGAGGACTACCATCCTGCTTGTCCTGGGAGAATTGGGTATCCAAATGGCAGATGAAATTTAATGTGGATAAGTCAAGGTGATGCATATTGAGAAAAATAACCCGTGCTGTAGTTACACGATGTTAGGTTCCATATTAGGAGTTACTGCCCAGAAAAAGGACCTGGGCATCACAGTGGACAGTACTTTGAAATCCTTGCTTGAGTGTGCAGCAGAGGTCAAAAAAGCAAACAGAATGTTAGGAATTATTAGGAAGGGAATGGTGAATAAAACGGAAAATGTCATAATGCCTCTGTATCGCTCCATGGTGAGACCGCACCTTGAATTCTGTGTACAATTCTGGTCGCCACATCTCAATAAAGATATAGTTGCGATGGAGAAGGTACAACCACAATGATAAAGGGAATGGAACAACTCTTCTATGAGGAAAGGCTAAAGTGTTTAGGTCTGTTCAGCTTGTAGAAGAGACGGCTGAGGTGGGATATGATTGGGGTCTATAAAATCATGAGTGGAATAAAACAGGTAAATGTAAATCTGTTATTTACTCTTTCAAAAAATATAAAGTCTAGGGGACATTCCATGAAGTTATTATGTAGCACATTCAAAACAAATCTGAGAAAATTCTTCATACACTCAGTGCACAAGTAAGCTCTGGAATTCATTACTGGAGGTTGTGGTTAAGGCAATTATCATAGCTGGGTTTAAAAAAGCTTTGGACAAGTTCCTGGAGAAGTCCATAAACTATTAACGAAATAGACTTAAGAAATAGCCACTACTTATCCCTGCACAATGGCAGTATGGGATCCATTTACTGTTTGGAATCTTGCCAGGTATTTGTGACCTGGATTGGCCATTGTTGGAAACAGGGTACTGGGCTTGATGGACCCTCGGTCTAACCCAGTAAGGCAAATTCTTATGTTCTTAGGCCTGTATATATTACAGCTTCTGAAATCCAGATGGAGGCTCTCTCTGACATAAATGAAAGTATGAAGAAGGACATTAGCATTAAATCTGAGAGACTGAGGCCACACACAACATACCGTAGTTTATGAGTGAAGCTCATGCCAGTTATGTGCGCAACTCTACCCCCAAGAGATACCTTAGAAAATCAATAAACGTCCTATAGGGAAAACAGAACAAGCTGGACAGCTATAGATCCCTACAAAGAACCTGCACAATCCATAGCTTGGTCATGCACTCAGAACTCAGACAAACCCTCATCAAATACAGAATAAAGGATCACAGTCTAGAAATAGAAAGATGCAAAAATTGAACTAAACATAGAAACACAGAAACATAGAAAATGATGGCAGAAAAGGACACATTTGCCCATCTTGTCTGCCCAGCAAGCTCACATCCTACAGGATTCACAGAGCGTCGGGGTCTGGGCCTTGTAGATTACTTGTTTGAGTTGTGTCCTGGGTAATATGTGTTGCATCACTAAGTCACCCCCCTTGATTATTTGCATACCTGTACTTCCTCTTGTGCTATTTGATTTGTACTGGTACCTCACCCCTGTGTTTGCTTGTTTTCCCAGACACCCCCCCTTGTTTTTTCTCCAGACTATATAGCTCATGTCTTAGTTTTCTGCTGTCGGATTTTTTAACTGTATGAAGGTTCCTGCCTCTAACGTGCCTCTTTCCTCATTTCACTTCTCTCGCCTCTAGAGATCCGCAGTGTTTACCCCATGCCCTTTTGAATTCCTTCACTGTCCTGGTCCTCACCACTTCCTCCAGTAGGGCGTTCCATAAGTCCACCACCCTCTCCATGAAGAAATATTTCCTGACATTCAATCTGAAACGTCCTCCCTGGAGCTTCATTTTGTGATCTCTAATTCTCCTTATTTCTTTCCAACAGAAGAGGTTTGTTATTAAAATTGCATCATTTATGCCTTTTAAGCATCTGAAGCTCTGTATCATGTCTCCCCTGCACCTCCTCTCCTCCAGGATGTACATATTCAGATCCTTCAGCCTCTCCTCATTGCTTTTCTGATGCTACCCCTCACCATTTTGGTCGCCCTTCTCTGGATCGCCTCCATCCTGTCTCTGTCTCTTTTGAGATACGGTCTCCAGAACTGAGCGCAGTACTCCAGGTGAGGCCTCCCCAAGGATTTGTTTAAGGGGATTATCACCTCCTTTTTCTTACTGGTTATTCCTCTCTCTGTGCAGCCTAGCATTCTTCTGGCTTTAGCTATCGCCGTGTCACATTGATTTTCATCTTCAGATCATCAGACACTATCATTCCTAGGTCCCTCTCTTGTTCTGTGCACATCAGCTCAAGAAGCCCAATTCTACATGCATTGAAATACTGCAGTAACAAATAGCAATGCATTTCCTCCTGTGCTGTGCAGAATACAGAGAGATCAGAGCTGCACATTCCCAGAGCTGAGAGAGGAAATCCAAGGAGAAATAGAAACAGCAATGCATTTCCTCCTGTGCTGTGAAGAATACAGAGGGATCAGAGCTGCACATTCCCAGAGCTGAGAGAGGTAATCCAAGGAGAAATAGAAACAGCAATGCATTTCCTCCTGTGCTGTGCAGAATACAGAGAGATCAGAGCTGCACAGGCCCCAGAGCTGAGAGAGGAAATCCAAGGAGAAATAGAAACAGCAATGCATTTCCTCCTGTGCTGTGCAGAATACAGAAAGATCAGAGCTGCACAGGCCCCAGAGCTGAGAGAGGAAATCCAAGGAGAAACAGAAACAGCAATGCATTTCCTCCTGTGCTGTGCAGAATACAGAGAGATCAGAGCTACACATTCCCAGAGCTGAGAGAGGAAATCCAAGGAGAAACAGAAACAGCAATGCATTTCCTCCTGTGCTGTGCAGAATACAGAGAGATCAGAGCTGCAGATTCCCAGAGCTGAGAGAGGAAATCCAAGGAGAAATAGAAACAGCAATGCATTTCCTCCTGTGCTGTGCAGAATACAGAGAGAGTAGAGCTGCACATTCCCAGAGCTGAGAGAGGAAATCCAAGGAGAAATAGAAACAGCAATGCATTTCCTGCTGTGCTGTGCAGAATACAGAGAGATCAGAGCTGCACATTCCCAGAGCTGAGAGAGGAAATCCAAGGAGAAATAGAAACAGCAATGCATTTCCTCCTGTACTGTGCAGAATACAGAGAGATCAGAGCTGCACAGGCTCCAGAGCTGAGAGAGGAAATCCAAGGAGAAATAGAAACAGCAATGCATTTCCTCCTGTGCTATGCAGAATACAGAGAGATCAGAGCTGCACATTCCCAGAGCTGAGAGAGGAAATCCAAGGAGAAATAGAAACAGCAATGCATTTCCTTCTGTGCTGTGCAGAATACAGACAGATCAGAGCTGCACATTTCCCAGAGCTGAGAGAGGAAATCCAAGGAGAAATAGAAACAGCAATGCATTTCCTCCTGTGCTGTGCAGAATACAGAGAGATCAGAGCCGTACATTCCCAGAGCTGAGAGAGGAAATCCAAGGAGAAATAGAAACAGCAATGCATTTCCTCCTGTACTGTGCAGAATACAGAGAGATCAGAGCTGCACATTCCCAGAGCTGAGAGAGGAAATCCAAGGAGAAATAGAAACAGCAATGCATTTCCTCCTGTGCTGTGCAGAATACAGAGAGATCAGAGCAGCCCATTCCCAGAGCTGAGAGAGGAAATCCAAGGGGAAATAGAAACAGCAATGCATTTCCTCCTGTGCTGTGCAGAATACAGAGAGATCAGAGCTGCACATTCCCAGAGCTGAGAGAGGAAATCCAAGAATTCCCACTAAGGAAGGAGCAGGAAAACCTCCTTGTAATCCTGGGGGAAAGAGGAGAGGCAGCAGTGAGAGTGGCACAATGTGTGGGATCCTGCCACCAGGCCAGAAACACGATCTGACCAGGGACGATCCGGGCCAGCACCAGGACCTAGTTACTGTGCTTTCTGTACACTGTCATTCTTCCCTTTTATCACTGTCAGTATTACTTTGGCAATGGGTATTGATTAAACTAATTGCAAATAAGGAAGCCACAAACCAAGGCACTCATTCTGATTGTACAACGACAAATGACACAGTGGGGGCGAAACAAATGTGATAAGGCACTAGGGAGAGAGGAACACGATGTCTGCTGCAGGCAGGGTCACAAATAGTGCACAGAGGGTTTGAGATTGTTGGTCTGTTGCTACGTTTTCCTTCCAAAATGTAGTCCCTGAAGCTGGAGCGGGACCTGCTGAAAGACTGCCAGTGGCGTGTTGCCTTCTGCTACACGAAGCTGTGATTTGTCACGTGAAGTTGTCTTCTGCAGTATCAAGCGGCACTTTGAAAGCTCAGTGCAGCCCCCCAGGGTGACGTCCTCTTCAGGAGACCAAGGTGACACGGTTAATCTTGGGGCTTACGCTATCTTCCCTTCCCACACAGTCCTGCTAGCCCCAACCCTTTCCAGAAGTCCCTGCGGCGTGAGGGAGAGAAGAACCTCCTAGGCAGATACAGAGGCAAGAAGCAGGCTGGATTCATCGATGCCTTACTGATAGGCGATGTTCAAGGTGAAATATACGGCTGAAATCAAGTCCAGAGAATAAACCCCTTTCTAGTAAATCTGTGACTATGCTGAGTCTCTCAACCGGGACCCTGCCTCGCTTGGGGATCTCTCCACTGGTGGGCTGGTGGGTCAAACTGACTTCCACAGTGGCAGTACCTTGGTTCAGATGTCTGGATAGTCCTCTGATTCCTTTCACTGCTGGACTGGTGCTTGCGCTCCTCCTCCAGGCATCCAGCGGATCCACACCAGGGGCGAGCCACTCTCCCCTTTACTCCTCAAGCCTTATCTCTCTCTCTCTCCCAGGACAACTGGTTGGTCGTCCTATTCTCCCAGAACTCCAATAGGCAAACCGGAAAATCCAAGAAAGAAAGAATGGAGGGGTTGAAATCTTCCTTCAACTGAATCCAAAAAATGAAAGGCAAGTTCCTCCTCCAAAAACTGAACAAGACACAAGTTTTCAACTCTTCTCCCTACTCTGGCATCCCTTCTCTTCCAAACTGAAAATCAGAAGGAGAAGAAAAAGGAACTAAAAGGAACCATTCCTCCTTCTTCCAAAAACAAAGCAAAAATCCAGACAGTCACTACCGGTAGGAGTTTTCTACAGGCTGGCAGCAACCACTGCAGCAGCCCACATGGGGGAGCCGAGAGATAGAGCCCGCTCCTCCCCGACTACTCTCTTGGTACAGCCTGTTCCACGTTTCATATGATTGCAAAGAAACATTTCTGATAAAACACATTTGGACTTGTTGTTTACTCTTTCAGACAACAGAAGGACTAGGGGGCACTCCATGAAGTCAGCAACCAGCACATTTAAAACAAATCGGAGAAAATTATTTTTCACTCAGTACACAATTAAGCTCTGGAATTCATTGTCAGAGGATGTGGTTAAGGCACTCAGTATAGCTGGGTTTAAAAAAAGGTTTGGATAAGTTCCTAGAGTAGAAGTCCATAAACTGCTAATAATTTATTTATTTATTTATTTAAAGGATTTATATACCGGAAGTTCCTGTATAATATACATATCACCCCGGTTTACAAGGAACAAGCACTATCGCTTCATTTAGCGGTTTACATTGAACAGATTAATCAAGTTAACAAATTAGTATATATTGCTAAACAGTTAATAAACAACATGCGAGTTAATAAATAAATAAATGGTTATATGATTATCAACATGATTATATGTATATATGATTATATATAAATAAGTAACATGATTATATGATTAAGTACAATTCAATAATGATCTATAAGGAATAATAATAATTTAATAATAACCAATAAGGAATAGTAGCTTGAGATCTATTTAGTGTTTGGGTACTTTCCTGGTACTTGTGACTTGGATTGGCCTCTGTTGTAAACAGGATGCTGGGCTTGATAGACCCTCGGTCTGACCCAGTATGGCAAATTCTTACATTTTTATGATTGCAAGTGATGCATAGTGAGTGCTCTCGAGCTAAACTTTCAAAAGGGAAACTTTGATAAAATGAGAAAAATTGTTAGAAAAAAACTGAAAGGAGCAGCTACAAAAGTAAAAAATGTCAAAGAGGCGTGGTCATTGTTAAAAAATACCATTCTAGAAGCACAGTCCAGATGTATTCCACACATTAAGAAAGGTGGAAAGAAGGCAAAACGATTACTGGCATGATTAGAAGGGGAGGTGAAAGAAGCTATTTTAGCCAAAAGATCTTCATTCAAAAATTGGAAGAAGGATCCAACAGAAGAAAATAGGATAAAGCATAAACATTGGCAAGTTAAATGTAAGACATTGAAAAGACAGGCTAAGAGAGAATTTGAAAAGAAGTTGGCTGTAGAGGCAAAAACTCACAGTAAAACGTTTTTTAAATATATCCGAAGCAGAAAGCCTGTGAGGGACTCAGTTGGACCGTTAGATGATCAAGGGGTTAAAGGGGCACTTAGAGAAGATAAGGCCATCGCGGAAAGATTAATTGATTTCTTTGCTTCGGTGTTTACTGAAGAGGATGTTGGAGAGGTACTCGTAATGGAGAAGGTTTTCATGGGTAATGATTCAGATGGACTGAATCAAATCACAGTGAACCTAGAAGATGTGGTAGGCCTGATTGACAAACTGAAGAGTAGTAAATCACCCGGACCGGATGGTATACACCCCAGAGTTCTGAAGGAACTAAAAAATGAAATTTCAGACCTATTAGTAAAAATTTGTAACTTATCATTAAAATCATCCATTGTACCTGAAGACTGGAGGAGAGCAAATGTAACCCCAATATTTAAAAAGGGCTCCAGGGGCAATCCGGGAAACTACAGACCGGTTAGCCTCACTTCAGTGCCAGGAAAAATAGTGGAAAGTGTTCTAAGCATCAAAATCACAGAACATATAGAAAGACATGGTTTAATGGAACAAAGTCAGCATGGCTTTACCCAGGGCAAGTCTTGCCTCACAAATCTGCTTCACTTTTTTGAAGGAGTTAATAAACATGTGGATAAAGGTGAACCGGTAGATATAGTATACTTGGATTTTCAGAAGGCGTTTGACAAATTTCCTCATGAGAGGCTTCTAGGAAAAGTAAAAAGTCATGGGATAGGTGGCGATGTCCTTTCGTGGATTACAAACTGGCTAAAAGACAGGAAACAGAGAGTAGGATTAAATGGGCAATTTTCTCAGTGGAAGGGAGTGGACAGTGGAGTGCCTCAGGGATCTGTATTGGGACCCTTACTGTTCAATATATTTATAAATGATCTGGAAAGAAATACGACGAGTGAGATAATCAAATTTGCAGATGACACAAAATTGTTCAGAGTAGTTAAATCACAAGCAGATTGCGATAAATCGCAGGAAGACCTTGTGAGACTGGAAAATTGGGCATCCAAATGGCAGATGAAATTTAATGTGGATAAGTGCAAGGTGATGCATATAGGGAAAAACAACCCATGCTATAATTACACAATGTTGGGTTCCATATTAGGTGCTACAACCCAAGAAAGAGATCTAGGTGTCATAGTGGATAACACATTGAAATCGTCGGTTCAGTCTGCTGCGGCAGTCAAAAAAGCAAACAGAATGTTGGGAATTATTAGAAAGGGAATGGTGAATAAAACGGAAAATGTCATAATGCCTCTGTATCACTCCATGGTGAGACCGCACCTTGAATACTGTGTACAATTCTGGTCTCCGCATCTCAAAAAAGATATAATTGCGATGGAGAAGGTACAGAGAAGGGCAACCAAAATGATAAGGGGAATGGAACAACTCCCCTATGAGGAAAGACTAAAGAGGTTAGGACTTTTCAGCTTGGAGAAGAGACGACTGAAGGGGGATATGATAGAGGTGTTTAAAATCATGAGAGGTCTAGAACGGGTTAATGTGAAACAGTTATTTACTCTTTCGGATAATAGAAGGACTAGGGGGCAGTCCATGAAGTTAGCATGGGGCACATTTAAAACTAATCGGAGAAAGTTCTTTTTTACTCAACGCACAATTAAACTCTGCAGTGTTTAAAAAAGGATTGGATAAGTTCTTGGAGGAGAAGTCCATTACCTGCTATTAAGTTCACTTAGAGAATAGCCACTGCCATTAGCAATGGTTACATGGAATAGACTTAGTTTTTGGGTACTTGCCAGGTTCTTATGGCCTGGATTGGCCTCTGTTGGAAACAGGATGCTGGGCTTGATGGACCCTCGGTCTGACCCAGTATGGCAAGTTCTTACATTTTTATGATTGCAAGTGATGCATAGTGAGTCTTCACTCTTACTCACCTTCTCTTCTGGTGATTGTGCAATTCATGGACTAGTGGCACTGTTCCTGATCCCCATTACTTGCATGCAGCAGACATCTTGTTACTGTCTTCGTGGTGGACCATCACATTTGTACGGCCCTCGTTGTTTCATTTGATAAGATGTGCTAATTGTGAGGCCAAGCCAGTGTCTGCATGCCTTGGACTTCTCAGTTCTGCTCACCCTGAGACTGGTGGAGGCTTGGTGCTTGTGAGCTTTCTTTCTCCTCAATCCCATGGCCCCCCTCTCTCAGACTCGCACACTCACTCTCTCTTTCTTCCCCCTCCAAGGACAACCCCAACACTCTCCTCCTTTCCCTCTCCTCTCCTGGCTGGACCACAGCTGTCTCACTCACCCTACCATTATCGCTCTATCTCCCTTTCCCCAGACCCAGCTTCAGCTGTGCTTCCTCCTTCTTTCTGAACCCTATGGCTGAGATGTCCGGTGTGCGTCCGGAGTGGCAGAGGGATGGAAGGAGAAGACCCTGGGCTTTGGAGGGCTGACGCTGCAGTTATGAGAGGTCAGAAAACTCCAGGGAGGCTGCGAGCTCAGGGGTCTGTGCCACAGCTGCAGAGCTTAGCACCGCATGCTATAGAAAGATCACAGCAGGGCACAGCTAACTCCCCCCTCCCCCCCCCCCAGTAGGATACTATCCGGACACGGGGACGCACTGGCCAGGGGCCCAGGAGGATACAAGGAGAAAGGTTCACTGGAAAATAACCTCACCGCCTCAACAGGGTTGCCAACTGTCAATAAATTTACTGAGTGTCATAAAAAAAATGACAAAGTAAATAAAGCCAAAAAAGACAGGACTGAAATAATAATTTAATGTCAGTAAAAATATCCTGAGTGTCGTGTCCTCGGTCACTGGTGCCGGAGGCTGCACTGCTCAACAGTGGTAGTGTGGGGGGGGGGGGGGGGGGGGGCTCAGAATGGCAAAGGAAAAGCATTTGTGTCTGTCCCAATAAATCACCTTCATGAGCTGGAAAACCTGTGCCAGATAAACAGAAAAGAATCCAACATCCTGGGATTGTAAGTAGCTGCGAGAATTATGGGCCCAGACCCTCTCCAAAAACACACAGATAAGAACACAGCAAGGGGTTCCAGTCCTGCCTCTTACACATTCCAGTGCTGTAAACACACACATGAAAGTACAGCCAGGGGTTCCAATCCCACCGGTTACACATTCCCCTGCTGTAAACACACACATGAAAGTACAGCCAGGGGTTCCAATCCCACCGGTTACACATTCCCCTGCTGTAAACACACACATGAAAGTACAGCCAGGGGTTCCAATCCCGCCCGTTACACATTCCCCTGCTGTAAACACACACATGAAAGTACAGCCAGGGGTTCCAGTCCTGCCTCTTACACATTCCCCTGCTGTAAACACACACATGAAAGTACAGCCAGGGGTTCCAATCCCACCTGTTACACATTCCCCTGCTGTAAACACACAGACATGAAAGTACAGCCAGGGGTTCCAATCCCGCCCGTTACACATTCCCCTACTGTAAACACACACATGAAAGTACAGCCAGGGGTTCCAATCCCACTTGTTACACATTCCCCTGCTGTAAACACACACATGAAAGTACAGCCAGGGGTTCCAATCCCACCTGTTACACATTCCCCTGCTGTAAACACACACATGAAAGTACAGCCAGGGGTTCCAATCCCACTTGTTACACATTCCCCTGCTGTAAACACACACATGAAAGTACAGCCAGGGGTTCCAATCCCACTTGTTACACATTCCCCTACTGTAAACACACACATGAAAGTACAGCCAGGGGTTCCAATCCCGCCCGTTACACATTCCCCTGCTGTAAACACACACATGAAAGTACAGTCAGGGGTTCCAATCCCGCCCGTTACACATTCCCCTGCTGTAAACACACACATGAAAGTACAGCCAGGGGTTCCAATCCCGCCCGTTACACATTCCCCTGCTGTAAACAAACACATGAAAGTACAGTCAGGGGTTCCAATCCCGCCTGTTACACATTCCCCTGCTGTAAACACACACATGAAAGTACAGCCAGGGGTTCCAATCCCACCTGTTACACATTCCCCTGCTGTAAACACACACATGAATGTACAGCCAGGGGTTCAAATCCCACCTGTTACACATTCCCCTGCTGTAAACACACAGACATAAAAGTACAGCCAGGGGTTCCAATCCCGCCTGTTACACATTCCCCTGCTGTAAACACACACATGAAAGTACAGCCAGGGGTTCCAATCCCACCTGCTACGCATTCCCCTTTTGTAAACATACAAATAAGAGCACAGCAAGGGGTTCCAATCCCGCCTGTTACACATTCCCCTGCTGTAAACACACACACACATGAAAGTACAGCAAGGGGTTCCAATCCTGCCTGTTACACATTCCCCTGCTGTAAACACACACATGAAAGTAGAGTCAGGGGTTCCAATCCTGCCTATTAGACATTCCCCTGCTGTAAAAACACACATGAAAGTACAGCCAGGGGTTCCAATCCCACCTGTTTATTTATTTAATTATTTATTTATTTATTCATCTTTATACCGACTTTCAAATCAATTTCAAGGCGGTTTACAATAAATGAGTTGCAGTAGCAGCCTCAGGTACAACAAATTAAAACATATATTAAATCATCTTACAACATCAATAGCTCTTAACCAACCATTTTACCTATATCTTAATAAACCCCCCTTGTTTTCCAATCCCGCCCGTTACACATTCCCCTGCTGTAAACACACACATGAAAGTACAGCCAGGGGTTCCAATCCCACCTGTTACACATTCCCCTGCTGTAAACACACACATGAAAGTACAGCCAGGGGTTCCAATCCCACCTGTTACACATTCCCCTGCTGTAAACACACACATGAAAGTACAGCCAGGGGTTCCAGTCCTGCCTCTTACACATTCCCCTGCTGTAAACACACACATGAAAGTACAGCCAGGGGTTCCAATCCCACCTGTTACACATTCCCCTGCTGTAAACACACAGACATGAAAGTACAGCCAGGGGTTCCAATCCCGCCCGTTACACATTCCCCTGCTGTAAACACACACATGAAAGTACAGCCAGGGGTTCCAATCCCACTTGTTACACATTCCCCTACTGTAAACACACACATGAAAGTACAGCCAGGGGTTCCAATCCCACCTGTTACACATTCCCCTGCTGTAAACAAACACATGAAAGTACAGCCAGGGGTTCCAATCCCACTTGTTACACATTCCCCTACTGTAAACACACACATGAAAGTACAGCCAGGGGTTCCAATTCCGCCCGTTACACATTCCCCTGCTGTAAACACACACATGAAAGTACAGTCAGGGGTTCCAATCCCGCCCGTTACACATTCCCCTGCTGTAAACACACACATGAAAGTACAGTCAGGGGTTCCAATCCTGCCTGTTACACATTCCCCTGCTGTAAACACACACATGAAAGTACAGCCAGGGGTTCCAATCCCGCCCCTTACACATTCCCCTGCTGTAAACAAACACATGAAAGTACAGTCAGGGGTTCCAATCCTGCCTGTTACACATTCCCCTGCTGTAAACACACACATGAAAGTACAGTCAGGGGTTCCAATCCTGCCCGTTACACATTCCCCTGCTGTAAACACACACATGAAAGTACAGCCAGGGGTTCCAATCCCGCCCGTTACACATTCCCCTGCTGTAAACAAACACATGAAAGTACAGTCAGGGGTTCCAATCCCGCCTGTTACACATTCCCCTGCTGTAAACACACAGACATAAAAGTACAGCCAGGGGTTCCAATCCCGCCTGTTACACATTCCCCTGCTGTAAACACACACATGAAAGTACAGTCAGGGGTTCCAATCCCACCTGTTACACATTCCCCTGCTGTAAACACACAGACATAAAAGTACAGCCAGGGGTTCCAATCCCGCCTGTTACACATTCCCCTGCTGTAAACACACACATGAAAGTACAGTCAGGGGTTCCAATCCCACCTGCTACGCATTCCCCTTTTGTAAACATACAAATAGGAGCACAGCAAGGGGTTCCAATCCCGCCTGTTACACATTCCCCTGCTGTAAACACACACACACATGAAAGTACAGCAAGGGGTTCCAATCCTGCCTGTTACACATTCCCCTGCTGTAAACACACACATGAAAGTACAGTCAGGGGT
The DNA here is from genome assembly GCF_901001135.1 of Rhinatrema bivittatum. NCBI lineage: Eukaryota > Metazoa > Chordata > Amphibia > Gymnophiona > Rhinatrematidae > Rhinatrema > Rhinatrema bivittatum. The sequence continues at coordinate 7,721,244 of NC_042620.1, read as the reverse complement.
TCCAATCCTGCCTGTTACACATTCCCCTGCTGTAAAAACACACATGAAAGTACAGTCAGGGGTTCCAATCCCACCTGCTACGCATTCCCCTTTTGTAAACATACAAATAAGAGTACAGCCAGGGGTTCCAATCCCACCTGTTACACATTCCCCTGCTGTAAACACACACACATGAAAGTACAGTCAGGGGTTCCAACCCCGCCTGTTACACATTCCCCTGCTGTAAACACACACACATGAAAGTACAGCCAGGGGTTCCAATCCCACCTGTTACACATTCCCCTGCTGTAAGCACACACACATGAAAGTACAGTCAGGGGTTCCAACCCCGCCTGTTACACATTCCCCTGCTGTAAACACACACATGAAAGTACAGCAAGGGGTTCCAATCCCGCCTGTTACACATTCCCCTGCTGTAAACACACAGACATGAAAGTACAGCCAGGGGTTCCAATCCTGCCTGTTACACATTCCCATGCTGTAAACACACACATGAAAGTACAGCCAGGGGTTCCAATCCCACCTGTTACACATTCCCCTGCTGTAAACACACACACATGAAAATACAGCCAGGGGTTCCAATCCCGCCTGTTACACATTCCCCTGCTGTAAACACACACATGAAAGTACAGCCAGGGGTTCCAATCCCACCTGTTACACATTCCCCTACTGTAAACACACACATGAAAGTACAGCCAGGGGTTCCAATCCCACTTGTTACACATTCCCCTGCTGTAAACACACACATGAAAGTACAGCCAGGGGTTCCAATCCCACCTGTTACACATTCCCCTACTGTAAACACACACATGAAAGTACAGCCAGGGGTTCCAATCCCACCTGTTACACATTCCCCTGCTGTAAACACACACATGAAAGTTCAGCCAGGGGTTCCAATCCCACCTGTTACACTGTCCCCAGCTGTAAACACACACATGAGTGTAAAGCTAGGGGTTCCAATCCTGCCTGTTACACTGCCCCCAGCTGTAAACACACACATGAGAGTAAAGCTAGGGGTTCCAATCCTGCCTGTTACACTGTCCCCAGCTGTAAACACACACATGAGTGTAAAGCTAGGGGTTCCAATCCTGCCTGTTACACTGTCCCCAGCTGTAAACTACACACACATGAGAGTACCAGCAGGGGTTCCAATCCTGCATGTCACACCATCCTCAGTTGTAAACACATGCATGAGACTACTGGCAGGGGTTCCAATCCCGCCTGTTACACCATCCCCAGCTATAAACACACACATGGGAGTACCGGCAGGGGTTCCAATCCCACCTGTTACACCATCCCCAGCTGTAAACACAAGCATGAGAGTACCGGCAGGGGTTCCAATCCCACCTGTTACACCATCCCCAGCTGTAAACACAAGCATGAGAGTACCGACAGGGGTTCCAATCCCACCTGTCACACCATCCCCAGCTGTAAACACACACATGAGAGTACCGGCAAGGGTTCCAATCCCACCTGTTACACTGTCCCCAGCTATAAATACACACATGAGAGTACCAGCAGGGGTTCCAATCCCACCTGTTACACCATCCCCAGCTGTAAACACACGCATGACAGTACCGGCAAGGGTTCCAATCCCACCTGTTACACCATCCCCAGCTGTAAACACACACATGAGAGTACCGGCAGGGGTTCCATTCCCGCCTTTTACACTCTCCCCTGCTGTAAACATACACATGAGAGTACCGGCAGGGGTTCCAATCCCACCTATTACACCATCCCCAGCTGTAAACATATGCATGAGAGTACCGGCAGGGGTTCCAATCCCACCTGTTACACCATCCCCAGCTGTAAACACACACATGAGAGTACCGGCAGGGATTCCATTCCCGCCTTTTACACTCTCCCCTGCTGTAAACATACACATGAGAGTACCGGCAGGGGTTCCAATCCCACCTGTTACACCATCCCCAGCTGTAAACATATGCATGAGAGTACCGGCAGGAGTTCCAATCCCACCTGTTACACCATCCCCAGCTGTAAAAACACACATGAGAGTACCGGCAGGGGTTCCATTCCCGCCTTTTACACTCTCCCCTGCTGTAAACATACACATGAGAGTACCGGCAGGGGTTCCAATCCCACCTGTTACACCATCCCCAGCTGTAAACATATGCATGAGAGTACCGGCAGGGGTTCCAATCCCACCTGTTACACCATCCCCAGCTGTAAACACACACATGAGAGTACCGGCAGGGGTTCCATTCCCGCCTTTTACACTCTCCCCTGCTGTAAACATACACATGAGAGTACCGGCAGGGGTTCCAATCCCACCTGTTACACCATCCCCAGCTGTAAACATATGCATGAGAGTACCGGCAGGGGTTCCAATCCCACCTGTTACACCATCCCCAGCTGTAAACACACACATGAGAGTACCGGCAGGGGTTCCATTCCCGCCTTTTACACTCTCCCCTGCTGTAAACATACACATGAGAGTACCGGCAGGGGCTGCAATCCCGCCTTTTACACTTTCCCCTACTGTAAACACCTGTGACAGTGAGAAAAGGCGAGAAACCCTCGTGCTGAGCTAGCCCAGCCTTGACTGGCCGTAGCACTAAGCAGTGCTCTCCTTTGCCAGGTTTGTTGGACAGAGATGTAACCCTCTGAGGTTTATTCACCCCTTCAGATCTATCTAATTGCAATTCAGGGAGCCTTGGTTAGCAGCCTAAGCTCTGCATATGATGCGAAAGTAACACTCAGAGAGGGCCGTAACTAAGCCCCGCAGGGCATCTGCATGTACACAGTACCCGTGTGACGGTCAGCGGGTCTTTAAAGAGAAACTCCTGGCAGGTGAATTTGTACAGCCAGGGGAATCAGGTATGTTGGAAGGAGGAGAAGCCACGCACAGAGCTTTTAAAAAACGCCACCAAACACCACTGTAAGTGCTGCTCCCCTTCAGAAGGCCACATGGGCACTGACATCGGCGGGGGGGGGGAGAGAGGGGGGCAATGATCAATGATCAAACCCTTATTTTAAACAGGTAAACATGAGTTTACCTGCATAAAATCTTTTGATTGCTGCCTCTAAAGTGGTTAAAAATTAGAAAAGAGAGGAAAATATTCAAAGTATTAATAACAGTATAAAAAATGTACACAAGGTCTAATTAATTAGTTAACAGAAAATTCAGAACTATTTTAATTCATTTCAATTTAATTAATCACCTGATGAAATGATTTAGGTGATGTACAAAATAAAACCATACCCAGTAATATGCATGTAATGCAGTAAAATGTACAATAATATACAATTTAATGAAAAGTACGGTAATAAAATGAATAATTGCAAAAACAACAGTACAGAACAATAAACCAATGGAAAGCTGGAAGTCCTTCTCATGTCGAAGTTTTTTTGGGTGAGAATTCCATAAGGACACTCTCACACAGAATCATTCATAATCCTCAGGTGAAGAAATACATAACCTCAGAGATCCGGCCAGAACATAACTCAGACCCACCTTGTGGAGAGCCTTCAAGACACAAAACCTCAAACTTAGCAATGCAAACTGGCAAACACCGAATGAATCAAATGAATTACAGATCACTCATAAATAACATCGTAAAGGACGGATTCTTCAAATTACAAGTCCTAAAAAGACTGAGACCTCTCCTACATTTTAAAGACTTCCGATTAGTTCTACAAGCAATCATTCTCACGAAAATAGACTACTGCAACTCACTTCTACTGGGTCTACCTGCAAACGCCATAAAACCGCTACAGATGCTGCAAAACGCTGCAGCGAGGATCTTAACCAAGTCCAACAAAAGAGACCACATCTCACCCATCTTAAAAAGCCTACACTGGCTTCCCGTCAAATTCAGAATACTTTTCAAAGTGCTCTCAGTAACCCACAAGGCACTACACAACCTGGCACCACTCGAGCTCAAATTCCCTCTCCAACTCCACACCTCTACCAGACCAGTGAGACAAGCCTACAAAAACAACCTTCAAATCCCACCGATGAAGTCAGCATTAAGCAAAAGAGCTTTCTCCACAGCAGGTCCTAAAATCTGGAACACTCTCCCGTCAGATCTCAGATCAGTGCAATGCTCCACTACATTTAAAAAACGACTCAAGACTTGGTTATTCAACCAAGCTTTCCCTTAACATCAACCTGCGAAATATCCCTGCCAATATCCCCTCAGTGGTAACACGCTAGAGAACTATATAGACCTCTAGAAATCACATATTCTTTGGCAGTCTAATTATCTAACAACATTATAATACCACCTGTTTAGCTAGACTACATTAGGCACCGTACCTTTTAATTATGTTATTAACCCCATATATCTTAACCCAAGTTAATTCGACCTGTTCATTGTAAGACATTTACTTGTCATTGTTATTGTTGAGAATGTAAACCGAATTGATCAATAATTCTGTTATTGGAAAGTCGGTATAGAAAAATGCTAAATAAATAAATAAATAAATAAATATTCTATGCTGGCACAGTGTGTGTGTGTGTCTGAGGGAAGCCTGCACTCCTGCTGCATGTGCCGTCTCTGTTCCATGCTGGGCAATGTGTGTGTGCTTGTGCCTGTGCAGTGGTGATGCAATCTGTGTCTGAGCAAAGCCTGCATTACTGCTGCCCATCTGTACCTGTTCTGGGGGGTGAGGGGAACTTGCCCTGCTGCTGCTTGTGCTGTACCTGCTGTGTGTGTGTGGCTTGCACTTCTGCTGCCTGTGCTGAATCTATTCTGTGCTGGGGCAGTGTGTGTGTGTGTGTGTGAGAGGGAAGCTTGCAATGCTGCTGTTCTATACTGGAACTTTGTGTGTGTGACTGTGTGTGTATGTGTAACTGTGTGTGTGTGTGAGCGAGAGAGAGGGAGAGCCTATCATTTTGTCACATTTCACAGGCACTGCTTCTTTGCAGGAAATATGGATAAGAAAAATTGGTTGTGTCACTTATCAGATGAAGATTCTTCTGTACACACAAGTGTATTGCCTATGTGCACACGCTCTGCCAAGCCTTGTTTTAGATATATTAATTAACACCAACAACTCTTCGATAGCAAAATTCCCTTCTGCCCTGCTCAAGTAGCATCAATTAAAATGCTAATTGCATTGAGTTTGCTGCTCATTGCCCGTGCCCTGGGCTGCAGCATCTGACAGCAGATAAGGACCGTGAGGCGCGTCTTGTCTCTGCCCAGTCTCATTCCTGGTACGATGCCATAAGCTCTGGCTACATGTCTTACCTCCCAGGACTTCCTCAGTTCTCCACCGGCTCCTCGGAGAGGCTTTTTCACTAATGCTATGCCTGAGTCTGCCATCTTGGAGCCTGTTCTCTACATACCATAACCTCATATTCTAGAGCAGAGCTTCCCAAACCTGTCCTGGGGACCCCACAGCCAGTCGGGTTTTCTGAATATCCCACAATGAATATGCATGAGTTAAATTTGCATATACAGAGGTTCCATGATATGCAAATTTCTCTCATGCATTTTCGTTGTGGATATCCTGAAAACCCAACTGGCTGTGGGGTCCCCAGGACAGGTTTGGGAAGCCCTGTTCTGGAGCATTCTTTTGTCTGAAAAGGTTTTCTTCTTGTGCATTATTTGAGGTATTTGAAAGTCTCTATCATATTCCGTTGTTCCTTTTTCTCCCCCTACTAAACGTTTCTAAGGTATTTATTTATTGATTTTATTTAGTGCTTTTCTATACCGGCATTCATGATACAATCATATCATGTCAGTTTACAGGGAACCGGGGTACAATAAACTTAAACATTAACATAGCGAAGAGAAGCAAAAGTTACAATAAAACAGGGGTGATGGAACTGGGGGAAGACGAAGACAAAGCATAAGGCAACTCAAAGATAAGAAGAACAATAATTTGCAGTGTGCTGAATGTTCAGTAATGATAGGTACACAAGGTGCATGCAGTGCTTTACTGATGTTTAGAAGAGACAGTCCCTGCTCTGTGGAGCTTACAAGCCAGTCGGCAGACAGACACTTTCCTCTAGGACAGGGAGCTCAAACTGATCTTCGGGGCCTTCCCACCATGCCAGTCAGGTTTTCAGGATATCCGTAATGAATATGCATGAGATTGATTTGCATGAACCACCTCCTATTGCATGCAAATATTTCTTATGCATATTCATTAGGGATATCCTGAAAACCTGACTGGCTAAGGCAACTCAAGGACCAGTTTGAGCACCCCTAGCTCAGGGATACAGCTATTTAAGTCCCTAGGTCTCATGTCACACAGCTTCTGATGCAAACCCCACACCACTTTGGAAGCCTTTCCCTAAAGCAGCTTCACCTTATTTATAGTATGGCCTGCAGAATCAGACACAATAATCTAGGTGAGGTCCCACCAGCAAGGTATACAGAGGCATTATTACCTCCTTCTCTCTCCTGTACTCCAGGTGAGGTCTCATCAATGAGAGGCGGTTGGACCATTAGATGACAGAGGGATTAAAGGGGCTCTTAGGGAAGATAAGGCCATTGCAGAAGGACTAAATGAATTCTTTGCCTCCGTGTTTACTAATGAGGATGTTGGGGAGATACCAGTTCCGGAGATGGTTTTCAGGGGTATTGAGTCAGATGAAGTTAAATTTCCTATCATTTTTTTCTGCTCCTAGTTGTATTTATCCCTGTTTTATTGTAACTGTAACTGTTTTTTGTTCAGCAGCTGTTATTTATTTCGTTCACTGTACCTTTTATCACTCCCCTGTTTATTGTAAACCGGCATGATGTGATACTCTCACGAATGCCGGTATAGAAAAAACTAAAATAAATAAAAAATAAATAAATGAAGTGAACCAAATCACTATGAACCTGGAAGATGTAGTAGGCCATATTGACAAACTAAAGAGTAGCAAATAACCTGGACCGGATGGTATGCATCCTAGGTACTGAAGGAACTAAAAAATGAAATTTGTGATCTATTAGTTAAAATTTGTAACCTATCATTAAAATCATCCATTGTACCTGAAGACTGAAGGGTGGCCAATGTAACCCCAATATTTAAAAAGGGCTCCAGGGGTGATCCGGGTAACTATAGACCAGTGAGCCTGACTTCAGTGCCGGGAAAAATAGTGTAAACTATTCTCAAGATCAAAATCGTGAAGCATATAGAAAGACATGGTTTAATGGAACACAGTCAACATGGATTTACCCAAGGGAAGTCTTGCCTAACAAATCTGCTTCATTTTTTGAAGGGGTTAATAAACATGTGGATAAAGGTGAACCAGTAGATGTAGTGTATTTGGATTTTCAGAAGGCGTTTGACAAAGTCCCTCATGAGAGGCAGCTAAGAAAACTAAAATGTCATGGGATAGGAGGCGATGTCATTTCGTGGATTACAAACTGGCTAAAAGACAGGAAACAGAGAGTAGGATTAAATGGTCAATTTTCTCAGTGGAAAAGGGTAAACAGTGGAGTGCCTCAGGGATCTGTACTTAGACCGGTGCTTTTTAATATATATATATATATATATATATATATATATAAATGATCTGAAAAGGAATACAGCGAGTGAGGTAATCAAATTTGCGGATGATACAAAATTGTTCAGAGTAGTTAAATCACAAGCGGACTGTGATACATTACAGGAGGACCTTGCAAGACTGGGAGATTGGGCATCCAAATGGCAGATGAAATTTAATGAGGACAAGTGCAAGGTGATGCATATAGGGAAAAATAACCCTTGCTGTAGTTACACGATGTTAGGTTCCATATTAGGTGCTACCACCCAGGAAAAAGATCTAGGCATCATAGTGGATAATACTTTAAAATCGTCGGCTCAGTGTGCTGCAGCAGTCAAAAAAGCAAACAGAATGTTAGGAATTATTAGGAAGGGAATGGTTAATAAAACGAAAAATGTCATAATGCCTCTGTATCGCTCCATGGTGAGACCGCACCTTGAATTCTGTGTACAATTCTGGTTGCCGCATCTCAAAAAAGATATAGTTGTGATGGAGAAGGTACAGAGAAGGGCAACCAAAATGATAAAGGGGATGGAACAGCTCCCCTATGAGGAAAGACTAAAGAGGTTAGGACTTTTCAGCTTGGAGAAGAGACGGCTGAGGGGGGGTATGATAGAGGTCTTTAAGATCATGAGAGGTCTAGAACGGGTAATTGTGAATTGGTTATTTACACTTTTGAATACTAGAAGGACTAAGGGACATTCCATGAAGTTAGCAAGTAGCACATTTAAGACTAATCGGAGAAAATTCTTTTTCACTCAACGCACAATAAAGCTCTGGAATTTGTTGCCAGAGGATGTGGTTAGTGCAGTTAGTGTAGCTGGGTTTAAAAAAGGATTGGATAAGTTCTTGGGGAAGAAGTCCATTACCTGCTATTAATTAAGTTGACTTAGATAATAACCACTGCTATTACTAGCAATGGTTACATGGAATAGACTTACTTTTTGGGTACTTGCCAGGTTCTTATAGCCTGGATTGGCCTCTGTTGGAAACAGGATGCTGGGCTTGATGGACCCTTGGTCTGACCCAGTATGGCATGTTCTTATGTTCTTATGCTCCCCCGTTCGAACCTATGGACTCCGCACACATGAAATACCTTACTTGGAAAGTGGTATTTCTAGTAGCAGTAACATCAGCTCGACGAGTCAGTGAATTACAAGCCTTAGTCCACTATACTCCATTATTTGCAGTTTTATCATCAAAAAGTAGTTCTCAGGACTCACCCATCCTTCCTACCGAAAGTGGTTTCTCAATTCCATCTCAATCAAACCATAGAACTACCAATCTTGGTTATTTACACTTTTGAATACTAGAAGGACTAAGGGACATTCCATGAAGTTAGCAAGTAGCACATTTAAGACTAATTGGAGAAAATTCTTTTTCACTCAACGCACAATAAAGCTCTGGAATTTGTTGCCAGAGGATGTGGTTAGTGCAGTTAGTGTAGCTGGGTTTAAAAAAGGTTTGGATAAGTTCTTGGAGGAGAAGTCCATTAATGGCTATTAATCAATTTTACTTAGGGAATAGCCACTGCTATTAATTGCCTCAGTAGCATGGGATCTTCTTAGTGTTTGGGTACTTGCCAGGTTCTTGTGGCCTGGTTTGTCTCTGTTGGAAATAGGATGTTGGGCTTGATGGATCCTTGATCTGACCCAGAATGGCAGTTTCTCATGTTCTTATGTTCTTACCTGTACAGAGGCAATATCACTTCCTTTTCTCTCCTGTACTCCAGGTGAGATCTCATCAATAACCTGTATAGAGGTATTATTACTCCCTTTTCTCTCCTGTACTCTAGATGAGATCTCAGCAATGACTTGTACAGAGGCATTATCACTCCCTTTTCTCTCCTGTACTCCTTGTGAGGTCTCATCAATGACCTATACAGAGGCATTATCACCTCCTTTACTCTCCTGTACTCCAGGTGAGGTCTCATCAATGACCTATACAGAGGCATTATCACTCCCTTTTCTCTCCTGTACTCCAGGTGAGGTCTCACCAGAGAAGTATACAGAAGCATTATCAACTCCATTTCTCTCCTATACTCCAGATGAGGTCTCAACAGAGAAGTATACAGAAGCATTATCACCTCCATTTCTCTCCTGTACTCCAGTGAAGTCTCACCAGTGAGGTATACAGAGGCATTATCACCTCCTTTTCTCTCCTATACTCCAGGTGAGGTCTCACCAGTGAGGTATACAGAGGCATTATCACCTCCATTTCTCTCCTATACTCCAGTGAGGTCTCACCAGTGAGGTATACAAAGGCATTATCACCTCCTTTTCTCTCCTCTACTCCAGGTGAGGTCTCACCAACGACCTACATATAGGAATTATCACTCCCTTTTCTCTCCTGTACTCCAGGTGAGGTCTCACCAACGACCTATATATAGGAATTATCACTCCCTTTTCTCTCCTGTACTCCAGGTGAGGTCTCACCAGTGACCTATACAGAGGCATTATCGCCTCCTTTTCTCTCTTATACTCTAGGTGAAGTCTCGTCAATGACCTATACAGAGGCATTATCGCCTCCTTTTCTCTCTTGTACTCTAGGTGAAGTCTCATCAATGACCTATACAGAGGCATTATCGCCTCCATTTCTCTCCTGTACTCTAGGTGGTCTCATCAATGACCTATACAGAGGCATTATCGCCTCCTTTTCTCTCCTGTACTCCTTGTGAGGTCTCATCAATAACCCATACAGAGGCATTATCACCTCCTTTACTCTCCTGTACTCCAGGTGAGGTCTCATCAATGACCTATACAGAGGCATTATCACCTCCTTTTCTCTCTTGTACTCTAGGTGAAGTCTCATCAATGACCTATACAGAGGCATTATCGCCTCCATTTCTCTCCTGTACTCTAGGTGGTCTCATCAATGACCTATACAGAGGCATTATCACCTCCTTTACTCTCCTGTACTCCAGGTGAGGTCTCGTCAATGACCTATACAGAGGCATTATCGCCTCCTTTTCTCTCTTGTACTCTAGGTGAAGTCTCATCAATGACCTATACAGAGGCATTATCGCCTCCATTTCTCTCCTGTACTCTAGGTGGTCTCATCAATGACCCATACAGAGGCATTATCACCTCCTTTACTCTCCTGTACTCCAGGTGAGGTCTCATCAATGACCTATACAGAGGCATTATCACCTCCTTTTCTCTCTTGTACTCTAGGTGAAGTCTCGTCAATGACCTATACAGAGGCATTATCGCCTCCTTTTCTCTCTTGTACTCTAGGTGAAGTCTCATCAATGACCTATGCAGAGGCATTATCGCCTCCATTTCTCTCCTGTACTCTAGGTGGTCTCATCAATGACCCATACAGAGGCATTATCGCCTCCATTTCTCTCCTGTACTCTAGGTGAAGTCTCGTCAATGACCTATACAGAGGCATTATCGCCTCCTTTTCTCTCTTGTACTCTAGGTGAAGTCTCATCAATGACCTATACAGAGGCATTATCGCCTCCATTTCTCTCCTGTACTCTAGGTGGTCTCATCAATGACCCATACAGAGGCATTATCACCTCCTTTACTCTCCTGTACTCCAGGTGAGGTCTCATCAATGACCTATACAGAGGCATTATCACCTCCTTTACTCTCCTGTACTCCAGGTGAGGTCTCATCAATGACCTATACAGAGACATTATCACCTCCTTTTCTCTCTTGTACTCTAGGTGAAGTCTCATCAATGACCTATACAGAGACATTATCGCCTCCTTTTCTGTCCTATATGCCGGTGAGGTCACACCAGTGACCTGTAGAGAGGAAGAAGTGTATTTTCCTGGCTTCAAGAGGCTCCAAGGGAGAAAGTATCCGTTTGGAGAGATGAAAATTATCCCAGAGTCCTATGCTAGTACTCAAGTGGGTTGAGAAAGTACAGTTTGTGTGATTCTTGGTGTCTGTGAACGAGAGCTACATTTGCTTCTGTTTTTGGACTGTTAAAACATTGCATCCTGCTTTATCTTTTCCTTGTACCGGTGAACTGATTGATTTGACTTCAGTATACTTTATTTTAGATTCAGAACAAAACCCTTGGAATATGAAACATAGAAATGACAGCAGAAATGGTCCATCCAGTCTGCCCAGCAAACCTATGGTATATCTGTTGCAACCTCGAAGGCCTTGCATTCTGTTGCGGGATGGGTTTAGTGTGCCCTTGGGCCTCAGCCCGACCCCAGACGCACCCAGGGCCGACCCGAGGGTTGACGGCGTATTCCAGCGTGTCTGGCGAGCTGACCCTCTGCCAGGCCTGCAAGCCCCCAAGGCCAACACCCAAGGATGTTGGAAGGTGAATGGTCCTCCGACCATTCCGAGCCCTTTTGGACCTGCTGCAAACAGCATGGAGCAGCAGGCCTGGCCTGATGTTGAGGGCAGGAGCTGGACTGAGAACTGGAACCAGACTAGAACAGTAGACAGGAACTGTAGCAGGACTCGGATACTGGAACCAGGCAGGAACTGTAGCAAGACTCGAGTACAGGAACCGGTGGGGATGCAACGGCATCACAGATGAGGGCTAGTGCGAAGACCTCACAGAAGACACTTGGGCAGAAGGACAATTGCACAGTCTCTCAGGGCGCCCTACTCAGCCCACCCGCGGGACTGAGTCGCAGACCACCCTGTCCCACTGCGCGCCCTACACAGCCTGAAGGCTGGTCACGGACCACGAGGAGAGCGGGACATGCGCAGGGAAGATCCAGGCGAGGAGGAACTCCGATGTCGGGACCAATGACATCCGAAGCTCCGACGGCTGGCAGGAACTGAAGCTCCAGAGCGCAGGGACGGATCCCACCTGTTGGCCACTCCAAAGCCCAACAGGTCAGAATGCCAGGAGCACATACGAAGACGCAGGGAAGAACATCCGGGAAGGCAGGAACATCAGGACGTAGAAGATCATGGCAGAACATCAAGATGAAGATCAGGACAGGAACATCAGGATACCTGGACGGAACATCTGGACAGGGACCTCAGGCACGAAGGCAAGACTTGACATGGCGAGAGAACAGGAACTCCATGGAGAAGACAAGAAGACCTCATGGTGCTCTGGCAGGCAGGAGCCTCCAGAAGGATGACACTCCGATGCAAGGCAACGAACAGACTGACGGAGCAGCCCTTTATAGGGCTGAGGCAGGAAGTCCACTTGAAAGTGGGGCAGCACACTTCCTGTGCCTGGCCCTTTAAATCTGGTAGAGAGATGGGCGCCGGCGCCTAAGGAGCAGCAGGAGAACTGTGCAGGACCGCGGACAGCGGCCTGCAATGACGTCATACGCTGAAGCAGGAGAACTGAGCCTAGGCGCAGGCTCCGACGACGGCAGCGGCTCCAGCCACTGCAGGAGACCCCGGGGACGGCTCCAGCCGCCACTCGAGCCTGGGGATGTGGCCTCGGCGCCGCGTAGAAGGACCGACAGCGGCGTCCTGCCGCGTTGGGAGAAGGGCAGCATGGATGAGTAGTTCTGCTCGCGGGGGGGGGGGGGGGGCCCCCGGGCAGCGAGTCATAACAGTATCTGCTGTGCCATGGTGGTCACCCCCCATGCTTATTGGTTTCCCAGGCCATCAACGTCATGGCCCTTGTTGGTTGCTGTCTGAGTCCAATTCCCCATTTCCTCTTGCCATTGAGCAATGATGGAGTTGCATCATCCGTATGAAGGTTTATTGGTTAAGGGTAGTAATAGCTGCATCAGCAAGTTAACCCCATTCTTATTTGTTTTACCAGGTCTAAAATTCAATGGCCCTTGTTGGTTGCTGAACGAATCCAGTTCCCCTTTTCCTCTTTTCCCCCTGTCGTTGAAGCAGTGAGCAATAATGGAGTTGCATCACAGTATGAAGGCTTATTGGTTAAGGGTAGTATCCACCATACCAGCAAGTTACCCCGATGGGCTGATCTTTTGGAGTGACTGCGTGTGATCCCCCTGGGTTTTCTAGGTTTGCCTGTATGCCACAGCAGAATCTGGATCATAGAGCTGCACTGAGTTTGGAGAGTGCTCTGCACCCTCTAAAGGTGGCCCTGGTAAAGGGAGGGGAGTTTTACACAATCAAAGATAAGAGTACAGGTGTGATACTGGATGCCAGTTTAACGTTAAAGCTGCATATCAATTCAGTTGGGAATTGTGAATGGCATCATTTATAGATCATTCAATTACTTAAACGTTTCTTAGAACACGAGCAGTTGGTGATCTTGATTCAGACTTTTATTTTATCCAGACTAGATTACAGTTACATTCTGTATCTTGGCTTGCTGCGTAGATCCGTTTATAGTCCAGAACATGCTTGCTCTCCTTTTGACAGGTACAAAGTATCGAGAGAATGTTTTATCAGTTCTGAAAAATCACACTGACTGCTGGCTCATTTTAGAATTATTTTTAAACTCTGACCTTAGCTTTTAGATCACTTAAGAGTCAAGGGCCATCTTACCTCCAAGTCTGTGTGACGAGATACATCCTTGGCCAGACTATCCATCTGTGGATGCAGATCTATTAAGGGTTCCATCAGGAAAGCGAGCCAAACTTAAAAGCAAAAGGCAAAGGGCCTTTTCCCATGCAGTGCAAACCTTATGGAACTTGGTGCCTAAAGATATCTTGTTGGAGCCTGATTATTTGATTTTCTTGCAAAAATTAAAGACTTGACTCCTTAGAAACATATAAACATGACGGCAGAAAAAGACCTGGTGGCTCATCCAGTCTACCCTTCCATCCAATCAATTTAGCATTATAATTCTCATTTCCTTAGAGATCCCCTGTAATTATCCCATGCCGTCTTGCATTCAGATATCGTTTTTGTTTCCATTACATCCACTGGAAGGCCGTTCCACACCTTCACCACCCTCTCTGTAAAGAAATATTTCCTGAGATCACGCCTTAGTCTACCCCTTTTCAACCTCATCTCATGAACCCTCATTCTAGAGCCTCCTTTCCATTGAAAAAGGCTCACCTCCTGTGATTGGAAACCTTTGAGATATTTGAATGCCTCTTATCATTTCTCCCCTATCTCACATTTCCTGTAGGGTATAAATGTTTAGATCTTTAAGTCTATCTCATATGCTTTAGAAAGAAAACCACTGACCATGTCAGTAGCCCCCTCTGGAGCGACTCCATCCTGTTTCTATCCTATTGAAGGTGGGTTCTCCAGAATTGTACTCAGTATCCCATGTGAGGTCTCACCAGGGACCTATACAGGGGCAGCATCACCTGCCTTTTTCTGCTGACCAGTCCTCTCCCTATGCAGCCAAGCATCTTTCTGACTTTTACTGTCCCTTTATTCACCTGTTTGGCCACCTTAAGATCATCAGATACAGTCACCCCCAGATCCTGCTCTTCCTTTGTGCTTGGAATAATTTCACTCCCTTGGATCTTTGCAACTAAATATATAATTCTGCATTTTTTAGCATTAAATCTTAGCTGCCAGACTCTAGATCATTTCGTGATCTTCGCTAGATCCCCCCTCCATGTCTTCCACACTTACCTGTCTATCCTGTTGCACATTTTGGTATCATCGGTAAAAAGACAAACCTTCCCTGACAATCCATCTGCAATGTCACTCACAAAAATCTTTGAAAAGAACCGGTCCAAGGAGTGACCCCCGAGGCTCACTGCTACTAATGCCCTCCCCCCAGACTAAACTCCATTCACTCCTATCCTTTGTTGCTTCCCACTCAATCACTTTCTAACACATTCAGTCACTTATAGATAAGTTACTTATACAGAACAGTGTCAAGGGGTCTTATTGAAATCCAAATACACTACATCTAGCGTTCTCCCTTGATCTAACTCTCCGGTCACTCTCTCAAACAAATTGATCAGATTCATGTGACAAGATTTCCCTCTGGTAACGCCCTGCTGCCTCGGATCTTGCAAGCCATTGGATTCCAGAAACTGCGCTCTCCTCTGTTTTATCAGCGACTCCATTAGTTTCCCACCACAGAGGTCAGACTGACTGGCCTGTAGTTCCCTGGCTCCTCCTCCACTGTTATGAATAGGAAGCACATGCACCTGTCTCCTGTCTTCCAGAACTACACCAGACTCTAAAGATCAGCCAGCGGGGCTGCCAGGACCTCTCTAAGTTCCCTTAGTACCCTCAGATGTACCCATGCAGCCTCACTGCTTTAGCTACTTTAAGTTTAGTTAGCTCCTCATGAACACATTGATCTGAAAATCATTTGAAGTTTACCTCACTTCCAATCTTATTTGTGTTTGTTTTATGTGGTCCTGCTCCAGGCCCTTCCACAGTGAACACCAAACAGAAATATTTGTTAAGCAATTTTGCTTTTCTCTCATCAGCCTCTATATATTCCTCCCATTCTCCTCTGAGTCTCTCAATGCCACTTTTGTACTTCCTTCTATGACTAACATATCTGAAAAACTTTCACAAAGGTTTTATTAATCAAGATTGGTTATCTATTACTTGAATTTTGTTGGCTGTTTTAGTCATTCTACTAATGTTTCTGAATTGTAAAACATTTATCTTACTTCTTCGGGGTCAGCCTGGTTAGGGATTAGTTATTCTGGTTTTAACATTTTTGTTGATTTTGTGTGTAATTATTGTATTAATTTTATTGTTTGATTAAGAAATATGTAGGTAGTAAAGGTTTGGTCAGTTTGTTTAATTAAGTTTGTGTAAGGAACTGATTTATCTGCTATGGTACACTTTGAATGTTTTTTATTGGAAAGCATAACATTGGAATAAATTGGAATAATAATAATACTATTATTATTATTATGTCTTTGAGCCTGTTTTGTGCATCCTTACAAAAGTCTGAGGCCCACAACCATGAGAGCTTGAGGGCCTCAGTGACCATGGCAGACATTCACGATGCCATTTCAAAAGTATCACAGGTCGCATAGACAGACGCTTCTCGCTGGTTTCTATTATGTGATGCTCCCTGCTTCTTTTGAGGGAGAAATCAGCGAATTCTTTGCTCCTTCGAGCATTGCAAGCAAGGATTGAGTCATGTAGATGTGAGACTGGTGCATAATTTTCTGATAATGCTTCAGCATAAAAAGGTCTAGAGTCTGAGAGTCATGTCTAGGGGGTCCAGAGGCATGAGCTCTAGACGTCCTGTCCCTTTTCATAGGGGACTCAATTGCTGCATTTTGTTGTGATAACTGAAAGTTGTATCTCACACTCATCTTGACATGATGCTTCATGCCCACTGGGTGAGAAGTGTTCCCAACAACTCTTTGCAGACATCCATGGTTATGAGGAGGGCAGGAAAAGGTGCCTTGATCTCACCCTCGACTTTGTAACTCAAATGAGATGGCTTTATTCATCCCTGAACAAAATAAAAAATATAAACCTGCTCTTACCTGTGGTGAAGAGGACCCTGATGGGAGATCATTGACTGAATGGGTACAGAATGACCTTGGAGCCTAAAAATGGCTCTTTGTGCACGGGGACTGAGTGGTATTGAAGGGCAGGAGAGGAGGCTCTGACTCAGTGTAGACCCTGTGCGACTCAATGAACTGCCTGTCTGCAGAGAATCACTTTCTCGCTCCATATCTCAGTTCTAATCCCAGCTCTGCCTCCGATCCTGCTTCATCCCAGGAAAGTCAGTTGATCTGCCTGTGCCTCGCTTCTAATCCCAGCTCTGTCTCTGAGTGTCTGCACTGTGAGCATGCCCCAGTCTCCTGGGCCTGCCCTCCTCTCTTATTCCTCTTCCCTCCCCTCATCGATTACTTTAAGTTCCTGCTGGAGAGATGCCCCTCTGCTCTCCACTTGCAGATACTCTCACTCATGTCAGATGCTCCCCTCTCATCCTTTCCTGCTGCTGTTTTCCAGGGACTCATCTGATGCAGAGTGCAGAGACGTTTTACCTTATAGGAAGAATTCTTGCTGAGTTCTGTGACACCGCTACGTGAGAACAGTCCCGACCCGTAACACCCAGCCAGCCGCAGGGATTAGAATAACGAGGTTTCCGAGCTGTGGGAAGTATTGCCATGTGCTTGGCGGGAGCCCAGGGAATTAGTCACAATTCTGCCACAGGAACTGGCAGTTGCCACTAATTCCTTTTCTTGTTGATGATCTTCTCTGAAATCACAGTGTACGGGATGCGTGGGACAGGATCCAGGAAGCGCAACTGGTCGCATGCGTGGGATGGGAGCGCGATCATGCAACTGGACGTGTGAGGAGTTATGGACCAGTGCTGCCTCGGGAAGGGACTCAGCTTGAAATCTTCCTTAGCACTAATGAAGGAAGCAGCTGCTTGGGAGTTTTGGGGGCCAAACACTGTTCTCTGGGGTTATGTAGGGGAGCCAGGAGTTGCATTGTATTGTGCTGGTGTTTTTTCTTCTTTTTGCTGGTGAGTGGCTTTTCTCTGCGTGCACTTTTGCATAGCCTGTGAGGGTTACTGGGCCCTTCCAGTGTTTTTATTTCCATTCAACAGCCAGAAATCCTTATTCCTTTCCCACAGTTTGATTTGACAATTCAAGCCTAAGAGGTCCATATTCAGCGCTGTTTGTCCAGCTAAGTTTGTATATGAAAATCCCACTGTTCTGACCTGCTCTGAGATTTTATCCAAACAATAAGTTATCTGGCTAGCTCGGGGGCAGGGCAAGGGCATCCCAGGGAGGAGCCGGTTATCTGGCTAAATAACCTGGATGAATGGTGATTTCCAGCGCTATCTGGCTGAGATAACTTTAGGGCTGCCGGATAAATGTATCCAGCTAACTTTAAGATACACAGGGATATTCAGTGGTGCAGGCATTGCTCCGAAAAGTTTATCTGCTTAACTTTCCTGGCCAGTCAGCGGCTGAAAATGGACCCTAAGTAATTTGTTCAGGAAGTTTCCTTCCCCCAGAGTTAAGCTTCCTCTGATTCCTGTCTACGTGAAATCTGTTACTTATAACCTCTCCCTTTTGTGCTTTTGCACCCGCTGAGGTCGGTGAGAGGGGAAGTCGTATCCCCCAGGTAAGAGTGGGTTGGTGAGAGGGGGAGTACCCCCAGGTAAGAGCGGGTCGGTGAGAGGGGGAGCACCCCCCAGGTAAGAGCGGGTTGGTGAGAGGGGGGTAAAGGTACCCCCCAGGTACCTTTACCTGGTTACTGAGTGAAACTCTGCCGCTGAATATAGCCAGGTAAAGTTAGCTTTAGGGCAGAGATTTTTCCGACCAGACCTACCTAGCTAAATTTATCCGGCTACTGCTGAAGATTAATGCTAGCTGGATAGATTTTAGCTGGGTCCTGGCCCTGCTACTTTTATCTGGCTAAGTTTTAGCTAAGTAAATGTCTCCACCGAGTAACATTTTTCACCTGAGACAGGGGTGGAGAATTCAAATCTCAGGGGTTGTCCAACTAATTTAGAAGTTGAAGGGACAAACTCTTTTGAATACTGATCTGCACATATCGAAAAAACAGACAAGACGTCCCTCCTGACTGCTGACCGGATAGGCAGCATCTGACTGTTCCTGAAGACTGGCCCGGTGTTTGGTGTTTGTGTGCTTGAGAGAAGTGCTGCTGGCCGAGCTACATGAAGCCATCCCTCAGAGAGCCTGGCGGAAGGAAAACACAGGAAGTGGGCAGAGATGGAGGGAAGCAAGGGCTGGAGGTGGGGGAGGGTTATAGAGAGGAAGACACAGGAAGTGGGCGGAGCTGGAGGGAGGAAGTGGCTGAGTACACAGGAGGTGAGCACAGATCTTCATGACTTCTTGTGTTGTTTCCCTTTGAGATGAGCGGGTGCAGAATATGTGCACATGTATGCGAGTATGCTGATTTTTCTGTTGGTAAGCAGGCTGAATTAGCAAAGACATACGGGTGACGCCATCTGGCAGCAGCAAATTTGGTTCTCCTAGCTATTAGAGCTTTTAGCTTTACTGAGCACGTGCAGGAAGATGACTTCAGAAATCTATGCCCCAGAGGACAGGTGACACTAGGGGCATTCAAATACCTGCAAGGCACTGCCTGGGGAGCCTCCTCAGTCATTTTTTGTCCTAGCACAAATACAGCTATGCACTCAAGCCTCTACAGAGAATTTTTCTCAAAAATCCTTAATATCTTTAAATTTTCATTTGTTTTCTTCAGATTTTAGTTGCCTCGCTGCCCCTGCAGCACCCCCATCATCACTTTTCAGTGTTCCAAAAAAAAAAAAAACACTGCTTGCTCAAAGATGTATGGCTAGAAAAATTCCAGGATGGGCAGATTTAAGAACTGTACTGCAGTAGGGTAATGTCCCTCACCAATACAGTGACTTGTGCTATCACTGCCTTAATCCTTCTATAATCAAGTGAACAGCTATGCTTGCAGACGAATGTCCTCATGCTCTCAATGATCCAGGGCTTACAAGATGGAGGAACTGCGTAAGTCTCGCAGAAGCCGCAGTCGATCCTCCTCCCGCGGTGCACCATCGTCTGCCTCGCCGGGACAAAAGATGAGCATGCTCCTCAAAAACTCCCTCATCGGCACAGCAGGCTGTCGCCTCGGGGTCCAGCAGTGCTGACGACTGTGCATCAAAGAAGAAGCAGCATCACTCCACAGGGGAATCAAAACAACTGGCACCGAATCAACAAATCCAAAGCAAAGTCACTCGACTCACTTGAAGTATTCTTCATCAAAGGTCTTAATGCACTCAGCATATGTCTCCAGCACCGTCCAAATATGCCAACCCAACTATTTGCTGGTCGTCCTACACCTGGCCCAGGAGGAGATCTCCTGCCTCTGCCACCTCCCATTACCAGAGCCCTTACCCCATCAAAGCTATTTGCAGAGACGTTATGCTTGGAAGCACTGGGCCCATTATGTTTTTGGTACCACTTACCTCAAATAAGCCTCCTATTCAGGATCAGGAGCCCTTTCTCATCTCCGAAGAAGATATTCCACCACCCACTCCTGGTCAAAAGTTAAGCCAGTTGCTTGATCAGATAGTGAATTTGGCAAAAAGTTCTTTAACTCTACAACTAAGTAGACTCAAAGTACTTTCCATCCTCTCCTCTCCAGCACTGCTATGGTTATCTCACAGGCAGGAACCCAATCTCTCTTATTAGGGTGAATACATCATCAGAATCCTCCTCAGCGGTCCTTCATCATCCCACTTGACTCCAGTGGAGTGAAGTCATTCAGAGGTGACAGACCAGGGTTTCTCTCCTCAGACATAGCTAGGAGAACCTCCCAATTCAACCTCTTCATCCTTGTGATTTTGGATTAGTGTGCGTATGCCCTTAGGGTCTGAAGAAGATTCAATAAGAATATATTCTGAACTGCTTCTGGATCCACAATACTGTATGAAATGAACAATCTCAATAAACACAATCTATACATTTAATGTACGAATGATATACAGCTTGGGATGCCATATTGAAGAGACTTTCGTTAAAGATATTGCCCTGATGTAGGCACACAGGAGTGCCAAAACACTGCAGCATCGGGACATTTATGATATATCGGAGGAATATTCAAGCAGACACTTGGTTACAATGGAGGAATATTGAAGGGAACACTTGGTTACACCGGAGAAGTACAACCGCAGCATGGCAGTATTATGATGGCAATTGCCAATGGAAGATGACTGAGACTATTTTTGAAAAGCAAATTGTGAGCCACAGCATTGGGAAAAAGATTCAAATAACATTAGGATGGTCGAAATATTGAACGATGAGGCATAGTGGTCTATAGCCACTATTTCAATCATTGGAGTGTGAAAATGTTCCTCCCCGGTGTTTATGGTGCAAGCTTGTTGGTTTTAGTGGACAACCTTCCTGTTTTCAGAAATATGATTGTTGTACTCCATAAGTTAAGTATCAGCCAGTTTGGAACTATTTAATAACTGCCAAAGTCTTTCTAATGATAATAATACCGAGGATCTCCTGTAACCATTGCTCACATGCTGCTATTAGCAACATATTGGAAGATTATTGTTGTGTTTAATTATTGGAAGTATAATTTATTGAATGAATGAGGTGGATGTGTGGTGTGAATGTTAGGGATTTTGTATGGTTTTATGTATTGGGATAGTATGAAAAATTAATGATTTTAGTGAATTTTTGGTCTCAACTGAATTTTGCTATAATATTTTTAACAAAATATTTTTTGAAATGAGATACATGATGTGATATTATGAATACATTAGATAAGAACATAAGAACATGCCATACTGGGTCAGACCAAGGGTCCATCAAGCCCAGCATCCTGTTTCCAACAGTGGCCAATCCAGGCCATAAGAACCTGGCAGTACCCAAAAACTAAGTCTATTCCATGTTACCGTTGCTACTAATAGCAGTGGCTATTTTCTAAGTCAACTTAATTAATAGCAGGTAATGGTCTTCTCTTCCAAGAACTTATCCAATCCTTTTTTAAACACAGTTATACTAACTGCACTAACCACATCCTCTGGCAACAAATTCCAGAGTTTAATTGTGCGTTGAGTGAAAAAGAACTTTCTCCGATTAGTTTTAAATGTGCCACATGCTAACTTCATGGAGTGCCCCCTAGTCTTTCTATTATCCGAAAGAGTAAATAACCGATTCACATCTACCCGTTCTAGACCTCTCATGATTTTAAACACCTCTATCATATCCCCCCTCAGCCGTCTCTTCTCCAAGCTGAAAAGTCCTAACCTCTTTAGTCTTTCCTCATAGGGGAGCTGTTCCATTCCCCTTATCATTTTGGTAGCCCTTCTCTGTACCTTCTCCATCGCAATATTAGTTAGTATTTAAATGTATAGATTGTGTTTTTTGAGACTGTTTGTTTCGTACAGTACGGTGGTTTTCTGAACTTAGATCGAACAGTGCAGGGTGGTCAGGATAGTTTTAGTTCTGCTTCTGGATCCTCCAGAGCATACCTCTCCCCTGGAAGACCTCACTTACTCTAAATTTATAGAAAAGATGGGCAACACATTTGGCGCAAATGAATGTAAAGACAAAGATCCTCATTTAGAGGTTCTTGGTCTTCTACAAATCCTGGAAACTCCATCAGAACCAGCGGCTTTTCCAGTTCACAACATTCTTAATCAATTACAGTACAAATGAGAATGTAGGATATTCTTATAACCTGTCTTCTGACAGCAAGAAAATTGGATCTCAAGTACACAGTACAAAAGTCACCTGGGTTTGGACTGTTACAGATACCTCATCACTCCGCTGACATGGAATCCGTGCTGACAAAGCAAGACAAGAATATATTTGAATTCACCTCAAGGGAATGACCCCAGGCTTCTTGACAATTTTAGGAAAAACATTTTTCAGAGCTCAATGCTAACTGCTCCTATTTCTATCCACTAATTTTATGTGGTGTTTTATCTGCATGACTGCATGCAAAAGCTTAAACCTTTCCTTCCACACACGAAAGGAGGAAATGATCCTCCTCAACCTTATCCAGATGCAGAAAGGTGCATACGGCATCTTTGCTCTGTTTACGAATCATTTGATGGTATATCGCATACCTCATCTGCCTCCACAAGGGCTCGGCATTTGACCTGGCTGAGAGTTAGCACATTCATGATGATGTTTGTGAAAAGTTGACGGATGTACCTTGTCTGGAAGAGCACCTCTTCAGAGACAAGTTCAGAGAAACAGTTACTCAGATAAAAGAACAGAATGTGGTGGTCCAATATCTCAGTGGGAAACAAGCACCCTTCTTCTTTCAGATGCTCCTTCTTCTCTTATAAGAGACCGTATTTTCAGATATGCCTTTTCTGATCTTAACAACAGTACTGGCTCAGCAACAGCAGCAACTTCTGGCTAGACCTCATCAAAGGGAATAGCATCAGCCTAAGTCAGCACAACCAGCCCAACCAAAACCTGGGCCTAGTGTTTGATGCTTCCAAATTCTCCGGTGGGATGCAGAATACAATCTTACCTGGAAGAGTGGTGTCAGATCACATAGGACCTCTGGGTCATCAAGACTGTGGAATTTGGGTATTGTTTGCATTTCTCCCAGCTGCCATCTCTTTCTCATTGTTTGATCCTCAAACCAGATCCATCTCACTTGACAAAACTCAAACTGGAAGTGGAGTCTCCTCTTCAATAATGAGTGATACAACCAGTCCTTGTGCCCCACCATGGATAGGATTTCTACTCCCAGTATTTTTCATCCCCCCAAAATCGGTGGGACTGAGACCCATTCTGGATTTGAGAAAACTGAACAAACATTTACTCCGAGAGAAATTCAAAATGAATTCCCTCAGCACAATTCTCTTGACCTGAAGAAGGCATATACTTATATACTCATCCATCCCTCTCACTGGCACTACCTTCGCTTCATGGTGGACTCTTCCCATTATCAATACAGGATACTCCCTTTTGGCCTGTCAGCAGCAGCTCTGAGAGTCTTCACCAAATGCCCTGTGGTAATATGGTATCAAGGAGTCTGTCCAAGTCTTTCCATACCTGGATGATTGGTTAGTCACAGCAGCTCCCAGGAGGATGTGTTACTTTCCCTGCAAAAGACTTCAACTTCTGCAGAATTTGAGATTTCAGGTTAATTTCAAGAAGTCAAACTAGTACCGACTCAGAAAATAAAGTTTATCTGAGCATGGATAGATTCACTGCAGGAGACAGCTTTTCTATCATAAGAATAAGAACGAATGAACACTATGAGATTGCTCATTTACAAGCTACTCACCTTGCAGCGCTCAACAGCCAGAGTGATACTCATTGTCACTGGCCATATGGTGGCAGCTATTCATGTATAATAGTTCCACTAATCTGCCTCCATATTCTTCATCTGCAGTGGGGCCTGTGTGCTCAATGGATAAGCTAATTCAACCGTTGACAGTCATACTACAAGTATACAGGGACATGGATCAAGAGTTTCGCTGGTGGTTGAATTCCACATTCTTCAAAAGGGAGCTCCACTTCACACTCTTTCCTATCAAATAACCTTAAGATCAGATGCTTCCACAAGGGATGGGGCACTCATACAGGCTATTGTTGAATGCAAGGATCTTGGTCTCTCGAGGAATGTCACTTTCAGATAAATCTACTAGAGATGAGGGAAATCAGATACACCCTAGTGATTTTCCCCATCTTCTCAGTGGGAAGAACATTTTGATACAAACCAACTACCAAGTTGCCATGTTCTATGTCAGCAAACAAGGAGGCACAGGATCATGGACACTCTGCCCGGAAGCGATGAAAATCTAGCAACAAGCAGACAGACACCAGGCTGTCCTACAGGCCATGTATCTTCCAGAGATCTCCAACACACTGGTGGATCAACTCAGCAGAGTTTTCCAGCCACATGAGTAGTTGCTATGAGAATCAACAGCAAACTATTCTTCCCAGCAAACTCAAATTAGCTCAAGATGCTTTTATGCTCAGTTGGAATACAGACCTCATGTACACTTTTCCGCTGATACTGCTGATTGCTAGGTCAGTGCAGAAAGAGCTACAGGACTGAGCTTGTCTGATCCTCATGGTGCCAGTGTGACCTGGGCAGATATGGTGTGCATATCTCATATAGCTTTTCAGCAGCCCCTGCCTTGTTAAATCAGAATGAAGGTACTCTGTTTCATCTGAACTTTCCATCCCTCAACCTGACGGTTTGAATGTTGAACACTCAATAATTTTGGATCTCTCTTTACCAAAGGAGATTGAAGACATCATAGTTTCAGCCAGAAAACCATCCACTAGGAAAGCCTATAGTTTTAAATGGAAAAGATTTTCAGATGATGGCACCAGAATGATCTGGACTGTTTCTTGAAGCACAATTACTGACCTATTTGCTTTTTATCTCTGAGTTGGGCCTTGCTATATACTGTGTGAGAATATAACTTAATGCCACAGTAGATTACCATTTAACAGCTGGCGAAAAACCCATTTCAACTCATCCATTGGGTTCAAACTTTTTGAAAGGTTTATGGCATGCTAAACCTCCAGTTTCATAGGACCTCAATGTTGTCCTCTCTCAATTGATAAAGCTGCCCTTCAAACCATTAGAAATGACTTCACTCAAATTCTTCACTTGGAAAGTGGGATTTGATTTGTATGTTTGTCCTTGTTTTAGAGTTTTAAAATGTATATTTTGCATTGTTCACCGCTTAGTACAATTGATTTAATTTAAGCAGTCCACAAGAAATTTTAAATAAATAAACTGCGGACTGCATTCAGCACAGCTACGCATCATCAGTCCTACAAATTACAGACTCAAGTTAAAGCTCATCAGGTAAGAACTATGGTATCTTCATTGCTCATCTCCGAGAGGTACCTCTTGAAGACATCTGCAAAGATGTTATTTGGTCGTCAATACACACCTGTTGCGTTGGAGGTGGACCCTTGGGCTGAGGTGGGTTGATGCTACCCGGAGGCAGGGGGCTACGGGTCCCCACCGTCAGCAGGTGAAGTGGGCTGAAGCTAGAGGCCACTGGAGCTTTACCTATACCAGCCCTCATTCCCCTCGGGTTGAGCCTTTGGGTACCGGGGCCAGCAGGACTTAGGTGGGCCTCAGTGTTAACTAAGGATGGAAGGTAGTTCAGCCCAGAGAGAGCAGCCAGTAGATAGCGTAGTCCTATCCTGGACTGGATTTGGTATGGGAACTTGGGTGCCAATGGAACAGTAGGTAGCTGGTGGCGCCCAAGCAAGGAGAGGCCTGAGCCTCGTAAGTCACGTCCAGAGAGATAGGCAAGTAGAGGCGTCACTTATAGGCTAGGATCAAAGCCGGTGGCAAGTAGAAGTTGTGGTAAGCATTGTATACTCTGGACACAGGAGAGTCTATAGCGTAGTCGTTCGTAGCAAGAGTCAGGGCATGGAGAAGGCAGGCGTAGTCAATCAAAGCAATAGTCAGGGCACGGAGAAGGCAGGCATAGTTAATCAAGGCAATGGTCAGGGCACAGAGAAGGCAGGCATGGTCAGGCGTGGCAAAGGTCCAGGGATGGAGAGAAGCTGAAGAGTAGTCAGGCATAGCGGAGGTCCGGGGCTGGAGAGAATATGAAGAATAGTCAGGCGGAGCGGAGGTCCGGGGGCTGGAGAGAAGCTGAAGAATAGTCAGGCATAGTGGTAGTCAAATCCAAGAATCAGTCCAACATATAGACGAACAGGAACAAGGAGAACAGGAACCAAAAATCACAAGAAACAGGAACACCACGAAGACACAATTCGGGGATCAGCAACAAGTACTCGGAATACGAGGAGACCTGTTGCAAAGGCAATACTACTGAGCGAGGCCTGAGCCTTTATACGCTGAATAGTCTGACATCAGCATCTGGGTCCACGGCCAGGTTCCCGCCACGGGCCCTTTGAAAGAACTAGAGATGCCGCGCGCCTAGGAGGGGACGCGGCGCTGATGGTGGCATCTCTTCGAGGGCCATGCGGAGAGGCCCGATGAGCAGGGACATTTTGGCTGGCAAACTGGGTAGTGAGGCAGGACCGGAGGCACTGGAGGGAACCCAAGGTCGGAGCTGGCAGCCCTTCACCGCCAGAGAAGAGGAGCCAGGCCTTGGAATCCGTCTGAGAAGGTGAGAGGGCCACGCTGCGGGTTGCCGCAGGTGGCGCGTGTAACAATGTCATCTACATGTCATGGCTAATTCGTCCTGTTATCTATGGAAAGTACCATTTATAATCAGCAAACTTGCTTTAATGCTGATACCTTGTTTGAGCCACTTGGAAAGGCAGGATATAAATTTGTTAAGTTGGGCTTATTAGGCGTCACCATAGCGTAACTCTCCACAGGTTCCAGCTGTGTGAAGAGGCAGTGGGAGTAGAGTATGTAGTGAGTGATGTACATGGCCCATTCCCTCTGGAGGTGTTTTCTCAGCGGGTTGGTGATGGTTTCAAAGGAACCCTTAGAGCAGGGTTAGGAAGTTTATCCTTCCCCAGGTCAAAGGGATAAGGTAGACTGTCCACCAGACTGTTTTCACTGACCACGTATTATGATACCATTTGCAAAGTATGATAGGAGGTCCTTCTATGATCCAGCCTGGTTTTTAAAGGTGAGAGAGACCTATTGGATATAAGAGTAGGTCTCAATTCCTCATTCATTTACTTAAGAAGCATAAAGAACTGTCCCATTGTTTCTTTTCTTGTAGAAACCTTAAAGAACTGTTTAATATTTTGAAAATGGGTCCCTTTGGGCCTGGTAATACAGCTAAACCCTCACCCTAACAGAAGAATCCTGATTTCAAAATTGTAGAAATTTGCTTGCTTAAAAGATATTGTGAAAGTGGGCAGACTTCTTGGAAGTGCCTAAGAGATACTGTGAAGGTAGGGAGACTTCTGGGAAGTGCCTAAGAGATACTGTGAACATAAGAACATGCCATGCTGGGTAAGACCAAGGGTCCATCAAGCCCAGCATCCTGTTTCCAACAGAGGCCAAAACCAGGCCACAAGAACCTGGCAATTACCCAAACACTAAGAAGATCCCATGCTACTGATGCAATTAATAGCAGTGGCTATTCCCTAAGTAAAATTGATTAATAGCAGTTAATGGACTTCTCCTCCAAGAACTTATCCAAACCTTTTTTGAACCCAGCTACACTAACTGCACTAACCACATCCTCTGGCAACAAACTCCAGAGATTTACTGTGCGTTGAGTGAAAAAGAATTTTCTCCGATTAGTCTTAAATGTGTTACTTGCTAACTTCATGGAATGCCCCCTAGTCCTTCTATTATTCGAAAGTGTAAATAACCGAGTCACATTTATTTATTTATTTATTTATTTATTTATTTAGGGGTTTTTATATACCGCAATACATAAAAAGATACGTCACCGCGGTTTACAATTAACAAAAATTAGCAACAGGCTTTACAGATAACAGGTATATACGATAACCGGCAGTACAGATAGTAAACCATAAAATAATATCATGTTTTACATACAAATAAAATGATTATTTTATTTGTATGTAAAACATCTACTCATTCAAGACCTCTCATGATCTTAAAGACCTCTATCATATCCCCCCTTAGCCGTCTCTTCTCCAAGCTGAACAGCCCTAACCTCTTCAGCCTTTCCTCATAGGGGAGCTGATCCATCCCCTTTATCATTTTGGCTGCCCTTCTCTCTACCTTCTCCATCGCAACTATTATCTTTTTCGAGATGCGGCGACCAGAACTATACACAGTATTCAAGGTGTGGTCTCACCATGGAGCGATACAGAGGCATTATGACATTTTCCGTTCTATTAACCATTCCTTTCCTAATAATTCCTAACATTATGTTTGCTTTTTTGACTGCTGCAGCACACTGAGCCGACGATTTTAAAGTATTATCCACTATGATGCCTAGATCTTTTTCCTGGGTGGTAGCTCCTAATATGGAACCTAACATCGTGTAACTACAGCAAGGGTTATTTTTCCCTATGTGCAACACCTTGCACTTGTCCACATTAAATTTCATCTGTCATTTGGATGCCCAATCTTCCAGTCTTGCAAGGTCCTCCAGTAATGTATCACAGTCTGCTTGTGATTTAACTACTCTGAATAATTGTGTATCATCCACAAATTTGATAACCTCACTCGTCGTATTCCTTTCCAGATCATTTATAAATATATTGAAAAGCACCGATCCCAATACAGATCCCTGAGGCACTCCACTGCTTACCCTTTTCCATTGAGAAAATTGACCATTTAATCCTACTCTCTGTTTCCTGTCTTTTAACCAGTTTGTAATCCACGAAAGGACATCGCCTCCTATCCCATGACTTTTTAGTTTTCGTAGAAGCCTCTCATGAGGGAGTTTGTCAAACGCCTTCTGAAAATCCAAATACACTACATCTACCGGTTCACCTTTATCCACATGTTTATTAACCCCTTCAAAAAATGAAGCAGATTTGTTAGGCAAGACTTCCCTTGGGTAAATCCATGTTGACTGTGTCCCATTAAATCCTGTCTTTCTATATGCTCTACGATTTTGATCCTGAGAATAGTTTCCACTATTTTTCCCGGCACTGAAGTCAGGCTCACTGGTCTATAGTTACCCTGATCGCCCCTGGAGCCTTTTTTAAATATTGGGGTTACACTGGCCACCCTCCAGTCTTCAGGTACAGTGGATGATTTTAATGATAGGTTACAAATTTTAACTAATAGATCAGAAATTTCATTTTTTAGTTCCTTCAGAACCCTAGGATGCATACCATCTGGTCCAGGTGATTTGTTACTCTTTAGTTTGTCAATCTGGCCTACTACATCTTCCAGGTTCACAGTGATTTTGTTCAGTTCGTCTGACTCATCACCTCTGAAAACCATCTCCGGAACTGGTATCTCCCCAACATCCTCATTAGTAAATACGGAAGCAAAGAATTAATTTAGTCTTTCTGCAATGGCCTTATCTTCCCTAAGAGCCCCTTTAACCCCTCTGTCATCTAATGGTCCAACCGACTCCCTCACAGGTTTCTTGCTTTGGATATATTTTAAAAAGTTTTTATTATGAGTTTTTGCCTCTATGG
Source organism: Rhinatrema bivittatum (assembly GCF_901001135.1). Classification (NCBI taxonomy): domain Eukaryota; kingdom Metazoa; phylum Chordata; class Amphibia; order Gymnophiona; family Rhinatrematidae; genus Rhinatrema; species Rhinatrema bivittatum. The sequence goes on along the minus strand of NC_042620.1, from coordinate 7,691,503 downwards.
CCAACTTCATTTCAAATTCTCTCTTTGTCTGTCTTTGCCTGTCTTATCAATGTTTTACACTTACCTTGACAATGCTTATGTTTTATCCTATTTTCTTCAGATGGATCCTTATTCCAATTTTTGAAGGATTTTTTTGGGCTAAAATAGCCTCTTTCACCTCACCTTTTAACCATGATGGTAATCGTTTTGCTTTCCTTCCACCTTTCTTAATGCGTGGAATACATATGGACTGCGCCTCTAGGATTGTATTTTTAAACAATGTCCAAGCCTGTTGAACACTTTTAACCTTTGCAGCTGCACCTTTCAGTTTTTTTCTAACTATTTTCCTCATTTTATCAAAGATTCCCTTTTTAAAATTTAGTGTTAGAGCTGCAGATTTACTTATTGTCCCCCTTCCAGTTATTAGTTTAAATTTGATCATGTTATGATCACTGTTGCCAAGTGGCCCCACCACCGTTACTTCTTTCACCAAATCTTGCGTTCCACTAAGAATTAAATCTAAAATAGCTTACTCTCTTGTTGGTTCCTGAACCAAGGTAGGGAGATTTCTGGGAAGTGCCTAAGAGATACTGTGAAGGTAGGGAGACTTCTGGGAAGTGCCTAAGAGATACTGTGAAGGTGGGCAGACTTCTGGGAAGTACCTAAGATAAACTGAGAAGGTAGGGAGACTTCTGAGAAGTGCCTAAGAGCTACTGTGAAGGTATGGAGAGTTCTGGGAAGTGCCTAAGAGATACTGTGAAGGTGGGCAGACTTCTGGGAAGTGCCTAAGATAAACTGAGAAGGTATGGAGAGTTCTGGGAAGTGCCTAAGAGATATTGTGAAGGTATGGAGAGTTCTGGGAAGTGCCTAAGAGATACTGTGAAGGTGGGAGACTTCTGGGAAGTGCCTAAGAGATACTGTGAAGGTAGGGAGAGTTCTGGGAAGTACCTAAGAGATACTGTGAAGGTGGGAGACTACTGGGAAGTGCCTAAGAGATACTGTGAAGGTATGGAGAGTTCTGGGAAGTGCCTAAGAGATATTGTGAAGGTATGGATAGTTCTGGGAAGTGCCTAAGAGATACTGTGAAGGTATGGAGAGTTCTGGGAAGTGCCTAAGAGATACTGTGAAGGTAGGGAGAGCTCTGGGAAATGCCTAAGAGATACTGTGAAGGTGGGCAGACTTCTGGGAAGTGCCTAAGAGATAATGTGAAAGTAGAGAGACTTCTGGGAAGTGCCTAAGAGATACTGTGAAGGTAGGGAGAGTTCTGGGACGTGCCTAAGAGATACTGTGAAGGTAGGGAGAGCTCTGGGAAATGCCTAAGAGATACTGTGAAGGTAGGGAGAGCTCTGGGAAATGCCTAAGAGATACTGTGAAGGTGGGAGACTTCTGGGAAGTACCTAAGATATACTGTGAAGGTAGGGAGAGTTCTGGGACGTGCCTAAGAGATGCTGTGAAGGTAGAGAGAGCTCTGGGAAATGCCTAAGAGATACTGTGAAGGTAGGGAGAGCTCTGGGAAATGCCTAAGAGATACTGTGAAGGTGGGAGACTTCTGGGAAGTACCTAAGATATACTGTGAAGGTAGGGAGAGTTCTGGGACGTGCCTAAGATATACTGTGAAGGTAGGGAGAGTTCTGGGACATGCCTAAGAGATGCTGTGAAGGTAGAGAGAGTTCTGGGAAGTGCCTAAGAGATACTGTGAAGGTATGGAGAGTTCTGGGAAGTGCCTAAGATATACTGTGAAGGTAGGGAGAGTTCTGGGAAGTGCCTAAGAGATACTGTGAAGGTAGAGAGAGTTCTGGGAAGTGCCTAAGAGATACTGTGAAAGTAGAGAGACTTCTGGGAAGTGCCTAAGAGATACTGTGAAGGTGGCCAGACCTCTGGGAAGTGCTTGGCTAGCTGAGATTCGAGAGTAGTCTTTGTGTTTGCCAATCCTGATTTTGTTGAGTGTGGCACTGTAAATGAATGCACTGAAGTTGCAGCAGAGTCTGAATGTGATTCCTCTGGCTGTATCCAAGTCCTTGACCGCTCAAGCGCCATAGGGGGCAAATTAGCAGGTGCACGTTTCGCAATCCCACGTATGTGGGCTGTTCTCCTCCCCTTCAACCCCTCATCCTAAACAGAAGCATAGAAGCGTGTCTTTTTCTTGTGGCTAACAGCACGTGGCCTACGGAAGCAGCACCTACTTTTACCCTCATTTCAGGAAGGTGACTTTAGCAGTGGCCCCGCCTCGCCCCGCCTCGCCCCGCCCCGCCCCGCCTCAGTGGTCACAGAGTTTACAGTCTAAATGAGGCTGCGTGTCCAGCAGGAAGAGGTGGCTTTTGTTCGCTATGAGCTACCTGGTGCTGTAATATCATATATAAGTACATTAAGCGATATCCTTGATGGCCATGAAATTATTCCATTCTCTTACATTCGTCCAATCACGCTACAAACACAAGGTGGCAAGGCAGAAGAATCGGGAAGGCGATCACTCCACAATAAACACAGCAATTTCCATTCAAAACATGCAGATGGCCACGGGAATCTTCCGGTGCGCACTGGCCAGCTGCATGGAATCCCCCACTGGACTGGGGTAGGAAATGTTGCTCACCTAATAAACTTCAAAATCTGGGGCCTCCATCTGCATCTCACCTCCTGGAACCTCATGCCCAGCCCCTCCTTAAGTGGGGAAGAGTTTGAGCACCCTCAGGGGTCCCGGGACAGTCCTGCCTCTTTCCCTCTGAGCCCCTGTGACAAGCATGTTGCAGAGGCTGAAGCATCACCCTCCGCTGACACAACTCGGTCCTTTCAGAGTCATCTTAAGAAGCCAGCACAAAAATAAAATCAGGCAGCCAGGACAACGCGGGGAACTGCCTCCTCACACTCAGTAGTAGAGTTACCATGCATTGTGTTTGGCAAAGGGTATCACACACACAGCTTGCAGACACTCAGCTGAACACTCCTGTGTGCGTCGGATCGTCAGACTTCCCTGGCTCCAAATCCTTGCTAACATCACTCCCGGAAACATCCACCAGTTCCTACTGACTGGCAGTCTCGCCAAGACGACCCTCACTGCTCAATGACCTGCTCACCTGTTGCATGCCCAGCTGGGAGGCGGGTCAAGGAGTTGGCACTCACAAGAGACTAAAAGAACAGATCCCTTGTGTCTAGCCCCACTCATCACCGTAACAGGTTCAGTTTACCGCTTCGAGAGTGGACCCTGCTGAACAAATTCAGAACAAGCCAAGGATCATATGCTGCTAATCTCCACTGCTGAGACGTTCGTGTGACCCCTTTATGTAGCTCTGGCGAGATTCAGAAGGTCACCTTTTGTCTAGAACAGTCCTCTTACCAAAGTGAGGGGCAGTCTAATAGGAGGAGGCTGGCGCTTGGCTTTCTGGTATTTTATTTACCACATAAACAAGGAGGGAGTGTTACTGTTGCTGCTGCTTTGGAGGAGAAGGGGGCAAAACTACAAGGGGAAGGACAGACTAGGAAGTTGGGGGGGGTGAGAGAGAGGTGGCAGCACAGGGGGTCAGGGGCATGACAACAGGTGAGGCATTTCTGGCCCCCTTCAGTCTGCCACTCTAGGCAGCTGCCTGTGCTGTACTAATAGGTGACATCAGCCCTGCTCCAGCTGTAAGTGTAACAATTACCATAGGTGCCAGTTCTGTGGCTGCACTGGAAATCTGAGCACCCCCAGTATTGTGTCAAAGGAGGGGTATTGCGTTAAGTTGACTCCTGTGACCTTTAATGCTGGCCAGGGCAGGACTCCTACAGTTGGCTGCACATGTTAACCCATTAACTGTGTAATTAAATCCAGGCACAGACACACACACACAGTGCTGGAGGGAAAATAAACTCCCACCCGTTTGCACCAGTGGGTTAGAAATCCCGTCTGCTTGTCCCAGCTCCGTCCTAGCAGTCCCAAAAGAGATGAATCTGCTGCAGTGCCAGGAGAAGGGAGGTTTAATCCCGCATGGCTGCTGCCTTCTGCTTGTACCTCATTAAATGAACCCAGCTGCCAGCTTGCTCCTGATTCCTTTCCCTGTGTGTACAGATCTCCCGTCGCTTCAGCATCAGTATTGCACAGAGCTGCAATATTAGTTTTAGGTCTTAAATCATACACGGACGGCTTGTTTAGGAAGTAAGCAGGAAAACAAATATTAGCAGCTCCCAGCACTGTAACATTAATTCTGCAGTAGCTGGGGAAGCAGGGATCGGAACTGAGCACATTTGTCCTGCTCCACTCCTTTCCGCCAGTGACATTCAGAGCAAGTCTCCACTTACTGGGCTCAGAGGACCCACTGGGGCACCCTCCCTTCCCCATGGGCTCGGCCTCTGACGTTGGGCCTGTCCTTGTCTTTCTGACATCCTGTCCCACTGTATTCTGGTACCTGTGGTGCCGATTTGAAACGGAAAATCTGGACTAAGGCCAGAGTGCACTGGGATGGCCCCTGAGGGAAAGGGCCACTGGTAGGAGAGAACCCTAACCTACAGCACAAGGCACACACTGCTGGATTAACCGGCTGCTAAAGAAAAGGAAAGCCCTAAACATTGTGCCTCCAGATGTGAGAACGGAGATGCAGGCCACTGCCGGAGAAGAAACAGAAAACATAGTGACAGGCAGCAGCCTGCAGACCCATCCACGGTGTGCACTTATTATTATTGCATGACTGTTTTCTTTCTAAACCACTTGTGGTTGTCCATTAGTACAAGGAACACAGTCTAGAAATGTAAATTTAGCATTTATTAAAAATGCATTATTTCTCACCCTTCACAAGTAGGTCCAAGGCAGATTACAAAGGAATACAAACATTCATAATAAAAGAAGAAAACAAACTGCAATAAACAAATATAACATAAATATAAAAAATGTCATATTATCTGCAAGCAGTCCAAAGCAATCAAGGGGCATGCTTCTGACATAACACCTGCTCCCTGCCATTGCCTTTCCACCTCAAATACCACACACCCCACCGGATCCTTTAAATCCTCTGGCCAAGGAGCCTCCCAAACGTTCCCACCTCACGTCCAGGCTTTCTCCCTTACATCCCAGTGGCTAAGCATCCTCCTAAACATTCCTGAATTCTTTTGCCGCAGACCCCGCCTCACACCATGACCTCGTTTTATTTGCATTTTGTGTATTCTTATTGAGGTATTTCAATGCTCTCCTCCCCTTTAGGGTTTACACATCCTTAAACCTCATCTCTGAAGACTCTTGGATGCAGCATCCCTTGCCTTTCTCTGAGCTGCTTCCACTCTGTCTCTATCGTTGTAGAGGACGGCCTCCCGAATTGGACACAGTATTCCCGTGATTTGGACAGATGTATTATCTCCCCTTTGGTCACACTTCTGCCTCTGTACCTCTGCTTACACTGTGCCTCTACTATTTGTTTCTTTTCTTAAATTTTATAGGTTAAATTATTTTTGAAGGTTTTTGAGCTATTTTCTCTTTGATTTAATTGCAATTTGTATATGTTTATTCTGTACATTTTTCTACTTAGTTTGACCATCAGTTTGCAATAACTGGTGTGTAAAAATTCTTCAAAAGATTCCTCTAGTGATGTTCCTATGACGTGAAACTGTAAGATTCATGGACCCTTGCTGCTCTGGTAAGGTTGGCTCAACCTAGGGGAAAAGCCCCTTAGGTCCTCATCGACAGCTGGCGGAACTAGGCTAGGAAGAGATGGATCAGGAGCTTCACCTGTCCTAACCCCTTTCCCCTTGGGTTGAGACCTTGAGCTCCGGGCACCGGCAGGTCTTAGGCAAGAGTCTCTAGGAAAGAGGTGATAGAGTAGGTCCAGTATTAGGCTAGGGACAGATGCAGGCAGCAAACAAGAGAGGTCAATATCCAGGCAAGGGTCAGAGGTAGGCTGCTGGCAAGAATGGTCAAGTTCAGACAAGGGTCGAATCCAGTAGTCAGTCTTAGGGCAAGCGTAAGAGGCAAGAAAAAGGATTGACATGGATGGAGAGGAAGGAAGGCAGGGGCTTGATGAGACAAGGGTGGAGAGACAAGGCAGGCTGGGCTGGAGAGAAGAGGCAGGCTCAGGACCAGGACCAGGATCAGGAATGCAGGAGAGCAGCAACATGCATTACATACATGATACAGGCAACCCATTGCTAAAGTGAAGGGAGGAAGTCTTGGAAGGTCCTATATAGAGCTGAATGGGTGATGTCATCAAGAGGCGCTGCGAGCATTTCCCACTGCAGGCCCTTTAAAGCCTGCATGGTCCAGCACGTGCACACCTAGAAGAGCGCTGGAGGGGGTTCATGACAATGGCATCATCCTGAGCCATGGAGCAAGTGTTCGGTGGCATCCCGCTGCGAGAGAAGGGCCAACAGCTTGGCAGCGTCGAGTGAGTGCTACAGCTCGCAGAGCCTATCCATGAGCCGCGGAACATAACAGAAGCACCATCCGTGTAGGAGCTGTTGTTGGTTTAATTGGACTAATATGTGCATCATTGATTCAGATATTTTGTGTGTCTGTTGAGCTTAATGTAATTAGAAGAGCAAAGCTTTATGTTGTTGAGTTTTTGGTATTGTCTAATTTTTTATGGATGTTTTTATCTGTTACCTGCCTACAGTGCTAGATAGGTGGGCTATATAATTCTTAAATAAATAATAATGGGATTGCACTGTTGTTTTATTATTGACAGAATGATGGTTGATAGGTATTGAGGTATTATTTTAATGGGATTATGGAATTTGTTTGAGGGTTATTTGATATGCTGCTTTGATTTTTTTTTTCTGTTTTTATTGTGGGTGCTGGTATGCACCCAGAATAAACACCCAGCACACAATCGCCAGATACTACCTGGAAATTATTTTATCCCTCACATAATCGTAGTCAACAAACCGACAGGTTGAATAGCAAAAACATATACTCTCCCATGAGAATTTCATTAATGTGAATTCCATGTCATAAACCAAATAGTACTTAATGTGTATTTGTTACCGGACTCTATGTAAAGTATGATCTATTTTTTCTTTGATATATGTGCCCTATTGTAAACCGTTATGATGGTAAATAACTTAATGACGGTTATATAAAAACTTTTAAATAAATTAAAAAATAATTAACTGTTTTTAAGTTTTTTGTTTTGGCTAATTTATTGTATATGAGACTTTATATGAGCTGATTTCTTTTTGTTATGTTGCTCATATTCAATTATTTGTATTCATATTAATGCTCCTTTTGTAGGTTTGTTTTAGTGCAAGGTATTTATTACTGTTTTTTGTGCATGCTCTCATTCTCAGTATATTCAAAGTCACCCCGCACTACAGCATCAGAGGTGTGACAGAGAACTTTTGGAGAGTCAGGTGACTATTCAGAACCCCTGTCACTTTCCTTTCACTCGGGACAAAGGACGGCAGGGTTCTGACCTAAACCAGCACGGGCTCTGCTGCACACCAGCTGACTTCCAAATATTAAGAGTTGGAGAATGGTGCATCTCACCACCGATCCAGTGCTGCAGGAGATGTGTTAGATGCTGTGCTGCCACCTGCAGCAGACATGCAACATTTTAAAACCTCAAAGAATAGCAGAAATCAGGATTATGCATGTGTGAGGCTTCATCTGAAATCCCTCATCCAGGCACTGGCTGCACAGCCTCAGGGCTCAGCTGGTGTATTACCGGGCCTTCTGCACCAGATGGATTTACCCGCTAACATCTGTAAAACTGGAAACCTCTCTCCTTTATGGCTCCTAAATTCTGGCAGGAAAAGCCAGAGCGTGCCCAGCCGTCCCTGCAGTCTCTTCTCGGAACAGAGTGCTGAAACGGAGCTGCGCGGGAGAGCAGGAGAAATGTCTTGCCAGGAGAGTGACCCTTGTGGTGCTTGGCAAATGGCAAGCCTCACCTGCGAGATTTTGGCACCCATCGGCAGAGTGATGCTGTGCCGGCACACTACCCTAGCTAGAGCAAGCAGGAGCAGGCTCCAGTTTGGCCTGGATATTTGGTGCCTTCAAAATTAGGCAGCTGCCTATGCCTAAATCCGGGCCTGGCTGAGGGCAGCAGGAGGCTCCGAGCTACAATCCTGAGTGACATGCTCAGCCCTCACTATAGCAAAAAGCAGCCAAGAAAGCCAGACTCTTCCCAGCAAGAGCAGAGGTGATTATACAGCTCTCTAATAATCTGGAAGTGAGCCCATTATCAGCTGCTCCATTAATGTTCACAGCCAAATCCCCCCCTCACAGGAAACAGCTGCAAAGCTGCTCCCGAAACCTTCCCCTACTAAGCAACAGTACTGGCACCCCTGCTCCCTCCTGCACCCAAACCACCGCCCCTGCCCCCCAGCCAGCTCCTAAGCCCCTGCAAGCACAACTAATGACCCCATTACAGCACTTAGCCATTTCCTTAGCAGGCAAAGGAGGGCTGGGGGAGGTGATCTCCGACCTGCTGTTTTACAGGACCCAGGAAGAGACTGACCAGAACCTGCTGCCGGGATCCACATCCTGTATTGTGACACCACACTTCACCCACTGCTACTCAGGCACTAAAACGGACATCAGAGGGAGACCCTGTCCCTCAGTAACAACTTCCCTGCTCTCCCCTTCCCCTGTGACTCCCCCTTCTCCCTCCCAAACCAAGCACTTTCCTTTCACCCAGAGAGATGTCAGGGATGTACCCTCACTTTTGCTACAGAAATTGCCATGCTGGGTCAGACCAAGGGTCCATCAAGCCCAGCATCCTGTTTCCAACAGTGGCCAATCCAGGCCACAAGAACCTGGCAAGTACCCAAACACTAAGAAGATCCCATGCTACTGATGCAATTAATAGCAGTGGCTATTCCCCAAGTCAGCTTGATTAATAGCAGTTAATGGACTTCTCCGGGAATTATCCAAACCTTTATTTAAACCCAGTTACACCAACTGCCTTAACCAAATCCTTTGGCAATGAATTCCATCAGGGAGTGACCCCCAAACCTCTCCTCCCAGAAGGGAAGCTCTCATCTCCAGCAGAGAGATGTCAGAGGCTGATCCCTCTCCTGCCCCCCAGAGAGAGAGAGAACAGGGAGAGCCCCTCTCCTCTCTCACAGCATCAGGCTCAGACTGGATTTGAGGAAAGGTAAAACTTTATGCTCCTTTATATCTCCCGTTCTCTCTGGCCTGCTAGGGAACGGGCAGCAGCTGTCCCTGGATGCAGAGGGAGGAAATGCTTTTCTCAAAGCCCTTCCTTGCTCACAAGACCCGAGAGCGCACCTGCGGTTCTGAACTTCGTCTGCTTTTCAGAACTTGGACCCTGCTCTCCAGCGGCTCGTGCTTAGGACTCCCTAACCCTGACCACTTAGGGAGGCGGTGAGAGGTGAAGTCTCCCCCCCTGGCCGGGCACCCGGACATGCAGGCGCTGCTGGACCCCAGCACATGAGAGAGGCAGAGGTGAACTCACCACGCTGAAGTTGTGCGCTGTGCAGGGCTCGCCGCTGAAGTTGCAGCTCTTCAGCATCTCGGCCAGCTGGTGCCCGGTGCGGTTCACGATGTCCTGCATGTCGGGCGCCGGGTAGAGCAGGTCGGTGGCCTTGTGCCCGTCGCGGTCCTTGGGGGGCAGCCCGGTCATGTTGGCCAGGTGGAAGATGTCGGCGTCGGTCAGCGCCGAGTGGCGGAAGCGGTTGATGTTGCAGAGGGTGACGGCGGGGAAGGCCATCTCCCGGGCGGCCTCCTCGTCCAGCGCCGTCACGTGCGGGTGCTCCAGGTAGAAGAGGGCGCACCTGGCCGCCTGGTAGAGGAAGGCGGCCAGCGAGGCCAGGAAGGCGAGCGCCCACAGGCTCTGCCGGACGCCCAGCCCCCGCGCGCGCAAGATGTGGCTCAGCCCGTGCAGGCTGCTGCTGCGGGCGAAGGTGGCCAGGTCCCTGCGGCGCGGCCGGCTCGCCTCCTCCTCCAGCAGACTCGCCTGCTCGCCTTCCTCCGCCGGCATCTGCTTGCCATCCTCCTCGGCAAACTTGATCTTGCACACGATCTCGATGGGCATCTGGGCTGGGCGGCGGGGCTGAGCGGGAGCCTTGGCCAGGGACGCTGAGCGGGTGCGGATCGACTTAGCAGAGTCTTTTCCCCCCGTGCTGCTGCCAGGCGACTCCGAACAGTAACAAGAAAGAGGCAAAGAGAAAGTGATGGAGAGGGGGAGGGGGAGGGGAGCTGCTGCTGCTGCGGGGGGGGGGGGGGGAGATTCTTTTTGTATATAAATAGAAAGCACAGCCTCTCTCGCCTCTGTGCTTGCCCTGGCGAGCAGAGCGGCTCTCTCACCAGCAAAGATCCACTGTGAGGGTGGGAAGAGCCCTCGCCCCCCGCCCTCTGCACCCCCTGCCCGGCCCGGAGACGCTGAAGGTGCAGCGGAGCCAGCGGCAGAGCAGAGCGGACGAAGGGCAGGGAGGGAGACAGGGACCGCTCCCCGGCTCACTTGTTAGAATGGGCGTGCGGGAGCCATCGCCGGCTACTGCTGCTCCCAAAGTGAGGGGCAGCCGATAACCTCTCCAGTCCTGCAGAGCAGGGGGCTCGCACATTTCGGCACCTCCTACCCGCTCGATGACACATGGAGGAGCAGGGTTTGTATCAGGGGGAAAGCCGGCGCTCTGGGCAGAAAATTCCTGTCAGATGCAGGCAGAGCAGTGCCGGAGACGGGACAGCCAGAAGAGGAGGCACCTGCTCTCTGCTTCTCCTCACCGGGGCAGGAGCTGCCTGCTCTCTGCTTCTCCTCACCGGAGCAGGAGCTGCCTGCTCTGTGCTTCCCTCACCGGGGCAGGAGCTGCCTACTCTCTTATTCCCCTCACCGGGGCAGGAGCTGCCTGCTCTCTTATTCCCCTCACCGGGGCAGGAGCTGCCTGCTCTCTGCTTCCCCTCACCGGGGCAGGAGCTGCCTGCTCTCTTATTCCCCTCACCGGGGCAGGAGCTGCCTGCTCTTTGCTTCCCCTCACCGGGGCAGGAGCTGCCTGCTTTCTTCTTCCCCTCACCGGGGCAGGAGCTGCCTGCACTCCAGGTCTCCTCACCGGGGCAGGAGCTGCCTACTCTCTGCTTCCCCTCACTGGGGCAGGAGCTGCCTGCTCTCTTATTCCCCTCACCGGAGCAGGAGCTGCCTGCTCTCTGCTTCCCCTCCCCGGGACAGGAGCTGCCTGCTCTCTGCTTCCCCTCACCCGGACAGGAGCTACCTGCTTTCCAGCAAGCCTCACCGGGGCAGGAGCTGCCTGCACTCCAGCTCCCCTCACCGGGGCAGGAGCTGCCTGCTCTCTGCTTCTCCTCACCGGGGCAGGAGCTGCCTGCTTTCTTCTTCCCCTCACCGGGGCAGGAGCTGCCTGCACTCCAGGTCTCCTCACCGGGGCAGGAGCTGCCTGCTCTCTGCTTCCCCTCACCGGGGCTGGAGCTGCCTGCTATCCAGCAAGCCTCACCGGGGCAGGAGCTGCCTGCACTCCAGCTCCCCTCACCGGGGCAGGAGCTGCCTGCTCTCTGCTTCTCCTCACCGGGGCAGGAGCTGCCTGCTCTCTGCTTCCCCTCACCGGAGCAGGAGCTGCCTGCTCTCTGCTTCCCCTCCCCGGGACAGGAGCTGCCTGCTCTCTGCTTCCCCTCACCCGGACAGGAGCTACCTGCTTTCCAGCAATCCTCACCGGGGCAGGAGCTGCCTGCTCTCTGCTTCCCCTCACCGGGGCAGGAGCTGCCTGCTCTCTGCTTCCCCTCACCGGGGCAGGAGCTGCCTGCACTCCAGCTCCCCTCACCGGGGCAGGAGCTGCCTGCTCTCTGCTTCTCCTCACCGGGGCAGGAGCTGCCTGCTCTCTGCTTCCCCTCACCGGGGCAGGAGCTGCCTGCTCTCTGTTTCCCCTCACTGGGGCAGGAGCTGCCTGCACTCCAGCTCTCCTCACCGGGGCAGGAGCTGCCTGCTCTGTGCTTCCCCTCACTGGAGCAGGACGTGCCTGCTATCCAGCTCCCCTAGCTGTTTCCCCTCACCGGGGCAGGAGCTACCTGCTATCCAGCAAGCCTCATGGGGGCAGGAGCTGACTGCACTCTGCTTTCCCTCACCGGGCAGGAGCTGCCTGCTCTCTGCTTCTCCTCATGGGGGCAGGAACTGCCTGCTCTCTGCTTCTCCTCACCGGGCAGGAGCTGCCTGCTCTCTGCTTCTCCTCATGGGGGCAGGAACTGCCTGCTCTCCAGCTCCCCTCAGCGGGGCAGAAGCTGCCTGCTCTGTGCTTCCCTCACCGGTGCAGGACCTGCCTGCTATCCAGCTCCCCTAGCTCTCTGTTTCCCCTCACCGGGGCAGGAGCTACCTGCTTTCTAGCTGCCCTCACGGGGGCAGGAACTGCCTGCTCTCTGCTTCCCCTCACCAGAGCAGGACCTGCCTGCTATCCAGCTCCCCTAGCTCTCTGGTTCCCCCTCACCGGGGCAGGAGCTACCTGCTTTCCAGCTGCCCTCACGGGGGCAGGAACTGCCTGCTCTCTGCTTCCCTCACCGGGGCAGGAGCTGCCTGCTCTCCATTTCAGTTCACCAGGGTTGGAGCCACCCACACTCTCTGACTCCCCTCACCCGGGCAGGACCCAGCTCTCCTGCTGCAGTGGGGTAACACCCTGAGTTCTTCCGCTAGGGCTGCCAGCTGGCTCCATGTGCTAAGGATCAGAGACAGATCCAGTCCTGGCTTTACCCCACTACTTGCATGCACTTGTAGTTTCCTAAAGAAATCACAGCTACTAGGGCCTAGGGCCATGCCAGCAAGGGGCTAAAGCCAGTACTGCATCAGCCTGCTCCTAATTATTTGCAGCGTCAGAGAGTCCGGCCGACCTCGGAAAGCTCTGGAATGCATGCCCTTACTGCAAGTGAGGAGGGGGAAAGAAAAACTGGAGGGGGAGGAAGAGACAGTGAGAGAAGGAGGAGGAAAAAACGAGGGAGGGACATGAAGGTGCAGGGAGAAAGAGTGGAGGAGAGAAAGTTCACAAGTGTGGAGAGGAGACAGTAGCAGGAGAAGAAATAAGGAAGGAGTGGAGGGGGCTGCAGAAGTGAGACGCAGGTGGAGCCCGAGGGGGTGCAGAATTTACCCGAGGGGTCTCTCTGACTAATTGAAGCAATAAGAAACAATGAGGGAAAGAGGAAACAAGAGGCCAGCAAAAGGGGAAATTGATTAATGTTCCCGACACTGGCACAAAAAAAAAACCGAGAAAGAGAGAGAGCAAGGTGGCTACTGATGAGCAGGGGAAGAGCAGCTGTCAGGCTGGAGGCTGGCAGGGCACATTGTCCCTGTCTGAGGGGGAGGAGAGGTGCCTGCTCCCTCCTCAGCTCTCGCCACATCACTTGGGATAGCTTTAAATAAAGTATTGATTTTTCTTTACTCTGTTTTTATAAAGGCAGTTTAATTGCTTTTTTTCAAGTTCAGCTTCCTCCCCCAACGCTGCTGACAAAGAATATTCTGTTCAGGACAGTGGAGAGGTCACTGTGGAGCCAGGCCCAGAGCACCACATGCAACAAGCATTTCTAGAAAATACCGAGAAGCCAAACGTGCATGCAGTCAGGTCTGTGTGGCCTCTGAGGACCCCCCAGTTCTGCCAATGCACCTCACTCCTGTCCTGCAGCATGCCCTTGCTATTCCAGTACAGAGATCCTCCCCAAACACAGTTCTTCCTGCTCTGCCAGTGCACCTCATTCCTGTCCTGCAATTCCTCCTGTATTGCAGTACCGAAACTCTCTCCATACACAGTTCTGCCTGCTCTACCACTGCACCCTATTCCTGCCCTAAAGCTCCTCCCGCTAATGCAGTACTGAGACCCTTGCACAGCTCTGCCAGTGCACTTCACTGTGCCCCACAGCTCCTTCTTTTACTGCATTACTGAGACCCTTGCACAGCTCTGCCAGTGCCCCTCTCTGCTCTGCAGCTCCTCCCCCTATTGCAGTACTGAGACCCTCACACAGCTCTGCTAGTGCCCTTCACTCTGCCCCGCTGCTCCTCCTGCTATTGCATTACTGAGACCCTCACACAGCTCTGCTAGTGCCCTTCACTCTCCCCCGCTGCTCCTCCTGCTATTGCATTACTGATACCCTCGCACAGCTCTGCTAGTGCCCTTCACTCTGCCCCGCTGCTCCTCCTGCTATTGCATTACTGAGACCCTCGCACAGCTCTGCTAGTGCCCTTCACTCTGCCCCGCTGCTCCTCCTGCTATTGCATTACTGAGACCCTTGCACAGTTCTGCTAGTGCCCTTCACTCTGCCCCGCTGCTCCTCCTGCTATTCCATTACTGAGACCTTCGCACAGCTCTGCCAGTGCCCCTCTCTGCTCTGCAGCCCCTCCCCCTATTGCAGTACTGAGACCCTTGCACAACTCTGCCAGTCCACTTCACTGTGCCCCGCAGCTCCTTCTCTTACTGCATTACTGAGACCCTTGCACAGCTCTGCTAGTGCCCTTCACTCTGCCCCGCTGCTCCTCCTGCTATTGCATTACTGAGACTCTCACACAGCTCTGCTAGTGCCCTTCACTCTGCCCCGCTGCTCCTCCTGCTATTGCAGTACTGAGACTCTCGCATAGCTCTGCAAGTGCCCCTCAATCTGCCCTGCAGTGAGCAATGCAATCCTGCATTTCCCCAAGAATATTTTGAGATGTCTTTTCCATTCTGGGGAAATTTAGTTTAAAAAGCAATGAAAAGGAGGAGACAGAAAAAATGTCCCTTTGATATCCTGTTCATAGGTGTAGGTCTCATTTATCTATTACTTTTGTAAACTGCCCCTGCAACAAGGGCTCTGAGCGTATACATAACATAAAGCCGAAAAACAAGCCACATATTCAATAACATTAAAGCAATATTGTAAATCATAAACACCAAAGCAAAATTTCCTTCATCGCACTGCTCAGGGATGCAGCTGAAGATTGATTTGAGGATATATTTCTGGGATTTTGCCCATTTTTCCCCCAGGGCATGCGATGGTTAATGACAGTACTCTGCAGATTTGCGGGCACCCCTGATTTCTTAGACGTTGGACTCATGCTCTGCCGTCTCGGAGGGTATGGAGGTCTGGCTTTACGCAGGGATGGATTAACCCCTTCAAACATTGCACTTGTAGACTTTAACATTCATTTCCAAAACAAAGGTATGTACATACGTTCACTGTGAACATTCTTGGATAACTGGCAGAGCAGACGCGCAGACCACCTTACACAACGTTACAGATGCTCTTGGAAGAAGGTTAACCCCCTCTCCAGGGATCTTCCTCAGTGCAGGGAACACTTTTACTCTGAGCTCTCTTGTCTTCTACTCAGGTCACAGCAACACTGGGTCCCGGGGTGCCAGGGTTTGCTCTGGTGGGGAGGAGGATAATCCTCTGGGGGTGAGGACCCACTCACAGTCTCGCAGTCGCTCGCAGGTGCACTCACTGTTTCAGTATCCTTGCTTTAGTGCACCTTTGATGCTGAAGGAAGACACTGGATACTCTTCTGGGTAGTTCAACAGAAATTTACTGCAACCAAAAATACTTGAAGTCCAATTCACAACAGAAATTCTCCAATTTATCTTCTCACAAAAAGGTGCCTCCTTCTTCAGGCTCCTTTAGGATGGCAGGCACTAGGTAAAAACCCAACACTCCTGTGGGGCTGGGAATCTCCTTATCTCTTTCTCTGATGGTAAAACCTGGACTTCTGGTGGCAGAAAATCTCAAGAAGTATTCAAAATCCAAAAATCTCTCCTCCTCCTTGGTGGATAGGAACTGTGGAGAAAGAATTCCTCCCCAAAACGAGAAGAAGGCAACTCTGCAAAAATCTCTCTCTCTTCTTAGCTGAGTCATGGAAGCTGATCCTGGACCTCCCAAGGCAGGGATGAAAATCATCCTTTGGCCGGATCAGTATCCCAAATGGCTCTTTTCAAAGCTGCTCTTCCACATCTCTAAGACAATCCCTTCCAGACCATAGGGTGGGGGTCAGGTCACAGGTTCCTACTGGGGGCCCAGTGGGAAACGTATTTGGCAATTCTCCTTCGGTCCCGACAACTCCAATAAAACACTTCTTAGTTTGGATCAGATGTTGAAGCCCAACAAATGGGGAATACTCCAGCAGACTCAAAACTGCAACTCAAAATACCAGAACCCCACGCCACACTGCTCCTCATGCGGATCCTGCTTTTGTGGAGGTGTCTGCAGGGGTGGTCTGCAAACTACTCTGTCCTTACAAAATCCTATCCTAGGCTCAGCTAGGGAAAAATAGCTAGTGGAAACCTAGGGGTTTCTACTTTATAAAAGTTTGTGCCTCCAGAATGCCTCTCCTAGGCGTGCTTAAAAGTATGTGCCAGGAGTCAATATGGCCGCCACTTGAGGAAGCGGTGTTAAAGAATGCTCTCGCTCCTTTATTTACCTTTGGTTTATTTTCCTCGCTTCCCATGTCGTATACAAAGAGGAAAACTCGGGTAAGGGAGATTCTTTCTAATCCTCCCTTGCCAGCTTTACAGCAACCTTGGATTGAGAGCTTCTTCAATCCGATGCCGGAATCACCGGGAGCGTGTGCTGCTGCGGATGGGGCAGGGGAGTAACCGCCCATACTGCTGGCTGAGGAGATCTCGCTGAGCCCCGGTTCGCCGATTACACCATCCCCTCCCCAACTGGGGCCTCTGGAATATTGGAAGTCACTGCCTGGGCAGTCGGAGGTGAGTTGACTGACCCTAGAGCAGTTAGCTGAGGCAGAAGACAAAGGCCCTGATTCCTCGATTGAGATTACCTCTACAGCTGAGAAGAGTCCTGCCTTGGCAGGCTTGGATGTTATGGCGGGTCTTCTGTCGGTTGCCTCTACCCCAGTCCCCATTGAAGTGGTGGGGCAGGTTAATTCAGGGAAATTAGGAGCTACTTTTCAAGAAACACTGGCAGTGAGACCTAAACCAGCAATTATAACCATGGACATCCTTTGGAACTCTCTTGTTTCTCTTGAAACTGCTATTTCCTCTGTAACAAACATTTCTTTAGAAACTTATCATCGTATATTAGCCATGGATCAGCAAATTCAATCTCAAAAGGGAAATTTGGATGCTTTGGAAACACGTATTACCACAGTGAAAAAAGTTCACACTGGACTTATTCAGACTGACTTGGTTTATACAAAGAGATTTGAAAACATTGAAAATTCATTGAGAAGCTTGAATTTGAGAAGCTTGAATTTTTCCTATATAAAATTGATATCACCTGTGGATCTTTTCAAGAATTATTTGTCATCCATTTTAAAGATACCAACTACGGCTTTGCCTGTAATCACAAGGGCTTTCTTTTTGCCACAACCTCGATCCAATTGAGGAAAATTTACCACAAGATCAAATTCTGGATTTATCCAATATATTGGAATCTTCTCGCTATTTAGAAATTCCTAGTAGAGTTACCTTACTAGTTTCTTTTGCATTCCTTGTTAGCTGGGACACCATGTTCAGATATTATCTTCGAAACAGATCAAAGATGTATTATGGCCAAAAACTCTGGATATATCTGGACATTACTCGTGCAACACAGGTTCAGAGGAAGAAATATTTGAATATGTGTGCTGAGATGTTATTGAAGGGTGCCCAATTTACCTTACGCTACCCTTGCCTCAAAATACTAACTATATCTACTTTGAACCCTCACAGCTTCCCATTTTCCTAGATTCTCATACCTAAAAATTAATCCCTGTATGTTTTGGCCATAGTGTCAGAAGGCATCAGCCTTCTCTTATTTTGTTTTCCATTTTTCTTGGTAAAGATCGCTCATTTTCTTTCTTGACTTCTCCTTGTTATGCCTGTCGGTCGCAAACGGCTGCGACCGCAGGTACTTACTTCCTGCACCGCTCTCCTGCCTTCTCCAGGTCTGCTCGCGGCACAGGCCAGTTTCCACCGCCGCATTCCCCAGGACTCCTCGTGGTGGCCTGGACACCGCCGCCACCCACGTTGATTTCGGGCTTTCCTAGGCGCGTACGTGCGCCACCGGGCCCTCCTTTGAAGCCTCTTCGGCGGGAACCTGATTGATGATGTCTGATGATGTCTGGGTACTTAAGCTCCACCTTCGCCCCCAGCTAGCCGACTTGGCAACAAGTTCCGTACGTCTCTACAGCTCCTGCCTTCATGTTCCTGTGGCTCCGCTTTCGGACTCCTTGGACTTGGACTCTGTCTGGTACCCGCTCCTCGGGGGCCAGTGTGCGCGTTCTACGGGGACTTGGTCTCCTGGCCTCCCCCGCTCCTCAGGCTGGCCCTGCACCTCCTGGGTCCTACTCTGCAAGGCTCCCCGCTTCTCGGGGCTGCCCCTGGAACACCTCTGCCACTCGGGAGTTCTATCTCAGGGCTTCCCCGCTCCACAGGGTTGTGCCTACATGCTGTACAAGAGACTGTCAGTGCTTCCTCGCTCCTCGGGGCTGCGCCTACGTGCTACCAGAGACTGTCAGAGCTTCCTGCTCCTCGGGGTTGTGCATACGTCATCAGAGGAGACCTGACTCGGGCTTCCCTGCTCCGTGGGTTGGCCTATGTCATTACATGAACAACCTCTACGCTGCGCAGCTCCGCCCCTCGGTGTTGCCTCTCTGGAATACCTCCTGCACGGCCCGTCTCGCGCCTCCCGCTCTGCGGCCTGTCTGGCACCTTCCCCTTCGGGGTCTCTGCCCTGGTATTATCTCCAGCCTGCCTCTCTACTGGGGTAATTCTCCTGGCTCCTCGGGACCTTTCCATAGCCTCACCCAGAGCTCTCCGCTGTGCCTGACCTTGCCTCCCGATGGTATGGACCTGTGGGGCTCCTCCCCGCAGGTGGCAAGGGTCCACATACCCACAAATCATAACACTCCCTTTTTCTTTTATGATCAGAGGTTGTTGGTGAAATTTCCTGGTAATTCTTATTGCTACTACTGTATGGTAATTATTATACCTCTGTAATTTTGCAACAGAATTTTGTGTGTTAATTGTAAAACTTTATAAATAGAAAAAAAAAAGTATGTCCCAAAGCAGGTTATGCAAACATTTCCATGCACTGAGCCTGGGTCAATTTAAGAACACTCACATCAAAAAAAGTGCATAAACTAGGCTCAACACAACAATCACAACTCTAGATGTAAAACATCATTCATGTCATACTGTTGTACTTAAACATTGTCAGCAAACCAGTTCACATATGACCTTCATAGGCCACTGTTGGTCTTCTCTATCATACACCCCATAAGTCTTTTTTATTTTTATATATGTTGCAAATAAAGGGGCGGATTTTCAGAGCCCTGCTCGCCTAAATCCGCCCAAAACCGGGCGGATTTAGGCGAGCAGGGCCCTGCGCGCCGGTGAGCCTATTTTACATAGGCCTACCGGCGCGCGCAGAGCCCCGGGACTCGCGTAAGTCCCGGGGTTCTCCGAGGGGGGCGTGTCGGGGGCGGGCCCGGTCGTCGCGGCTTTTAGGGGGCGTGTCGGCAGCGTTTTGGGAGCGGGTACGGGGCGTGGCTACGGCCCGGGGCGGTCCGGGGGCGTGGCCGCGCCCTCCGTACCCGCCCCCAGGTCGCGTCCCGGAGCGCAACAGGCCCGCTGGCGCGCGGGGATTTACTTCTCCCTCCGGGAAGCATAAATCCCCGGAGAAAGGTAAGGGGGGGTGTAGACAGGGCCGGGCGGGTGGGTTAGGTAGAGGAAGGGAGGGGAAGGTGAGGGGAGGGCGTTAGAGGATTCCCTCCAAGGCCGCTCCGATTTCGGAGCGGCCTTGGAGGGAACGGGGGTAGGCTGTGCGGCTCGGCGCGCGCCGGCTATACAGAATTCATAGCCTTGCGCGCGCCGATCCAGGATTTTAGTGGATACGCGCGGCTCCGCGCGTATCTACTAAAATCCAGCGTACTTTTGCTGGCGCCTGATGCGCCAGCAAAAGTACGCCTATTCGCGTTTTTTGAAAATCTACCCCAAAATGTCTCAGTTTCAAAATTTTATGACCACCAAAAAGATACCTGACATCAGCTGATGTTTCATCTGCACAGCTGCTTCAGGGGCAAAACAAAGTAATATTACTTACCTTTCAAGTTGGTGTTCACAATGGACGCCGTCGTCTCAGTCTCTAACAAGCAAATAGAGGCCGTCTTGTACATCCACAACCTTCAGCTTTTAAATATCTGTGATGAGATCAGCAGAATGTATTGTCATTCCACGCTAAACTAATGAATGAAAATAGTAAGGTAGCACTGAATCAAAACTCACCCTTGCACACTTTTGTCAAAGAAAAACTGTTTAACATTGTTTTCAGAAAAATGGCTAATCACAAAAAACAAGAAAAGTCTTCATCTAAATTTAAACCCAAAGGAACTAATGTGTTGAGACAATGGATCTTTAATTATTCTCTTGTAATAATCAGAAAGCAAAATCTCCCCATGCCATACTGGACAAATAACACCTCTATCACACAGAATCGTAGATCTTCAGAGATATGATTGAAGTCCATACAATGGGTAGTTAATGGAGATGTAGCATGAGGATTCTTCAAATAGCTCCTGTGTTCAATCATCCTTACCCATACTCTTGTGTTGTCTTACCATCATATCCCTTCTGACAAGGGCAAAAGATATCATAAACCACTCCTCTCATTTTACAGTCAGTATTTGATGCAATCTGATAGTATAGTTCTTCACAGGGAGTACCAATACTATATCAGTATCTAAAGAAACACAACACAGTACAATTGCCATATGATTGGTGTTGACCCCTTGATGCTGTCTGTATTTTGTGCACTAAAATAAAGTCTGAAGTAACCAATTTGTCTTGCAAATGCCTGAGTGAACGCAATCCTTGGAAGTTCAGTAAATTCAGGGTACAACTGCAAAATATGCCAATGTCAAAAAATGGCTGCTCATACTTCATTCACTCTAAATGAAAAAGGTAAAACACGCATCAATTTGTCATCTCTGTTAATGGGTTTTGGTAAAATCAGCCAATCCTGATGGCAGAATTTCACACGTAAATAAGCTTTGGCCCCTGATCTAGCCAACTTGTATATGGGCAAATTTGAGTCGATGTGGAAAGATGATCATCCTTTCCAACAATGCTATATAGACAATATTTTCATCTTATGGCAAGGTTCTTAATCATCTTTTCAACAATTTGTGATTTAGCTTATTAGCCTGGATGTCAGTCTAAGGTTTACTGAGGACATCATTTTTGTATTTACTGATAATGAAAACTTCTGAGAGTTTTGCTATTACATTGTTCCGTAAACCCACTGATTGCAACAATTTGTTGAGATATCATAGTGCACACCAAAAGCATTGGAACATAGTCCACCAGTGAGTCAATTTCTAAGACTATGTTGCATTTGTACAACATATAAAGATTCCCAGGATTGCGCACAGGATATGGGCTGCTAAGTGACTGCTTCCTATTTATAGACCTCTTATCATATCTCCTCTCAACCATCTTTTCTCCAGGCTGAAGAACTCTAACTTGTTTAGCCTTTCCTCGTAGGGAAGCCCTTCCATCCCCTTTTATCACTTTGGTCACTCTTTTCTGCACCTTTTCTAGTTCTGCTATATATTTTTTGAGTTGCAGCCACCAGAACTACACACAATACTCAAGGTACAGTCACACTTTGGATCGATACCAAGGCATTGTAATATCCTTAGTTTTATTTTCCATTCCTGATCTAATAATACCTAATATTCTATTTGCTTTTTTGACTGTTGCTGCATAATGGGCCAAGGATTTCAAAGTTTTGTCCAAAGTGACTAAGATCCTTTTCCTGGGTGGTGATTCCGATTACAGAAAGCAAAATTGCTTACCTTGTAATAGATGTTATCCCAGGACAGCAGGATGTAATCCTCACATATGGGTGACGTCATTGATGGAGCCCTATTGTGGAAAACTTTCTGTCAAAGTTTCTAGAAACTTTTGACTGGCACTCTGAGCCCACTGAGCATGCCCAGCATGCCATGATATTCTCAGCCACAGGGGTCTCCCTTCAGACTCGTATGTAGCAATAAGCTTTAGCAAAAAATAAAATAATAAAACGTATCGGACCAAACTCCGCGGGGTGGTGAGAGGGTTTCGCGAGGACTACATCCTGCTGTCCTGGGATAACACCTATTACAAGGTAAGCAATTTTGCTTTATCCCAGCACAAGCAGGATGCTAGTCCTCACATATGGGTGATTAGCAAGCTATAGGCTGAGTCATTTTGTAGTGAAGTAACACTGAAGTACTCTTGCTGAAATGAGGCAGCCGAAGATCACAGTAGGTTGGATGTAGAAGGAGTTGGGATTATACTGGAAACAAGTTCTTTAAGATAGATTGTCCATAGGCTGAATCTTGTCATCCTTCTTTGTCCAAGTAGTAATGAGCTGCAAAAGTGTGAAGAGAACTCCTTGTTGAAGCTTTACATATGTCAAGAACTGGCACTGAACGACAGTGTGCTACTGAAGTTGACATTGCTCTTAGTGAATGAGCCTTTACTTGCCCTTGGAGAGGAAGGCCTGCTTTTTCATAGCAGAACTCTATGCAATCTGCTAGCCAGTTGGAGAGAGTGTGTTTTCCCACTGGATTACCCGGTTTGTTTGGATCAAAAGATAAAAAGAGTTGAGTGGATTTCCTGTGGACTGCAGTGCGGTCTAAGTAAAATGCTAGCGCACGCTTACAGTCCAAGGTATGTAAGGCCCGTTCCTCTTGGTGAGAATGAGGCCTTGGAAAGAATGTTGGCAAAACTATGGATTGGTTCAAGTGGAATTCCGTAACTACTTTGGGAAGGAATTTTGGATGTGTATGGAGAACCACTCTGTCATGTAGGAATTTTGTATAGGGCGAGTACGTGACAAGTGCTTGTAACTCACTAACCCTTCTAGCCCATGTAAAGGCTATAAGAAAGATATAGTCTTCCATGTGAGAAATTTAGGATCACAGGAAGTCATGGGTTCAAAAGGAGAACGCATGAGCCTTGTTAAGACCAGATTAAGGTCCCATTCTGTGACTGGTGGCCAAATTGGTGGTTTAAGGTGAGTCAAACCTCTCATAAACCTACTAACAAGAGGTTGTATGGATATTGGTGCATCTCCCATCTTGTTATGGTAAGCTGAGATTGCACTTAAGTGTACTCTTACAGAGGAGGTCTGGAGACCAGAGTCTGAAAGATGGCATACATAGTCTAGTAGAGAAGTTGTGGGGCAGAAGAAAGGGTCAATGTTCTTTTTCGTGCACCATAAAGTAAACCTTTTCCATTTTCAAGAATAGTTTTTTCATGTTGAAGGTTTATGTGAAGCTATAAGCACTTGAGAGACGTTGGTTGAAAGATTGAGTGGTTGTAAGATCAAGCTTTCAGCATCCATGCTGTCAGGGATAGGGATTGAAGGTTGGGATGGCGCAACTGACCCTGATCCTGAGTTATGAGAGTGGGAGCTACACCCAGGCGAACTGGTTCTCTGATCGAGAGGTCTAGAAGTATGGGAAACCATACTTGTTGAAGCCAATACGGGGCTATGAGTATCATGGACCCCTTGTCCTGTTGTAGCTTCACTAGAGTTTTGGTTATGAGCTGTATTGGAGGATACGCGTATAGAAGGCCTGAGTTCCAAGGACGAGCAAAGGCGTCCTTGGCTGGCTGGTGTCTCTGTCTGTGCAGATCGCAGAACTTGTCCACTTTGTGATTCAGATGTGATGCAAAGAGGTCTATTGTTGGTTGCCCCCAACATTGAAATATCCTGGTCGCTACTAAGGGATCCAGGGACCACTTGTGTGTTTGGAACTGACGACTGAGGCGATCTGCCATTACATTGTGGATGCCCGCTAGATAAGTTGCCCAGAGAAATATGGAATGTGTCAGGGCCCAGTCCCAAATCTGTGTGGCTTCTTGACAAAGGAGATACGAGCCCGTACCTCCTTGTTTGTTCAGGTACCACATGGCTACTGTGCTGTCCGTTTGAATCAGAACAGTCTTGTGTGAAAGGCAGTCCTTGAACGCATGCAGCGCATAACATATAGCTCGAAGTGCCAGGAAATTTATTTGAAATGTTGCTTCGAGTTTTGTCCAAGTACCTTGGGTCTGGAGATTGTCTATGTGAGCTCCCCAACCCAAGGTGGATGCATCTGTAGTTAAAGTTATCTGTGGGACTGGTTGCTGGAAGGGTAGGCCCTTGCGCAAGTTGTCCTTGTTCGCCCACCAAAGTAGAGAGGAACTTAGCTGGTGAGTTACGTGAATTGGAGAGGACAGTGATGGAATGGCTTGGATCCATTGTGACCTTAGTGTCCATTGGGTTATTCTCATGGCTAATCTCGCCATAGGAGTAACATGAACTGTGGAGGACATGTGGCCCAGTAGAGTTAGAAACTGATGAGCTGTTGCTTGTTTCTTTGAGTGTAACGAGTTTGCCAATAGGGAAAGTGTTTCTGCCCGATCTTCGGGTAGAAAGGCTTTGAGAGGATGGTGTTCAATTCTGCTCCGATGAATTGAAGCAGGTGAGACGGTATGAGATGGGACTTTTGATAATTGATAAGAAAACCCATGGAGTGAAGTAGAGTAATTGTTCGGTTGAGAGAAGTTAATGCTCCTTGTTGAGATTGACTTCTGAAGAGCCAGTCGTCTAGATAGGGGAAGACGTGGACACTTTCCTTGTGTAAGTGTGCGGCTATTACTGCCAGGCATTTCGTGAATACTCTGGGAGCTGAGGCAAGTCCGAATGGTAGTACTCTGTACTGGAAATGTTGATGACCCACCAGGAAACGCAGATACTTGCGATGAGGGGGGAATATTGGAATGTGAGCATAAGCGTCTTGTAGATCCAGCGAACAAAGCCAATCTCCTGTTTGAAGAAGGGGAAGCATAGTGCCTAGAGAAACCATCCTGAACTTTTCTTTCTTTAGTCATTTTTTGAGATTTCTGAGGTCTAGGATGGGACGTAGGCCTCCGGTTTTCTTTGGAATGAAGAAATAACGGGAGTAGAATCCTCTGCCCTGCTGAGTCCGAGGCACCGGTTCTACAGCTCTGGCTCTCAGAAGGGTGGATAATTCTGCTTGTAGATGAATTATGTGATTTTCGTTTAGTGAAAGAGGTTTTGGAGGAGAGTCTCTTGGAGTTGAGAGGAAACTGAGTTGGTAACCTCGAGATATTATTGAGAGTACCCATTGGTCTGTTGTTATCTGAAACCAATGGTTGTAGAAGGAGGAGACTCGGCCTCCTACTGGCAGGTTCGGTTTTGGATTGTGGAAATGGCTTTGGTCTCTGTTGGTGGCCTCAAAATCCTGCAGCTGGTCCCGTCTGCGGTGGCGGTTGAGGCCTAGCAGCTCTAGGCTGTCTGGGTTGAGATCTTTGCTGCAGACGAGAAGATCTACCTCTGGATGCTGGTGGATAATAACGTCTCTGCTTGTAGAAAGGTTTTTGAGATTCTTTCCTTGGCGAGACAGTGATGAAGCAGAATCTTGCGGAACTGACGACAGTTGGCACAATGTCTCCGTGTGTTCTTTGAGTTGGGCTACGGCATCCTGCATTTTCGACCCAAAGAGGTTGTCACCTACGCAGGGCAAATCCACCAGTTTTTCTTGTACCTCAGGCCTAAGGTCAGAGGCTTTTAACCATGCCCAGCGACGTGCACTTCTTCTGAGCCGACTCGACCACAACTGATTGATGTGGTAATTGTGATTTTTGGTAACCAGGAACATGTTAGACCAGATAGGTGGTGTCTACACTTTTATTGATAGGTGTAACCGAGCATGGATGTTCCCAGAGTCTATGTTGCAACTCCAAAAGTACCTCGTGGACAGGAATGGCCAGGACCTCTTTTGGAGGGTCCACGAACTGTAAGACTTCTAAAGTCTGCTGTCTCATGTCTTCCTCAGACACTAAATTGAAAGGTATTGTGTCTGACATGTCCTTTATAAAATTAGTGAAGGACAAGTCCTCTGGCGGAGATTTCTTCCTGCCTTCCGGAGGAGAAGGGTCAGACATGAAGCTTTCCAACGAAGTATCAGAATGCCTGTCTTCCCATGAGTCATATGGCTCTTGTCTGGAAGGGGAAGTGGGAGAAGACCTCGGTGGCTGAAAAAGTCCTGAAGGCCCTGGCTGAGGATCATCGATAGGTCTCTGTCCAGGAGCTTCCTCAATTGGTTTGGTTGGGATAGATTTCGGTGGAAGAGCACCGACAATGGCGTCAAATCTATCCATCAGAAGTTGAAATAAAGCCAGTTCTGGTTGACCTGGAGCCCCAGGTAGTGGCCTCGGTGCCGTCAGGTTTGGTTCCGGCATTGGTCCGGGTACTGGCATCGGTGCACACACCAGCTTCGGTGCAAGCACCGGCATCGGTGGGAGCACCGGCATCGGTGCGGGCACCGGTATCGATGTTGGTGAGGGCATTGGCGTCGATGGTTGATGCTCCTGTAGCACTTGTAGCACCGCTTGGCGGATAAATCTGCTCAATTCCTCCGTGATAGCTGATGCAGGCAGAGCAGCTACACGTGGTGGCGGTGGAGGCGTTATCGGTCCTACCACAGGGCCCTGAGGAGGTTCAATGGCTGGCACCTCGATGGAAGGTGAACGCC
This sequence comes from Rhinatrema bivittatum, assembly GCF_901001135.1. Lineage (NCBI taxonomy): Eukaryota > Metazoa > Chordata > Amphibia > Gymnophiona > Rhinatrematidae > Rhinatrema > Rhinatrema bivittatum. The sequence goes on along the minus strand of NC_042620.1, from coordinate 7,665,131 downwards.
TTGGCGTCAAAGGCCTCGGTGTTTCCTGGAGACGAGGCCGCTTGGCAGTTGATTTCTCCGGGGATAGCAGAGATTCCGGTATCGATGGATGTCGATATCGATGTTTTGGTCGATATTCTGCCGCCGACTTAATCGATGCCACAGATGGGGTTGGCGATAAACGGTTCCCTGAACCTTCCGGACGACATTTTTTAGGGATCAGTCGTTTCGAAACTCCGGCCAGAGATGACTGAGTGGATGTCGATGGAGAAGGTAAAAGTTGAAGATGGAACAAGTGTTCCATCTTTTCTTGTCGTGCCTTCCGACCTTTAGCGGTCATTTCAGCACATTTTGGGCAAGATGTTACATCATGCTACTGGCCCAAGCAAAGTACACACTCGAGATGTGGATACGTAATGGACATGGTCCGATTACGATTGGGACATTTTTTGAATCCCGTGGCCATGTTACCGTCAACAGCCGTCGATGAAAATGTGAAGAAAAAAGCGTTTACGCGAATGAGTCGGAATGAGAAAACTTTACTCACCGGCCAGTGGTAACGAGGGAGACCTCGATATGGGAGAGAAATGATCACTTTTAAATCTGATTTTTAGTCAGAATTATGTGAGAAAACTCACACAGGCTCCTGCTCCACGATGCCAAAAGTAGCACGGAGAAACGAAGACTGAAGTGAGACCCCTGTGGCTGAGAATATCATGGCATGTTGGGCATGCTCAGTGGGCTCAGAGTGCCAGTCAAAAGTTTCTAGAAACTTTGACAGAAAGTTTTCCGCAATAGGGCTCCATCAATGACATCACCCATATGTGAGGACTACATCCTGCTTGTCCTGGGATAACATGTAATTTGGGTTATTCTTCTCTATATGCATCACTTTGCACTTGTCCACATTAAATTCCATCTGCCACTTAGATGCTCAGTTCTCCAGTCTCACAGGATCCTCTTGCAAGCCCTCACAATTAGATTGTTATTTAACTACTTTGACTAATTGTGTGTCATCTGCAGATTTGATCACCTCACTCATCACTCCCTTCTCCACAAATCACAGGGGCACTATATTTACTTTTCTCCACTTAGAAAAATGACCATTCAGTCCTACTCTCTATTTTCTATTCTTTAGCCAGGTACCAATCCACAATATGACATTGCTTCTAATCCCATGACTTTTTAATTTCCTGATGAGTCTCATGAGGGACTTTGTCAAATGTCTTTTGAAAATATAGATGCACTTTACCAAGCAACTCTCCCTTGTCAACATGTTTCCTAACCCCATCAAAAGAATCTAACAGGTTTGTAAGGCAAGACTTCTCTTTGCTAAATCTATGTAGGCTCTGCCCCATTAGTATGTGTCTATCAACATGGCCAATAAGTTTGTTCTTCAGATTAGGTTTTACCATTTTGTCCAACATCAACAACCAGGTCACTGATCTTTAATTTCCCAGGTCACCTATGGAGCCCTTTCTAAAAATAGGTATTATGTTGGCCACCCTCCAATCCTCAGGTATACCATCCAGTCCCAGAGATTTATTCCTCTTTATTTTGTCGATTTACTCTATATGTTTTCCCAGTTCACCGTGATTTGATTCAGTTCCTCTGAATCATTATCAAATGTTTCCAGGATAGGTATTTCCCTGATACCCTGCTCAGTAAAACCATAGCAAATAATTCATTTAGAGGCCATTTAGCTAGATAACTCACAGGTTAACATAAGAACAGAAGAAGTACCATGCCAGGTCAAGACCAAGGTCCATCAAGCCCAGCATTCTGTCTCCAAAAATGGCCAGTCTGGATCACAAGTACCCATCAGATCCCTGGTAGTTGATGTATTTCTTATATTTCACTCCCAGGGATAAACACCGGCTTCCCCACGTCTACCTGACTAATAATTGGTTATGAACTTTTCCTTTTGAACCCCTCTATGTTTCTTTTCTTGACCCCATCCTCCGGCAACAGATTGCATACCTTGATTGTGTGCTGTTTCATGGAGCATCCCCTAGTCCTAGTGTTGTTTGAAAGGGTAAATAACCATTTCCTATTTCCCGTTCCACCCCACTCATGATTTATAAATCTCAATCACATCCCCTCTCAATCATCTCTTTTCCAAGCTAAAGAGTCCTGATCTGTTTAGCCTTTCTCCAAAAGGGAGCTTTTCCATTCCCATTATCATTTTTGTCGCCCTCCTCTGATCCTATTCCATGTTTCCTATGTCTTTTTTGAGATGGGGTGACCAGAACCACACACAGTACTCAAGGTGTGATTGCATCATGGATCTATACAAATGCATCATGATACTCTCAGTTTTGTTCTGTGTCCCTTTCCAAATATTCCTAACGGTCTATTTGCCTTTTTGACCACCTCTGCACATTGAGTCGAAGATTTCAAGGTATTGTCCACAAGGTCTCTGAGGTCCTTTTCCTGAGTGGTGACTCCTAACACAGAACCCAGCATTGTGTACCTGGAATTGGGATTATTTTTCCCTATGTGCATTACTTTGCACTTGTCCACATTAAGTTGTATCTGTCATGTAATTGCCCAGTCTCACAAGGACCTTCTGCAGTTCTTCGCAATCCGCTGCCAGTTTAATGACTCAAAACAATTTTCTGTCATCTGCAAATCTGGCGAATCTTGAATATCCAGCTAAAATTTAGCAAAATACATAAGGGACATTTTGGGTCATTCCAGGGCAGGGTTGAGTTAACCGAAAAACATATCCAATATTAGGAGTCAGCTGAATAAGTTTTTCAGCTAATTCTAAACCTGCCCAGAAGCAGATCTAAAGTTATCTCTCTCGTGCAGCCTTAACCAACTATATTAAAAAGGATAGATCTGGTTAAGTAGCAATGCAGATAAAAATACAAAAATAACCTGAAGGTCCTAGTGGGCCTCTCCCCATCCCCACAAACGTCTTTCAGATGATTTTCACTCCAGAAGTGGAAGAGGTCTGGGCTGGCCTCCACTCTCCCCATGACGGCTCCTCAGTTCCACATAATTTTCAAATATTGAGCCCTCCTGGGCTTTCCTCTCCCACCCTCCAGGCAGCTTCATCAATCTGCCTTTTTTATCCGGATTGCAGTAGGCTGCCACAGCCCGGCACTTTCAGCTTTTTCTGTGTCCACTGCCAACCTCAGCACAGAGTGCCGTCCCACCACCTGTTCGATGTACTTTGTACCCCAGTGCACAGGGCTCAATTTTCAAAGAGTTTTATCTGATTATGGGTGTTTTCAAAAATTTCCCTCACCAATCGGCTGTATGTGCTCCCTTCAATTCACAAGACAGACAAATTTAGCCAGGCAAAAACGGGATAACTGCAAAGGCATTCCTGGGTAGGCTTATGACTTAGCCAGTTAGTCCCCGTATGTTTGTCTTGATTAGATTGTAAGCTCTATTGAGCAGGGACCGTCTATTGTGTGTAGTTTGCATTGCGCTGCCTATGCTGAGTAGCACTATACAAATGTTTAGCAGTAGTAGTACTAGCAGTAGTCTCAGCACTGATTTTCACAAACAGCAGGCCTAAATCTAACCAGACAAATTTTGTTTAGCTGGATTTAGGGTCATTTTCATCTGAAAACCTAGCTGGTTAGGTTCACTCCTAAAGATACTCAGCTGAAAGGAAGTGGTTTTCCTACCCCCTCATCAGGTCTTTGAAAATTTGACTCCACATTGTACCATTGGTTATTGTCTTTCTACCAGGTCTCTGAGATGCTACTTTTTCTATCTCCAGCTAATGCTTCCATCTTATTTTTTAGACTTCTGGCATTTGCATATAAACACCTAAATGTATTCTCTTTATTCCCATTCACACTGCACTTATTATTAGCAGTTGGTTCACGTAATACAGAATCATTTGTGTTTGCCTGCTCTTCATTTAAAACCTAGGCTTTTTCACATCTCTTTTAGGATGCTCTAATTATCCTGTTTTAATAACATTCTCTGAAGATACTATGAATGCAGGGTATACATATTCGGTCAAGGTCACACCACAGCCATGGTTAGAGTCCAGCTTCAGTGGTGGCACCTCTATTCTCCCAGACACCCTCATAACCTCTTCCATGCCACCCCCTCTCCCTGTCAAAAGCACTTGCTCATAGATATAATCCATGGGGTCAGTCCGAATGGAAGTGTTCCAGTTGCCCATGAATGAAAAAAAAGGCCTTTGTTACATTCTTTTTCCAGGTTGGTTGGACCCTCTGAAACATACTGACCTAGTGTGAGCCCAGTGCTCCCTCATAGACCTCCCAGAGGCTTCCAGATATAAACTCTCTCTGGACCTGGTGGTAGACCTGATGGAGCACTACCTGAATGCAGAAACTTCCATCAAATGGGCACTACGGGATACAGAAGGGGCTCCACCTAAGAAACATACACAGAACAGCCCCTTCTGTATCCTGTAGTGCCCATTTGATGGAAGTTTCTGCATTCAGGTAGTGCTCCATCAGGTCTACCACCAGGTCCAGGGTAGAAGTTAGTTGTCTCCTAAACCAGTGGTTCCCAAGCCTCAGCAGTTGGGTTTTCAGGATATATGCAATGAATATGCATGAGATAGATTTGCATGCAATGCCTCTATTGCATTTAAATTTATCTTATGCTGTTCACTATAGATATCCTGAAAACCTGTCCACTAAGACAGGTTTGGGAACCACTACCCGACACTATTAGTTCCCCAGGTAAAATGGCCAAAAGTCAAATGGCTACTTGTTCAGCCATCTCCGGTTCTGCCCACCCCTCTTTAGTCACTGCGCTAAGGGATGGGGTTAGGTGTCAGTTGAGAATTGCAGATCCCGGAAGCATCATTGTCTGTTTTGGCGCAAAACCTTCACTTCACTAGCATCACTGACATAAACCCAGCTATCGCTCTGTAGTATTAGTATTAGTGGTGAGATGGACAGTTCATTAATCATCCTAGTTAGAGGTATGGAAAAGCTGATCTTTATTAGTAGGAATGTTATTAGCTTGCAAATGGTTAAACTGGATTAGCAGTATGTGTTTTGAATATGTTATGGAAATGTATGTCTTAGATGCCTTTTATATGTCTATTTTAAAGTCTGGATACTTCAACTTGAGACTTTTGCGCTAATTAAAATACATTTTGTCAAGGAGGATTTTCAGTCTGTATTGCAAACCCTTATACTGTCAGTGCTAAATTATTGCAATGCAATATATGTTGGACATCCTAAGTATGCCATACGGGCTTTGCAATTAGTCCACAATTCAGCAGCTCTTCTTCTTACTGGCTGTTTATTAAGTGAGCATATTACACTGGTTGCCTGTTGCTTGAAGGATCATAATTAAGATCACAATGGTTGCATTTAAAGCTTTACGGAATGATGAAGCTAGATACCTGGTAGACTTACTGCAAATAGTATATTCCCTTGAGGAACCACTTCTGTTCAGTGGATAGTCTTTTGATTGTTGTTTTATCAATTTAATTGTTCCCGATTACAAGAAACTCATATTCATGTTTTCTCTGTAATTGGTCAAAATTAAGAGGCGAGGAAGCAAATCTTAATGTCCACCAATTTATGCAGTTTGAAATTAGTCAATTTAATATAAATTCATAGTAAGTTAGTTCAGTAATATGAAGCGATTAGTGGTCCCCGACATGGACCGCGTTTTGAAGAGCTGCATCGGGAGGGACCAAATCAAATGTCTTTAACAAACATACAAAGCATAACAACGAAACACTTTAAAAAATGTTTTGAAATCGCAGATATCGCCATGCTGTTCTTGATATCTGCGATTTCTAAAAATTTGTGAAAGTGTTTTGTTTCTATGCTTTGTGGATTTGCTAAAGACATTTGATTTGGTCCTTCCCGATGCAGGTCTTGGGAGACCGCTAATTGCTTCATATTACTGAACTGCAAGGCTAGCGCAAGAGTATCTGGTGCTCTAGACAAACCTTTGTTCATAGACCCTTTACCCCTAACTTTACCTACTGGCAGCAGTGGCTCCAACACAGTATTCCCTTCTTTGCCAGTATTGCCTTTGGCACAGCATCTCTCTGCACCTTGCACTGGCAGGATTTTCCTGCCCCCAACATTTTGACACTCTAGGCAACAGCTTAGTTTGTCTAATGGAAGCACCGTCCCTGCTGAACTTACTATGAATTTATAATAAACTGACTAATTTCAAACAGCATAAATTAGATTTACTTCCTCACCTCTTAATTTTGACCTAAACATTGTGATTTTGGCTCCTCCACCCATATTGTGTATTCTCTGTAATTGGAGCAATTCTTTGGAATGATTTACCATTTGAGTGGAGAGAAATACAAAGCTATAAGCCCTTTTGCAAGCAGGTTATGGTGTATTATTTTATATAGGCCTTTGGATTCTTTTATTCTAGTTAAACTTTATTTATTTATACATTTTATATACCGTCGTTCCAAAAGATCACAACGGATTACAAAAGGGACATTCATATTATAGGGTAACAAAATATGTAAAACATGTTAACTAAAGGGCTAGGAAAGTCATTTGAAATACATAATTTCTAATTCAATAGTCTTCATATATTAGTCATAAACTTCTGGTTGGGATAGTGTGTTCGGTGTGATGAGAAACTTTTTATGGTTTTTTATTTTATGAACATCTGTCTGATTTTATGATTGTTTTTATGCTGTATGTTATTTTTATGTACACAGAATCATTTTATGAATGACTATGAATCAATGTATTTCAAATAAATAATTGAAAATGTATTTTTCTGTAAACTGCTTAGGTCTTTTATATGAATAAACATAAACATAGACAATCTGCACCTCTTCTGTTAAACGCAGGGCCAAGCAAAAACCTTAGCTACGCTCTGAAACGTGATGATGTAAAGCACTGGGGCCAGTCTGGTCTTCTGATTCCCAGGCCTGCCGGGTCTGGGAAGAATTCACAGCTCCCGAGGGGAGGGAGTCACGGTCATTGCTTAAGGGTGACGCCTGGTGGCTGGAGTCAGGGTGCACGATTGCAGGGTTCTGAAAGGTCCTGGTGCAAGGCCCCTGACCCAGGACCATCCCTACAATGACCAGACCGGGGGAGTAGGGGGGGGAGAGTATAAAAAAGATTAAAAATTCCTGGGTACTTTTGAATGCAGGCTCCCAACTCTAAACTAGAAGTACAAAGGAATAGAAGGAAACAACTAGGTCTAAAAGATGAATTGATGAAATCTGAAGATTGCCTTCTGCCCCTTTTTCATAAGCAAAGATTTCCATCCTTGTTGCCAATAGCAGGGGCCTGGAGGTGGCTGCTGGGTCCTGTTGTAAGGATTACAGCCATTGATGAGCTTTTGTTTCATTTAAAAAAAAAAAAAAACAAACCCCTACTGTTTCTGTTGCTGTCGCTGCCCGGCGGAAGAGTTGTCTGGCTAGCTTGTGAAGTTAAGATTTGAATGTTTCCCCCCACTTTCTAGCTAAACTTTATCCTGGTAGAAACGCTGGAACATTGGGGGCAATCCCGGAACACAGGTTGGGTAGAACCCGATGAGCTTTCTTTAGCTGGGTATCTGGGTAATTTCCACTGAATAGCCAGGTGAGGTTATCTGGGTAACTCTTCCACTTGCTGGCTTAGGGAATGTGGACCGCGCAGATACCGTGCACCACTTCCACCGGGAAAGACCTCGGCTCTAACAAGGACGGACTTTGATTTCCAATTCAGTTGGGGAGAGGAATTAAGACTGAAAATAAATGATCTCCCTTTTTTTTTTCTGAAAGGGAAGTCTCCCCACAAGGTCTATCCAGATCCACAGTAAGAAAAGTCTCTCAAACGGTTCCAATTGATTGATGTGCTCAAGTGCAAGGAATTGCTGACCTCCAAAGGCTGCAGTATGATTTAAAGGGGGAAAGTTTTAAGTACGACCAAATCTGGGGTCCTCATAAGGAGTTTTATGGGCCCTTGTGACCTGTTTAAGCTTTACACTTTCAGATGACCTTGATGTTTATGAGATAATATTGCTTTGCTACGGCTCTGTGGCAAAGTATCATTTTATGTACAAACATAATCTGTGGGATTTAAACTATTGTATGCCAAAAACTGGTTAAATAAAGAAATAGTTATTTAAAAAAAAACCCCACTGTTATTGTGGCGCCTTGCCATGGGATCTCAAAATCCTACCACTGTCACCACACGTATAGTCTTACAACATTTATCATTATGGGGACTTATTTACAATGGGAATCATGGGGGGAGAGCCTTGCTATACACAAAGTTCCTAATTGACGGAGAGACCTGGCTATCCTGTTTACCCCTGAATCTCCTTTTCTTCCTGTGCAAACTCAACGTTTGTATCAGGGTCCCTAGCTCAGGTTCTGTGTCGTCATTTCAGGCTCGCACGGTTCCCAGCTGTTTACAGTCCTCTCCAGCATCTCTGGATTCTTCTATGGGTTCCCTTCTGGATGAGGATTACCAGCTCTTTTCTGTCCCCTCTGTTTCTCCTTCTTTCCTAACTTCTCTTTTTGCCTCCCTGATATGGGAGTGATTTGGAGGCCTGGTCCTCCCTCACCTCTGGATTCCACCACCAGGGACCTTTCTGCTCCCCAAGCAGAAGCCTTGTCTTCTGTTTCCCCACTCCCTGACCACGGGTTCCTCTGGAGCAGTCTCTAGATATATCCTGCTGCCCCCGTCACAAGACTTGGAGGGGGAACTCAACAGGGGTGAGTGGAGTGCAAGAATGGCTTCAGGGGTCCTACACGTCATGCTTGTGTTAATGCATGCCAGCACAGTGCTATCTTTCTCTGTAACTGTGCTACACTGCTGACTCATAGTGTTTGGGGTCTGCTATCCCTGGCAGATGATGTGATATTAAACTGCGGAGGCAGAGGAAGAATTTTTTTGGAGGGTCCATATGCTGATACATTTCTTTAAAAAAGCTGAAAAACAGCTCTCAGTATGTCCCGTTTCCTTGGGTCTCACATACCAGGGGCACCGATGTCAGGGTAGGGGACCCAGTGCTGTAGCCTTCCTAGACCTTTCTCTCACTGGTAAAACTCGCTCCCACTGCCTCCTGAGTAGAGAAAGTTAGATGGATTGGGACAGGATGCCCTGAGGTCATGGGTGCAGTGGTAGGAGCAGCAGAGCAGTGATGAGGGCCTGTGCAGTCATGGACACAGAACGTGGTAGGCTATCTTGTGGTTTCCTATTGCAAGGTCTGATCCTGGGGTTCAGAGCTCACACAGCTGGTAGAAGGTACAGGGGTGTCCTGCATCTCAGCCTCAGCCCTTGCCCCTCCTCGGCTGAGAGGCAGAGCCTAGCAGCCAGTGGGGGTCAGAGCGCACATCATGGCAGAATCGGATCGGCTGTTCTGATGTATACAGGAAAGCCCTGTTTTCTAAAATGTTGTCCTATGACTTGCTTAAGGAACAACAGGACACAACATTGCCCTGTTTTGAATTTCATAAATGACACGTGCACATATCTGGGACCTTAAAGAGGAAGGGGGAGAAGGATGCAGATAGTGTGATGCATCATCATCTCTCTATTCCTAATCTATCACATCACTCTCATCTCTTCTGCTACTTCCATGTTCCACCCCACCCCCGCAGCTTCCTCTCTACCTCCCCCTGTATCTTCACTCTCTCCCTTTTCTCTCCCCTTAAACACTTATCTTCCCTTCCCAATCCTCAAGGTTGCACTCCATCTCCTCGTCCCCTGCTAAAGTCCTCTTCATCTCTCTCCACCTTTGAATTATTCTCTAGATCTCCCCTCATTTTACTTCCCCATCCTACTCCCCTCTGGTTCCTCTCTACCCCTCTCTGTCTCCTTAGGTAAAGGAAGCTGCTGCCAGCCTGAGGATCACAGGGTCAGAGTGATGTAAACACAGCAGGTACAGGAAGCTGCTGCCAGCCTGAGGATCACAGGGTCAGAGTGATGTAAACATAGCAGGTACAGGAAGCTGCTGCCTGGCTGAGGATCACAGGGTCAGAGTGATGTAAAAACAGCAGGTATAGGAAGCTACTGCCTGGCTGAGGATCACAGGGTCAGAGTGATGTAAACACAGCAGGTACAGGAAGCTGCTGCCTGGCTGACGATCACAGGGTCAGAGTGATGTAAACACAGCAGGTATAGGAAGCTGCTGCATGGCTGAGGATCACAGGGTCAGAGTGATGTAAACACAGCAGGTATAGGAAGCTGCTGCATGGCTGAGGATCACAGGGTCAGAGTGATGTAAAAACAGCAGGTATAAGAAGCTGCTGCCTGGCTGAGGATCACAGGGTCAGAGTGATGTAAAAACAGCAGGTACAGAAAGCTGCTGCATGGCTGAGGATCACAGGGTCAGAGTGATGTATACACAGCAGGTACAGGAAGCTGCTGCATGACTGAGGATCACAGGGTCAGAGAGATGTAAACACAGCAGGTATAAGAAGCTGCTGCATGGCTGAGGATCACAGGGTCAGAGTGATGTATACACAGCAGGTACAGGAAGCTGCTGCTTGGCTGAGGATCACAGGGTCAGAGTGATGTAAAAACAGCAGGTATAAGAAGCTGCTGCCTGGCTGAGGATCACAGGGTCAGAGTGATGTAAAAACAGCAGGTACAGGAAGCTGCTGCCTGGCTGAGGATCACAGGGTCAGAGTGATGTAAACACAGCAGGTACAGGAAGCTGCTGCCTGGCTGAGGATCACAGGGTCAGAGTGATGTATACACAACAGGTACAGGAAGCTGCTGCCAGGCTGAGGATCACAGGGTCAGAGTGATGTATACAGAACAGGTACAGGAAGCTGCTGCCTGGCTGAGGATCACAGGGTCAGAGTGATGTATACACAGCAGGTATAGGAAGCTGCTGCCTGGCTGAGGATCACAGGGTCAGAGTGATGTATACACAGCAGGTACAGGAAGCTGCTGCCTGGCTGAGGATCACAGGGTCAGGGTGATGTAAACACAGCAGGTACATGAAGCTGCTGCCTGGCTGAGGATCACAGGGTCAGAGTGATGTAAACACAGCAGGTATAGGAAGCTGCTGTCTGGCTGAGGATCACAGGGTTAGAGTGATGTTCACACAGCAGGTATAGGAAGCTGCTGCCTGGCTGAGGATCACAGGGTCAGAGTGATGTAAACACAGCAGGTATAGGAAGCTGCTGCCTGGCTAAGGATCACAGGGTCAGAGTGATGTATACACAGCAGGTATAGGAAGCTGCTGCCTGGCTGATGATCACAGGGTTAGAGTGATGTAAACACAGCAGTTTCCCGTTGATAGCAGGGCTAAATTAGCCATGCTGTCATGGGATCTGTCAATCAGGAGCGGGAGGCGGAGCTTTTTAAAGCAGAGGTTTGGTTTTTTAGTCTCTGTGGCTGCGCGTGTGTTCCCACGCAGGAAAGTAACAGATTCTCCTCAGTCTGTTCTTTCTGCGCGCGGGATCGCACGCGGAGCTAACTTCTCCTCAGAAGATGTTGAAAAAGTCAGGTTTTAAACCTTGTCGCTGTGGCAAGGTAATGTCGGTCATGGACGGCCATGACTGATGTTACCGTTGCCTCGGTGCCAACCATAACCAGGCGGACTGCGAATTTTGTGCTCGTATGTCCCCGAGGGCCCAGAGACAACAGGCCTACAAAATGAGGGAGCTCTTGAGCCTGTAGGAGCCATCGGAGGCTCATTCTTCGCCAGGACCATCGAAGACACTGGTTCCCTCACACAGAAGAGCAGCATCATGGGATCCTCATCCCTCCAGGCCTGGAGGTAGAGAGGTACCCAGACGTTCGAGGCCATCGGATCAGGGATCTGATCTAATAGATCGGGATTGATTGGCCTTGTCAGAACGAAAGGCACCGTACAATCGGCCGCGATTGACGCAGAAAATGGCGCCAAGGGGACGGGAGATACCATCAACGGCGCCGGAAGCGTTAACACCGAGATCGACGGTGCAGTCTCAATCACAGGCTGAGACGCCGAAGACCTCGACGCAGATAATGGCGCTGCAGATACCAGCGCACATGACGCCGAAGAAGACGTCGCACACGGTGCCGAAGACATCGGCGCACACGGCGCAAAAGACGTCGGCGCACAAGACGTCGGCGCACACGGCGCCAAGAACATCAGTTCACATGGAACAAGAATTCAGGACGGCGTCAAGGAGTCCAACGCCAGGGCATGGAGCGCATACCCTACGTCCTCAGACACAAATACTACATAAGTCCAAACATTCTAACCGACATGGCCTAAAGCGCCAACATGAATCCCCAGAATTGTCTCGCTCAACCTCTCATGATTCTACGCCACGTCGCTCAGATACTTCACCATCTTTGAGAGGATCCCGACTAAAACATACGAGACAGTCACCAGCAGGGAACAGGGTACACATGGGATCCATACCGACCCATCACCATAAGCATCATTCACATCATAAAAGAATTGCACATAAAGATACAACGTGGGATGTCAGCCCCTCTACTTCCATCTCTTCTCGGAGTAAACGTACTAAAACCTTATCACATAGAGCAGTTATACAGGTTACTTCTTCTGATACATCCACGTCTTCAAGCAAATCTTCAAAGATTGTAGGAGGTGAGTTCCGAAAGACACGCGACCTCTCAGCTACACTGCCTCAACCAAACCGGATGGAGCCGAGAGAACCTCAGGCCCCAAAACAGTCGGATCGATCGGCAATGCCTCCTAAAATGAAAGAGGCATTTTGGCAACTATCTCATTCTCTAACAGGTTTCTATGAAACCCTAGAATCGTCCTTCAAAATGACTAATGAACCATCTGTAAGTTCAAGAGAGCAGAGTGTTCATCGTTCTCGAGAACCATCTGTCGAACCTCCTTCATCACCAGTCTCAGATCGCCCAAGTTCACCAATTACAAAACAAGATACACCCGTAGATTCCATATTTATTTATTTAAAAATTTTTCGTCGTTTAGTGACATACCATCACAACGGTTTACAGATAGGCACATAAATAAATTCGAGATGGATTGTACTTTAACCAGGGGGTGCCGCAGTTGTTCAGATACATGATTCAATATTATAAGCTATATGTAATGTGTATTAAAATTCCCTTTATGGGCTAACCGTAGATGCAGTATACTGTAATTCTTTAACTTAATACTTGTGTGATAAAATAAAAATAAAAACACACATATGTTCTCAGGTGACTTTTGCTTGTGCGTATAAGTCCTTTTCTTGTTTCTTATCTCCACAAACATCTCCTACATCATCTACGGGTTTTCCTTCGGACCCGCAGGAACAACCACAGGAACCATACTCCCCCCAAGAAGACCTTTCATACCCAAAATTCTTAGAAAAAGTGGGCAAAATCTTACACCTAGAGGTACAAAAGGAGTCTGATCCTAGATCAGAGACCTTAGGTCTCCTCAAAATATTTGATGTCCCAGGAGAACCCACGTCTCTACCACAGCAAGAGGTTCTCCATAGTGTCTTACAAAAATCCTGGGAAACGCTTAATTCTCTCACGGCGGTTTCAAGGAAAACTGACATTAAATTTCATATGTGGAAAACATCTCCGTACTCTATGCCGCAGTTACCACATGCTTCAATCATGGTAGAATCGGCGATGCAATGATTCAAAAAATCTAAAACACATACTTCATACCCACCGACCAAAGATAACAGATACCTGGACGAATTTGGGAGGAAAGTGTACCAGAACGCAATGTTAAATGCTAGAATTATGCACCACCAATTCTACATGGTACAGTACCTAAATGAATGCATTCAGGCCACAAAGGGTATACTCTCCTCGACAGCAGACCAGACTCCACCGCCTCTCCATGACATGGAGGAATGTTCCCGACACCTCCTCCGTTTAATTTACGAAGAACATAAGAACATAAGAAATTGCCATGCTGGGTCAGACCAAGGGTCCATCAAGCCCAGAAGAAAATTATTCCTTACCTGCTAATTTTCGTTCCTGTAGTACCATGGATCATTCCAGACGGTGGGTTATGTTCCCTGTCCAGCAGATGGAGTTAGAACCAAAAATTCCCAGGGGGAGGACCTATATAGCCACGCCTCCCTCGCCTCAATCCTCAGTAACTGGACTAGCAAAGCCAAGACGAGAAGAGACAGAACCAGAGGGATCAACTAATCTCAAAAATATAGAGAAAAAAACAGCTGTCAGTGACAGCAAGTAACTTGAACTCAAAAAACTGTAACTGAGAACTTGCAAACAGCACTGTGTTCAAAGACACAGCTCGCAATAACTAGAGATACAGAGTGAAAAATATTGTGAAGACAGGAAAGCAGGGATGGCCCACAAAGAACCCCCAAAACCAGGGAGGGGTCTGGAATGATCCATGGTACTACAGGAACGAAAATTAGCAGGTAAGGAATAATTTTCTTTTCCCTGTACATACCAGGATCATTCCAGACGGTGGGATGTACCAAAGCTTCCCCATCATGGGTGGGTTGCGGACAGCCCTGCCCGTATGACCCTGTCTCCAAGCTGACCGTGAGACGGCGTGCGGATGTCTAGACAATAATGTCTTGCGAAAGTGTGGAGCGACTTCCATGTGGCCGCCCTACAGATTTCCTGAGAAGAAACTGCAGAACTTTCCGCCCACGACGTCGCTTGAGCGCGTAGAGAATGCGCCTTAACAGCTAAAGGTGGAGACTTACCCACTCCGATGTATGCGGCTATAATCGCTCCTTTCAGCCAACAAGCGATTGATTGTTTGGATGCCATGCAACCCTTTCTGGGTCCTGACCAAAGGACAAACAAATGATCGGAGAGTCGAAATTCATTAGTGACCTCCAAATAATGTATCAAAGAACGTCGGACATCCAACCGACGCAGGTCAGAAGAATCAGAGGATAAAAATGACGGAAGCTCTATCGATTGGTTGAGATGGAAAGTCGAGACCACCTTCGGCAGAAAAGATGGAACTGTCCGCAGCGATACTCCCCCTGGCGTGAAATGAAGGTATGGCTCCCGACATGATAGAGCTTGTAGTTCAGAGATCCGACGTGCTGAGCTGATCGCCACCAGGAAGATGGTCTTAAGGGTGACATCCTTGAGTGTGGCCGAACTCAGAGCCTCAAAAGGCGGTGCACATAGAGCCCGGAGTACCAAATTGAGATTCCATGAAGGACAAGGCGGTCTAATGGGAGGCTTCAAGTGTTTTACCCCCTTTAGAAAACGTAGAATATCCGGATGTGAGGCCAGGAGCTCCCTGTCATTACTCCGTAGGAAAGCTCCCAAAGCCGCCACCTGAACACGAAGAGAATTATAAGCCAGGCCCAAATCCAGACCCGCCTGTAGGAAGGAAAGCACATGTGCTACTGAGGCCTGCATTGGCAAAATCGTCTTTGACTCACACCATTCCTCAAAAACCTTCCATACTCTGACATAGGTAACGGAGGTGGAAGTCTTCCTAGCTTTCAGGAGCGTCGAGATGACAGACTCTGGATATCCGCGCCTTCTTAATTGGCGCCTCTCAAAAGCCAGGCCGCAAGACAGAAGCGATCTGCCTCCTTGAAAAATATTGGCCCTTGGCGAAGGAGACGTGGTAGGTGACTGAGCCGAAGCGGGCCTTCCACTACCAGATTGAGAAGATCTGCAAACCATGGACGTCAAGGCCACTCTGGCACAACTAGGATCACCGGACCTTGATGCGTCTTTATCCGTCGGATGACCTTGCCCACTAGAGGCCACGGAGGAAAGACATACAGAAGACACTGTCGAGGCCAGGGAAGAACTAGTGCGTCGACTCCTTCGGCGCCGTGCTCTCGCCTGCGGCTGAAGAAACGGGCGGCCTTTGCATTTGTCGCGGTTGCCATTAGATCCACATGGGGTATCCCCCAACGCTGTATTATCCTCCGCATTGCGTCTTCTGAGAGTTCCCACTCTCCTGGAGCCAGGTGTTGCCGGCTGAGAAAATCTGCCTGCACGTTGTCCACGCCCGCTATGTGCGAAGCCGCTAGACGCTGCAAGTGTAGCTCCGCCCACACCATCAACTCGTCGGTCTCCAAGGAGACTAGATGGCTTCTGGTGCCCCCTTGGCGATTGATATACGCCACGGTGGTCGCATTGTCCGAGAGAATCTGAACCGCTCGACTGCGTACCAGTGGGTAGAACCCCTGCAGCGCTAGACGAACTGCTCTGGTCTCCAGCCGATTGATGGGCCAAGTGGACTGATCTACCGTCCATCGGCCTTGGAGAGACCTGTCTTGACAAACCGCCCACCCAGCCGGTGAGGCTGGCATCCGTGGTGACGACCACCCAATCCGGGTTCTGCAGAGACACTCCCTGAGCTAATCGTTGAGGGTCCAGCCACCACTGTAGACTGCTCAAGACAACACTCGGAATGGGCAGCACTGCCTGAAAATCTCTCGACACCGGGTTCCATCGCGAAAGTAGGGACCTCTGGAGAGGTCGGAGATGAGCGAAGGCCCACGGTACCAAATCGATGGTTGAAGCCATGGTTCCCAGTACCTGAAGATAGTCCCATGCCGTGGGAGTGACGAGAGCCATAAAACCAGTTACTTGAGCGCGTAGAGCCCGAGCTCTGTCCGGGTGCAGAAACACCTTGGCCTGGTTGGTGTCGAAGTGTGCTCCCAGAAAATCCAGCGATTGGGACGGTATCAGTTTGTGCTTTGAGAAATTGACGATCCATCCCAGAGATTGAAGAAGCTGTACCACTCTGTCGACAGCATGGTAGCCCTGCGCCCTCGACTTCACTCGAATGAGCCAGTCGTCTAGATAGGGATGTACTAGGATACCCTCCCTGCGGAGCGCCGCCGCTACCACCACCATGATCTTGGTGAAGACTCGCGGAGCCGTCGCCAGGCCAAAGGGGAGAGCACGAAACTGAAAATGTTATCCCAAAATCTTGAAGCGTAAGAAGCGCAAATGATGGTGATGGATCGGGATGTGAAGGTATGCTTCTGTAAGGTCCAACGAGGCCAAGAATTCTCCCGGATGCACAGCTGCTAACACTGACCGGAGCGTTTCCATACGAAAACGAGGAACTCTGAGACACTTGTTGACCGACTTGAGATCCAGGATAGGTCGAAAAGTGCCCTCCTTTTTGGGAACCACAAAGTAGACCGAATAATGTCCTCTTCCCAGTTCGGAGGCCGCTACCAGGACTATCGCCCCCAGCTGTAGCAGACGATCGAGAGTCTGTCGAACTGCTAATTGTTTGAGGCGGGAACCGCAAGGAGAAAACAGAAAACGGTCTCGGGGTTCGTGTACAAAATCTAATACGTAGCCTTGACTTAAGATGTCCAGCACCCATTGATCCGACGTAATTTGGACCCACTCTTTGTAGAAGAGAGTAAGGCGACCCCCCAGGTGGGGGATCCCCTCGTGGGTCCCTCTGGCATCATTGTGAAACTTTTGAGGAGACACCTGCCCCTTGGGTATCCTTACCGTGGCGGCGTCCATGAAAGGACCGGTTCCAGGTGTGTGATCGTGTAGAAGGCACCCAAGGTGTCTGCTGTCTGGCAGGACGTGACCTCCGTTGATTCCGGTACCTGTTCCTGGAGGAATAAAAAGATCTAGAAGAACGTGGACGATCTTCTGGTAGCTTGTGCACTGCATTCTCATTAAGAGATTTGATGATCTGATCCAAATCTTCTCCAAAAAGGCATCTGCCCTTGAAAGGAAGGGAACTCAGGCGCGTCTTGGACGAAGCATCTGCCGCCCAGTTGCGAAGCCACAAAAGACGGCGAGCGGATACCGCCGCCACCATGGATCGAGCGAGAACCCTTAACAGATCATAAAAAGCATCAGCTCCATAGGCAACCACCGCTTCAAGTCTATCAGCCTGAATAGTCTCTGCCTGTGGCAAAGATTGGGATGTGAGAAGCTACTGTACCCAACACAGAGCTGCTCGCTGTGCTAGGGAACTGCAGATAGCAGCCCTCATCCCCAACGCTGAGACCTTGAAGATACGCTTGAGGTACACCTCGAGCTTACGATCCTGGACATCCTTCAACACCGTCCCACCCGTGACCGGGATTGTGGTATGCTTCGTGACCGCAGATACCGCCGAATCAACCGCAGGAACTTTAAGAATCTCTAAGAAATCAGTAGGCAGAGGATATAATTTTTCCATGGCTCGTCCGACTCGAAGATTGGCCTCAGGAGTATCCCACTCCCTTGAAATCAATTGCAAGATATTGTGATGCATGGGAAAAGCTTTCGCTAGGGGTCACAAGCCCGCTAGCAGAGGATCCCCTTTCTTAATCTTCGGATCCTGAGCCACAAGATCCGGAAAAGAGTCGATGTCCATTTCCTGCAGGATGTGGGGAATGAGATCATCCAACTCCGCTGCTTGAAAAATGCGGAGAACCCTCGGGTCGTCACCCTCTACCTGGGCCGCCAGGGAGGGATCATCAGCATCTGGGTCCTGCCATGAATCCCCCGACGGTTGCTGCAGCTGTGTAGGGACCACGGGAGGGGGCCGAGCAGACTCCGCACCCCCTGTGGGCAAAGAAGCCTTCCCTAAGGGAGGGTCCGACGTCGAAAGCTGGGTCAAGCAAGTCAGTTTGGGAGGAGGGGGACCCCAATTTCCAAGATTCGGATCCCTGCTCTGTAAAAATGCCTTGTGCATTAAAACGACGAATTCTGGTGAAAAAGCAGGAAGTGCTGATGAAGGCCCCCCCGAGGTGTCGTCCCCTTGCCTGCCCTGGTCCGTTGCGCTCAAAAACCCCATACTGTGAGAGGAAACCTGGAGCGGAGCGTCGACGTCCTCCTCAGAGAGAGCTGCCTCCGAGTCAGCTAACAAAATGGCCACCGTTCCCGCGCTGAGGGGAAACGGGGCATGCCACTTCCTGCCGGCACGGTCCGCCTCTCCTCCAAGCTGCCCACCAGGTAAGCTATACTCCCCCTCAGGAAAAGCCGAAGAAAATCCCTCCGAGGGCTGCTGAACCCCTTGCCAAGCTCCGGAGCCGTTAGGCGATCTCTGCATCGCAGCGGGAGGGAGGGGTGGCTGCGGCGCGCGGCAATAACTGAAGCGGCGAAGCAATAGAGCTATCCGGGCTCCGGACCCCTCACCGTCCCCAAAAGACCGTCGGGGAAAGCGCCGTCCCGACGGTAAGCAGCTCCGGGGAATGTGTCGTTGCAGAGCTGCAGGGCGGGACTCCAATCACTCCCCGAAGGGGAGGAGGGGAAAAGTAAAAAAGTCCGGGGCTAGGGGGGAGCGGTCGGCACTACCAACTTCCACCCCACACAAATTCCTGTTCCTTCCAACGACTGTAAATAAAATAAAAACAACACTTACCACACTGTAGCCGGGCAAGGAAGAGGAGAAACAAAGAGATAGGAAGAGAAAATAAAGTGACAGGCAAAAAACACAGCCTGTCAGCAAGTTCCTGACAGGAAAACAGTGTCTCTCTTTGAACGGAGTGGTCCTGTCAGAACACTACAGAACCTATCCCTTAGAAGAAAACCTTTATCTAATATTATTTAATTGATCCCTCAAAGAGAAAATAAAACTAGAAAAGTGCTAGGGACCACCGTGTCCCCTGCTCAATCTGCTGGAGTTAGAACTATACTGAGGATTGAGGCGAGGGAGGTGTGGCTATATAGGTCTTCCCCCTGGGAATTTTTGGTTCTAACTCCATCTGCTGGACAGGGAACATAACCCACTGTCTGGAATGATCCTGGTACGTACAGGGAACATCCTGTTTCCAACAGAGGCCAAAACCAGGCCACAAGAACCTGGCAATTACCCAAACACTAAGAAGATCCCATGCTACTGATGCAATTAATAGCAGTGGCTATTCACTAAGTAAAATGGATTAATAGCCATTAATGGACTTCTCCTCCAAGAACTTATCCAAACCTTTTTTGAACCCAGCTACACTAACTGCACTAACCACATCCTCTGGCAACAAATTCCAGAGCTTTATTGTGCGTTGAGTGAAAAAGAATTTTCTCCGATTAGTCTTAAATGTGCTACTTGCTAACTTCATGGAATGCCCCCTAGTCCTTCTATTATTCGAAAGTGAAAATAACCGAGTCACATCTACTCGTTCAAGGCCTCTCATGATCTTAAAGACCTCTATCATATCCCCCCTCAGCCGTCTCTTCTCCAAGCTGAACAGCCCTAATCTCTTCAGCCTATCCTCATAGGGAAGCTGTTCCATCCCCTTTATCATTTTGGTTGCCCTTCTCTGTACCTTCTCTATCGCAACTATATCTTTTTTGAGATGCGGCAACCAGAATTGTACACAGTATTCAAGGTGTGGTCTCACCATGGAGAGATATAGAGGCATTATGACAGGATTAGGATTTGAAACATCTTCTAGGGCGTCGGCAACAGCCATAGCAGCCCACAGGATGGCATGGCTACACTCTAGCACCATCAGAGAGGATTTACACGAAAAACTGGCAAACCTGCCATGCACAGGGGACAACCTGTTCGGCGATCGTTTTCAAGAGACAGTGGGCAAATTGAAGGATGAAGCGCTAGCAGTGCAATCCTTACAATCACAACCTGCCTACTCAAACACACGATGATATTTCACATCTAATCGTCACTCATCCTATACCCGTCGACCATATAGGTCTTACCAATCTTTTCGTCCACAAACATATCCGTCATACCAACATCCACAACAACAACATGCCCTCTTCAATGCAGGGGCAAACCATGAAACCAGAGGCAAGCAAACCAACAAACAGCTACTGCAGTTAAAGCAATCCCATCTTTTTAATCATACAGCCACCACCACAACACTTAACACCTCCGGGAAGAATCCACTCTTGCCTACCAGTTTGGGAGAAAATAATTTCTGATCAATGGGTTTTGGAAATAGTACACCAAGGTTACCAGCTTCAATTCACCACAAAACCCACAATACCTCACCTGCCCACTCTACAGATTCAAAGATCTCAGTTACAACTAGGGAAGGAAATTGCTCTCCTTCACAAACAAAATGCCATTGCACTATTTCCCCAAAAAACCAGAACTTAGGGTTCTATTCCCCATATTTCCTCATACCCAAGAAATCAGGTGGCCTTCGCCCTATCCTGGATCTTCGAGAACTCAACAAATTCCTGATCAAAGAGAAATTCAAGATGGTATCCTTGAAGTCGATCCTTCCTCTGATTCAACCCAACGACTGGATGTGCTCCATCGACCTGAAGGATGCATACACACACATATTCCAATCCATCCTTCCTCTTGGCATTACTTATGCTTTTGTTACAAACATCACCATTACCAATACAAGGTTCTCCCTTTTGGACTATCAGCGGCACCCAGGGTTTTCACCAAATGCATGGTTGTGGTGGTTGCTCATCTCAGACAACAAGGTATGACAATCTTTCCATATCTGGACGATTGGTTGATAATCGCCTCAACTCCGGACATCTTAATCGACCGCCTCCGACGGGTGATAGACTGCTTACAGGAATTGGGACTGGTGATCAATTTTCAGAAATCACATCTACAGCCAACTCAGAAGCTACAATTCATAGGGGCATGCCTGGACACCACTCGCAACTGGGCATACCTACCAAACGACAGAATAACACAACTACGTCAACTTCTCCAGTTGTTGAATCACACTCAAAGGCCTTCGGCGAGACAAGTTTTAGTAGTCCTAGGCCACATGGCAGCAGCGATTTTCACTGTTCCCAACACCAGGCTACACATGAGACGCCTTTAATGGGGCTTAAAACGTCAATGGAAACAACACTCACAACCACTGACGCAAAAATTATCGCTGACATCCGAAATGAGAAAGGATATAACATGATGGCTCCTACACTCTACCCTATCCAAAAAAGCATTATTCAGTTCCCCTCCTCACAACACAGTCTTAACCACAGATGCGTCTCGCAAAGGACGGGGAGCACATCTCGAGATTTACGAAATACAAGGATTATGGACAATCTCTGAGCAGACCCTGCAGATAAATTTGTTAGAACTCAGAGCGATTCGAAATGCACTACAAGTGTTTCAAGACCACCTGAAAGGCCGCAGGGTCATGATCTACACGGACAATCAAGTGGCGATGTTTTACATCAACAAACAAGGAGGGTCCAGTTCATGGTCCCTTTGCAAGGAGACCCTGATAATCTTCGAACATGCTCATCAACATTGTATACATCTGCAAGCGACCTACCTTCCCGGAGTAGTGAACACAAGAGCGGACAGGCTAAGTCGAATATTTTATCCTCACGAATGGACACTCAATTCAACGATAGCCCAAAACATCTTCCTACAATGGGGATCACCTTCGATAGATTTCTTTGCAACAGAGATCAACGCTCAAGTTCCCAAATTCTGCTCGATACGACCCAGTCCGCTCAGAATCGCTCAGGATGCCTTCCTCATCCCGTGGACAACAGGCCTCCTGTACGCCTTTCCTCCTTTGTCACTCATAACAAGGACAATTCAAAAGTGCATAACAGACAAAGCTCAAATGATACTAATAGCTCCAGCCTGGCCCAGGCAACCGTGGTACAGTTTTCTTCTCCGACTCTCGATCAACGACCCAATTCGACTACCGAACTGTCCAGATCTCCTGCTACAAGATCAGGGGACACTTTTACACCCACTACACTCATCTCTCCATTTGACAGCATGGAGGTTAAACGGCTCATTTTAACAGAACAAGGAGTTTCTGCTTCGACACAATTCATTTTGTTAGAATCCAGGAAACTCTCAATGAGGAAAAACTACAACTACAAATGGAAACGTTATTCTACTTGGTGCATATCCAAGGGCGTACCACCAATGGATTGTCCACCGGAAATACTCATGGATTATCTACATACGCTGTACACAGCTGGGCTAGCCACATCTTCCATTAGAGTGCATCTCAGTGCCATAGGGGCATATCATAGGCCAATAAATGATACCCCTATATCCAATCACCCTCTACTCTCTCGTTTCATTAAGGGATTGACTCACCTTTGTCCTTCAACTTCAAAACCTTCAGCTCCATGGAACCTCAACATAGTCCTTGAACAACTCATGGAAGGAACTAAAAAATGAAATTTCAGATCTATTAGTAAAAATTTGTAACCTGTCATTAAAATCATCCATTGTACCTGAAGACTGGAGGATAGCTAATGTAACCCCCATATTTAAAAAGGGCTCCAGGGGCGATCCGGGAAACTACAGACCGGTTAGCCTGACTTCAGTGCCAGGAAAAATAGTGGAAAGTATTCTAAACATCAAAATCACAGAACATATAGAAAGACATGGTTTAATGGAACAAAGTCAGCATGGCTTTACCCAAGGCAAGTCTTGCCTCACAAATCTGCTTCACTTTTTTGAAAGAGTTAATAAACATGTGGATAAAGGTGAACCTGTAGATGTAGTGTACTTGGATTTTCAAAAGGCAATTGACAAAGTTCCTCATGAGAGGCTTCTAGGTAAAATAAAAAGTCATGGGATAGGTGGCGATGTCCTTTCGTGGATTCCAAACTGGCTAAAAGACAGGAAACAGAGAGCAGGATTAAATGGACAATTTTCTCAGTGGAAGGGTGTGGGCAGTGGAGTGCCTCAGGGATCTGAATTGGGACCCTTACGTTTCAATGTATTTATAAATGATCTGGAAAGAAATTCAACAAGTGAGGTAATCAAATTTGCAGATGATACAAAATTGTTTAGAGTAGTTAAATCACAAGCAAATTGTGATAAATTGCAGGAAGACCTTGTGAGGCTGGAAAATTGGGCATCAAAATGGCAGATGAAATTTAATGTGGACAAGTGCAAGTTGATGCATATAGGGAAAAATAACCCATGCTATAGTTACACAATGTTAGGTTCCATATTAGGTGCTACTACCCAAGAAAGAGATCTAGGCGTCATAGTGGATAACACATTGTAATCTTCGGTTCAATGTCTGCGGCAGTCAAAAAAGCAAACAGAATGTTGGGAATTATTAGAAAGGGAAAGGTGAATAAAACGGAAAATGTCATAATGTCTCTTTATCGCTCCATGGTGAGACCGTACCTTGAATACTGTGTACAATTCTGGTCGCCGCATCTCAGAAAAGATATAATTGCGATGGAGAAGGTACAGAGAAGGGCGACCAAAATGATAAAGGGAATGGAACAGCTCCCCTATGAGGAAAGACTAAAGAGGTTAGGACTTTTCAGCTTGGAGAAGAGACGGCTGAGGGGGATATGATAGAGGTGTTTAAAATCATGAGAGGTCTAGAACGGGTAGATGTGAATCGGTTTTTTACTCTTTCGGATAATAGAAGGACTAGGGGGCACTCCATGAAGTTAGCATGGGGCACATTTAAAACTAATCGGAAAAAGTTCTTTTTCACTCAACGCACCATTAAACTCTGGAATTTGTTGCCAGGGGATGTGGTTAGTGCAGTTAGTATAGCTGTGTTTAAAAAAGGATTGGATAAGTTCTTGGAGGAGAAGTCCATTACCTGCTATTAATCAAGTTGACTTAGATAGTTTTTAACCGCCCTCTGAGCCTCGTTGTAACGTGGTGTTAGGAGTGGACACCACTCGGCAGTGTTTCCCAAGTCACCGGATGCAGAGTGGCAACCCTTCTCTTAGCAGAGGCCTTTGATCTTAGCAGGCTGGGAGGATGGCCAGACTGGATGCAGGCTGCACTGCTCCAGGTACAGAGTTCCCACAAAAGCAAGCACAAAAGAAGGGGAGAGCAGGGTATGCTCCCTAATCTATACCATGCGCCGGCAAGCACAGCAGCTATTATATCCTTTGGGTTTGCTGCGGAAGGGAACATTAAGTATTAGAGGTTGACATTCAGTGCCATTTGTCTGGCTAAGTTCGGACTCAGCTGGAGAAATGGTGAGATTTGAAAATTTCTGCTGGCTGACTACTTCTAAGTTATCTGGCTAAGTAGTTATATGTACAAAACTTAGCCAGATAACCTGGAGACATCCCAGGGCGTTTCTAGGCAGAGTTAAGCTAGCCGGGTAAGGTATTCAGCTACCTCCAATATTCAGAGTTAGCCGGAGAACCAGCTAGCTCTGGTTGTGCTGTAGAGCAGTCTCAAAGGTATCCAGATAAACTTATCCGGCTAACTTCAAGATAGCTGGATTTGCTTAGCAGCGCAGCTGCACCACTGAATATTCCAGTTAAGTCAGCTGGATAAGTTTACCTGGCAAACTTTGCTGGTCAGATAGGAGCTGTTAGGAAAATGTGTTAGGAAAATGTGATGAACACATTGCTTGCAGTTTAGAGATGGTATATGACCAAGGACTGATCTGTTCTGCACACGTTGCAGGTTTCCAGACAGTTCATCTGCTGTGAGGAAAAAGATGGACCTTCACTCTGGAAGGTCCTTAGCTTGCCTGTCACGGTACTTTTTAGCTCGTCTGTGACCTGTTCCACCATTTCTGGTTTTGGGGCTGAGTGGCTACTGGCACTAAGATACTGTATGTGTGCGCCTGGGCATCCGGCACTGGGCCGGGTTGCACATCATGCCCTTAAGCAGGAATATTTCTCCATTCTAGGATGGCTTGCCACGTTTTCTTTGTTCTTGGTAATTTTCTTTAAGAGGGTTTTTGCAATTCCGACAACTGATTCAGCTTTGCCATTGAACTGATTGTTATCTGCAGATGTCGTGAGCTGCCAAAACTTGCATTCTCTGGGAAAATGTGCAAATCCCTCACCTTTTCTGAAAACTGCACAGTCTGGTCTGCCAGGTCTGCTAAACTGGCGTGTTGTTTTCTCAACTCCTGTGGCTGCATAGGTGTCTTGACAGTTTGCCTATTTTCCAAAACTGTGATAAGATACTTCCTATTATTTATGAGAAAAAGGTGAAGTCCTACCTCGCTGC
The DNA here is from genome assembly GCF_901001135.1 of Rhinatrema bivittatum. Classification (NCBI taxonomy): domain Eukaryota; kingdom Metazoa; phylum Chordata; class Amphibia; order Gymnophiona; family Rhinatrematidae; genus Rhinatrema; species Rhinatrema bivittatum. The sequence continues at coordinate 7,639,460 of NC_042620.1, read as the reverse complement.
ACGCTCTGTCAGTGATACTATGAGTCTTCTGCTGCCTGTTATGAGCATCAGTGCATGCAGGATGATGCACCTGGAAGGAGAGACCTGATATATAATACGAATGGAGCACTGACACCTGCACAGTTTCAGGTAACCTTTTGGAGGTTTTTTTTAATTCTAGATATGATTACACTAAAGTTTGAACAAAGTTTTGATATTGAACATTGTTTTGCTTTATCTGTTTAAAAAAGGCAATTAATCAAAACCAATAAATGAAACAAAACTTTTTCACTCCCTTTTGTTGTGAGGTTTTTTTTTTTTATACAATACAAAGTTTGGATTGTTTAAAATCATGCTTTTTGATAAGATTATGAATATGACATCCCTTGCTTTTAATAAGCAAGCTTCTGGCCTGCATTACTGCAGTGTATCTGTGATAAGGCCTCCCTCCTCATGACTCAGTTGTCTTTGATTATAATGCCATCCTATACACTCAGCTCATCCCGGGAGTTCCCGTATTGCTGCAGGATTCCGGGATCCTGTTGGATGGTGAGTGTTCTCGGACGCTGGAGTCTCTGCTGCAAGACGGGAACACAATCAGCTTGGGTCATGCCTTAAAGTCCTGTTCTAACAGCTTGAGGACTTTTCCGTTGTGTTTGCTGTGTCAGTGCTGATCTGGATAAGAAATCTGCTATACACACACATTTCTGCTCCCAGCATCTGCTGTCTACTCACTGCACCGAGTCGTTGTGTTTCAGAGAACTACCTGTCAAGTCCTGGCCGTGCCACCTTTGCTCCTGACGCGATTCTGGATGCCTGAGCTACCTGCCTCAGTGCGAGTTGTTCCCGAGCTAGCACTGAGCATTCCACTCCCTCCAAACATGTCAATTGAGTGCCAGTCTTAAATCTCTGGAGCCAACACCGGAGGGCCAAGCCCACGCACAAAGCAGCACAACACAGGAGCTGTTCCTTTGTGCATGCCTTCATGCGCACCTTTGCCACTTCTGAAGCCTGGTGGCCTTTGCAGCTTTTGATTGTATTATTTGACTTGACTGTTTTTGCTCTTTTAGATTTATTCTGTGCCTTAAATTTTAAGCTAAAAATGGGTAAGAATTGTTATCTGTCGTTGTGTTTATTATGGCCTTCCTTGAAGGAAATGGAGCAAGTCAAAGTTTGTGTCTAGAACATTGGCTAATCTGACAAGAAATGACATTCATTGCTCCCATCCTTTAATTCAATTAACTATTTATTTAGTTAATGATCAGGCTGTTCTAGAAAAAATTCGGATCCTTGTGGTTATTCTGAAAGAAAAAACCCAAGCTATGTTGTATTACTGAATCTTGGTTGTGAGAAACCAATACTTCTTTACTGAACCAATTAAGTGTCCTGGGTTATCAAATGTTTTCTCACTTACCTATTCCTAAAACCAATCTGCCTCCTGTCACTTGTTCATGGTCCAGCTTTGCTGACATTCACTCTTCCACCAAAGCCCGCATTCTTACCAAAATTAAGGTTTCAAACAGTCCGCACAACCCCTGCCCAGGTCACCTTTTAAAAGAGACTTGAAAGCACATCTCATCTAGTTAACCTTTCTTTCAGTTCTGGCACATTCCCTGATATGCTAAAGCAAACTTCTATTCTTCTTGTTCTCAAGAAGAAAAGTATGGATCCTACCATTATTAGCAATTTCCGCTCTATTGCATCCCTAATCTCATTAGCCAAGATTATAGAATCCGTAGTACTTCATCAGTTAGACTATATCAACGAAAACACTATCTTTCACCCTAACCAACACAGTTTCAGGAAAAGCCATAGTCCTGAAACTCTTCTCCTTTCCTCCTTCGATACTATCATCCATTGGTTTGACTCCAATACTGATTACATCTTAGTTCTCCTCGACATTTCGGCTGCTTTCGACATCCTGGATCATAACATCCTTCTTGCAACCTTGCAATCCATTGGCATTAATGACACTGTTCTTAAGTGGTTTACGTCTTTCCTGTCCAATTACCCTCAGCAAATCAATATTGGTTTATACCACTCCGACTGGTGTACTATTCCTTCTGGTGTGCCTCAAGGTTCTTCACTCTCTGTTATTATTTTCAATTTCTATATACTTCCCTTCTGTCACCTTTCAGCTGCTAGACTTCAAAATCTATGACAATGACATTCAATTTTTCGTCCCATATAACATGACCTGGTCCAATAACTTGCCCATTGTTAGCCTATATATCAAGTCCTTTAGCACCTGGCACTCTCATAACCATCTAAAACTTAACACTTCTAAAACATAAATTTTACATCTATCTACTATTCCACACTCCTCTTGCCATCCTTCACCTCATCTAATCTTCGACAATGTTCCAATTCCCATAACAACTCAAACTCATAATTTAGGAAACCAAATCCTCTGGCAATGACTTCCAGAGCTTGATTGTATGTTGAATGGAAAATGAATTTTCCTCGATTTGTTTTAAATGAGCTACTTGCTAACTTCATGGCGTGCCCCCTAGTCCTTTTATTGTCTGAGAGAGTAAATAACTGATTTACATTTCCCTGTTCAAGTACTTTCATGATTTTGTAGACCTCTATCATATCCCCCCCCCCCCCCCCTCAGCTATCTCTTCTCCAAACTGAATAGCCCTAACCTCTTTAGCCTTTGCTCATAGGGAAGCGGTTACATCCCCTTTATCATTTTGGTCACCCTTCTGTTTACTTTCTCCAGTGCAACTATATCTTTTCTGAGATGCGGCAACCAGCATTGCTCACAGTATTCAAGGTGCAGTCTCATCATGGAGCAATACAGAGGCATTATGACATTTTCCATTTTATTCACCATTTCCTTCCTAATAATTCCTAATATTCTGTTTGCTTTTTTGACCACCACAGCACACTGAGCCAACGATTTCAAAGTAGTATCCACTATGATGCCTAGATCTTTTTCCTGGGTGGTAGCTCCCAATATGGAACCCAACATCATGTAACTACAGCAAGGGTTATTTTTCCCCTATATGCAACACCTTGCACTTATCCACATTAAATTTCATTGCCATATGAATACCCAATCTTCCAGCCTTACAAAGTCCTTCTGCAGTTTATCACAATCTTCTTGAGATTTTACTACTCTGCATAATTTTGTGTCATCCACAATTTTGATCTCACTCATCATACCCCTTTCCAGATAATTTATATATATATATTAAAAAGCACTGGTCCCAGTACAGATCCCTGAGGCACTCCACTGTTTACCTTTTTCCACTGAGAAAATTGACCATTTAATCCCACTCTCTGTTTTCTGTCTTTTAACCAGTTTGCAATCCATAAAAGGACATCGCCTCCTATCCCATGACTTTTTAGTTTTCTTAGAAGCCTCTCATGAAGGACTTTGTTGAACACCTTCTGAAAATCCAAATACACCACATCTACTGGTTCACATTTGTCCATGTTTATTTACCCCTTCAAAAAATTGTAGGAGATTTGTGATGCAAGACTTCCCTTGGGTAAATCCATGCTGGCTGAGTCACATTAAACCATCTAAATGTTCTGTAATTTTATTCTTTATAACAGTTTCCATGATTTTTCCCGGCACTGAAGGCAGGTTCACCGGTCTATATTTTTCCAGAACACCCCTGGAGCCCTTTTTAAATATCAGGGTGATATTGACCACCTTCCAGTTTTCAGGTACAAAAGATGATTTTAATGATAGGTTACAAATTAATTGTAATAGGTCTGAAATTTCATGTTGACAAACTGAAGAGTAGTAAATCACCTGGACTGGATGGTATACACTCAAGGGTTCTGAAAGAAGTCAATCTAGCCTATTACATCTTCCAAGTTCACTGTGATTTGGTTCAGTTTATCTGAAATGTCAGCCTTGAAAACCTTCTCCAGAAGGGGTATATCTGTTGTGATTCGGCTCACGGGCCTAGCCGCAAGCAGCCTCTCACCTCCAGCCTGCCTGTCCCGACGCCATCTCCACGCGGCAGGAGCCGCCATCGTTCCACCTTCGTGGCCCAGAGGCCGCTTGTTTCCTTTATCTGCACGGCAGGCCCTGCCACCGTGCTTCCATGCGGCCCAGAGGCCTCCAATGTCGTTCTCAGCGGTGGGCCCGCTGCCGTCGCCAGTTCCATGCGGCCTGGAGGCCGCTCTGAATCCCCCATCTCCGCAGCAGGAGCCGCTCCCAGCTTGCCTCTCGTGGCAGGAAGCCGCCTCAGATGTTGGGGCCTGTTCTACGGCCCAGCCCTGCTCCTGCACTCTCAGCGGCAGGGACGCCGCTCTCCAGGATCCTGCTTCCTGTCTCCATAGGCACGAGGCCGCACCTCTCTTCTCAATTTAAAGGGCCCGCGGCCGGATATGCCCCTGGCCCCACCTTTTGACTCCTCCCTGGGCTTCTCCAGCAGAGCCCTACAAAAGGGCCCAGTCTTCACTTCTTCCTTGCCTTGGCAAGGGGGCTAGTCCTCCCTAGGACTCCTTGTTCCCTGCTCCTTCCTGGCATTTTCCTTGTCTTCGTGTGATTCCTCGTCGTCCATGTTTCTGGTCGCTGCTGTTGTGGTCTTGTGACCGGGACTTGTGACCGGGACTTGCGACCATGTCCTTACCTTCCTCCGCCCTGGGGTCCCGTGATGAGGTCCGACGTTTTTCAGGCCTTCTTGGCCCTCTCCGCGGCAGCGTCTCCACGAGGGAGACGCCGCCGAGCTCCACTTCAGAGCTCCACCCCCCCTTAGGCACGTGCAGACACAAGGGGAAGGCAGTTGGAGGCGCAGGGGCACAAAACAGAGGCCGGCCCCTGAGATGACGTCAGACGCTGGCAGGATATTTAAACCCGGCGTCTGACTGAAGACGTTGCCTTGCAATAGAGTTCATTCTAACGAGTTACTGTTGCTTTCCTCGTTCCTGTGCTCCTGAGTCAGCTTTCTCACCTATGCCAGCCTCTGCTCCTGATCCAGCTTCCTCGCCTGTTCCAGCCTCCGCTTCAGTTTCAGCTTTCCAGCCCTCGGACTGACTTCCTTGTTCTTGATTTTGGTTCGTATACTGTTTCTCTTTGCCTGCTGCCAGTCCAGATCCTCAGACTGTTTTCCACTCAGCTGGACTTCTGCTCCAGGAGACCGCTCCTAAGTCCCAGTGGCCCCGGTCTTCACGGGCTCCTCCCAGGGGGATCACAGGCTTCCAGTGGCGAAGCTCCTGCTTGGTCTCCCGGCTCCGTACCGCCTCCCAGCCTTATCATCCCTGAGGAGTTCTCTTCTCATCCAATCTTCATCCACTAACCCCAGCGATAACATCTGCTGATGTCTCCTTGTTCTGATGGGTCTTGACAAAGGCCACTCATTCCTACTGATCCTGTTGGACCTTTCAGCCGCATTCGACATGGTCAACCACACCAGCCTCATAAAACAACTCTCATCCATTGGAATTGCAGGTACTGCCTTAACCTGGTTCAAAACTTTCCTTAACAATAGAAGTTACAAAGTGAAAATACACAATAAAGAATCCTCCCGTTTCAATGCCCCCATAGGAGTTCCACAGGGATCCTCCTTATCACCTATCTTGTTCAATATATACTTACGCCCACTGTGCCACCTTCTAACGGATCTCAATCTCAAGCATCTGATCTATGCAGACGATGTTCAGATAGTGATTCCCCTTAAAGAATCACTAGTCAAAACACTCGAATACTGGGAATCTTGCCAATCAAAAATTAATGACCTCCTCTCCAGCCTGAATCTCATCCTAAACACCTCCAAAACCGAACTAATACTCATTACTCCTGAAAACAACAATCACCCCACTTACACATCAAACATCCCCCTAGCTTCTCAAGTCAGAGACCTAGGAGCCATAATTGACAACAATTTGAAACTGAAAGCTTTTATAAACCGGACCACCAAGGACTGCTTTTATAAACTGCAAGTATTGAAAAGAATTAAGCCTCTCTTCCACCTTCAAGACTTCAGAACCATACTTCAAGCAATAATCTTCGCAAAATTAGATTATTGCAACGCCATACTTCTGGGCCTTCCATCTTCATACACCAAACCTCTACAGATGGTACAAAATACGGCGGCAAGAATCCTCACAAATTCCAAAAGAAGAGACCACATCTCACCCATCTTAAAAGAGCTTCATTGGCTCCCTATCCACGCCAGAATCATCTACAAGTCCATCACCATCATCTACAAGTCAATTCATCACCTTACATCCCTTGACCTTCAACATCCGCTCAGCCTTCATATTTCTCAAAGACCAATCAGAGAAGTCCTCCGAGGATCCCTCCAGGTACCAAACACAAAATCTACCCAGCACACAACGGCAAGAGATCGGGCTTTCTCGACAGCCGGACCCTCACTTTGGAACTCCATCCCCACGAATCTGCGCCTAGAACCCTGCCTACCAACTTTCCGTAAAAGATTGAAGACCTGGCTTTTCAAACAAGCCTTCCCAGACAACTCATAACCTCCTCCAATTCCTTTAACAATGTTTCCATATGATACTGTAAATAATTAAGTTATTTATCTTAACCCCATATAGTTCCTTCTTACTCCTCACTGTTCCTTTTTTCTCTTTCTCCCAGTTATTCTACCCCTGGTTTTTTGTAACTTCTTCCCCCTTGCACTAGTTCTAGTTCTACTGTTCGATGCACCCCTTGTTTCGATGTAAACCGGCATGATGTGACCTGTTCATGAACGCCGGTATATAAAAAATCTAAATAAATAAATAAAATAAATAAAATGTTTCTGGTCTCGTCCTTCGTTGTCTGTTCCAAGTGCTGATGTTCCAAGTCCTGATGTTCCATGGTTCTGTTCCTGAAAATCCTGTTGTTCCAGATGTCCATATCTCCAAGTTCCTGATGTTCCGAGTTCCAAGTCTCTGAGGCTCCGCTTGTTCCGTCCCTGCGTGGTCCGTGACCAGCCCGGCTGGGTTGTGTAGGGCACATGGTGGTACGAGTGGTCCGCGACCATCCCAGCTGGGGTTTGTAGGGCGCTCGATGGGACAGTTCCATCTGTCATCGCCGAGGATTCTTAATGTCCTTCGTCAGTCTTGATCCTGTGCCTGGTTCTGGAATTACCTCCTAGTGGCCCGCGCTCAGTCCAACTTTGGGATGACCTTCTGATGCATTTTCCATGCCAGGTTGGAAGTTCCGTCTTCCTTCGAATGACCTGTCAGGTGCGTCGATCTCACTGGGTTCCCGAAGCTCAGTCCAAGATGTTGCTGCTATGAGTCCTGGCAGGATACCTCCATCCATTTGTCCTGACATCCTCCGTCTCTGAAGTCTAGTTGTCCATCTTCCTGTTCCTGAACTTCCTGAGGGGTTGTCGTCCGTCCTGCGCTTCTGTGCTGCTCTTGGTTGAGTGTCAGCGAGAGGCAGGAGGACCTGCACTCTCTTGGAAGCCCCGGATTTTTACTTGACTGATTTTAGCCTACCTATAGACATCTGGTCTTGAGGCCTCCGTTGATCTGGACTCCGGCTTGGCCTAGCCTCCGGCGGATTGTGCTCAGTGGATAGCCTGAGGGCCGTTCTGGCCATTGAAGCCTCCTTTCCGACTGGTGAGTTAGCGTGCTATCCGGATTCCACTCCATCCTGAGTTTTATTTGCCTTGCTTCCCGTGCCTGAGTCTTCATCTTCCTCAGCTCCAGAGTCATCGTCTTCTTCAGTTCCAGAGTCTTCGTCTGCCCTAGCCTCCTGTCCGGCCTGCCACCTCTGCCATTACCCAGCGGCAGGTCCGAAAGGGCTTGGAGTGGTTGGAGGACTACTCAGAGACCAACCTTGCATGGTTGGCCTCCCAGAGGCTGTGCAGGTCGGCGGGGGCTTGGGCTTCCGACTCTGCCCAGACGAGGTTCCGTCTCACCTGCCTTGGCGCTTCCTCGGAGCTCCTCTCCTGGTTCGCCGAGGTCCAAGGGCACACTCCACTCATCCCAGTGCAACAGGTTGCCAAGGCCTTTGCGCACAACAGATTGCCAAGGCCTAAGGGTACACTTCATCTCCTGGAAGCAGGATCGCTCCACAGCACTCCCGCAACAGTATCTCCCCAACATCCTCTTCAGTAAACAGTGAAGCAAAGAATTATTTAGTCTTTCCACAATGGCCTTATCTTCCCTAAGTGCTTCAAACCAGTCTTTGATAGTGCTAAGAAAATGGGACCAATTTGAAATGGTATCTTCTTTTGAAATTATTGAAAAAATGTATATCATCTATTGCCCTTTGAATGTCTGCTCCACCAGCCTCTATGATAGCCTTGAGGGAAGATCTTGCTGAATTTATTACCTCGTTTATGAACTGTTCTTTAACTGAGGACCATGTACCCAAACAGTTAAAGATGGGGTCAGTGCATCCAGTTTAAAAAAAAAAAAATCACAATCTCGACCCTTCTGATGTAGGGAATTATTGCCCATTCTCCACTCTTCCATTCTTAGCCAAAATTCTGGAAAATGTGATTTTAAAACAATTGCTTGCATTTATTGAAAAGAAAATATTATTGGATGCCTATCAATTCGGTTTTAGGGCAGCATAACACACTGCTCCTCCCAAGCTTTGACTTGTATTGCCAAGGTTCTAACAGTAGTACAAGTTTCTTCTGGATATGCTGGATTTACTTTCTGCTTTTGACACCACTGATCATTCTATCATGCTGCAGTGTCTGAAACAGATTGGTTTATCTTCCACTATATTAATGTAGTTTAATTTTTTTGATAACACATTCTCAAAGGCTTGTTATTGCAGGCTCAATAATCATCGGTATTTCCTTTGAATACAGGCTCCCCCAGGACTCAGCTCTGTTGGCAACATTATTTAACATTTATATTTTTCCAATTTGCCAAGTTTTTGCACATTTGTATTTGGAAAATCGGCTTTATGCTAACAATATCCAGTTCTTTTGTATCAATCCAAAAAACCTTAGCTGAGTCATTGGCTAGGATTTCCAACTGTTTAAGTGCTAAGAACTGGATGTATGAGAATAGGCTTGTCTTGAATATAAAAAAGTCAGAGTCTTTATATTGTGCTAGATTCCTTTCTCCAAATATTCCTTTTTTTTTTTTTTTTTTTTTTAATCAGTTGATGTCATGCACATTGTAATAATAGGCAGAAGAGTCCATAACTTAGTTTCATCATGGACTCAATTCTATCACTTCTGCCATGAGTACATAATGTAGTTAAGAATTCTCTCTTTTAACTTTATATGCTTTGCAATTAAAACTTTTTCTAGCTGAATATGATCGAAGGACAGTGATGCCTGCATACATTGGTTATTTCATCTTTAGACTACTGTAATGCACAGTCAACTCTTCGCAGCACAGATTGTGACGGGGTACAAGTTTGTGAGCACATTTCTCCTGTATTGTAAAAACCATATTGGTTTCAAATTTCCTGGAGGGTAAAGTTTAAAATATTGCTTTTGGTCTTTAATGCTATCCATGGCCTTGCTCCAAAATGTTTTAATGCAGTTTTGAAGACTTATCAACCTGTAGGGTTGCTTAGTTGATCTTCTCAGGACCTCTTAGTTGTTCCCTCGATTAAATAGGTCAGGCTTGCAGAGTCTTGAGAACATCTATTTTATGTAGCTGGGCCTAATCTGAGGAACTCACTACCAGATGAGGTTAGGGCAAGCAATTACAAGACACTTTTTCAATGAGTGCATATCTATATTCAGTTGGAGACAAGGATCTGGATGAAAAAACTACTGGCTGCGCTTTTTTTTGTAGGAGGGTTGCTTCCAGTCCTTTGTCACTGGCATCACACTGTACGGTGACTTTGTAATTTGGCATGGGATGTTTCATTACTAATTGCTTAATGTGGCTGAGAGCCGTGTCATGTTGGAGTAGCCAAATCCACGATGTACCATCATCTAACAAGCAGCTAAGAGTTTCACATGAATGTGGTAAACAAGGAAGGTAGTAAACAAATACCAACATTCGTTGCAGTGACTTTGTGCTTGTAGGTATGGAATTTGCTGCACTGCCTTCACTCTCTCAGGGTCTGGGCATAAGCCCTGGGAGGTCAGCAGGTGTCCTGTACGGTACTTTCTTGAGGTGTAGTCTTAACTTTGTTTTGTTGTGTGCAAAATTAACCTATCTAGCTCTCTGTAAGAGTTTCCTAAGATTGTTGTCGTGATCTGCCGTTGATTCTTCCTTGGTATCTCCACATCCATACATTAGATTGTCATCTGCTCTGCTGCAGAGTCCCTTGAGGCCTGTCAGCACATCTTGTTGATGATGCTGACGTTCCTCTGTAAAAGCTTTAATTCTGAACGGCATTCTCAGCCATCTGCATCAGCCTGCTGGTGTCCAAAATGTGGTGAGAACTGCTTTCTTCTTCCTAACTAAACTTGCCAGCTCTTATCGTTTGCATCCACAACAGAAAATACTTTTACATTGCCCAAGCCAGATAGAATTTCTTCTATTGTGGCTATGAATGTATTCTTGGTCATTGCTTTTATTGTTTTTACCAATTATGCAGTATATAAAAATTTTATAAAATCAATCTGGTAATGAGCCTTGAGCAGTGCTTTATTTAAATGACTTTGGTTTAAGTAGATGCAGAGCTTTCCTGGTTTCTCTATGGCTACCATGCTGCTTACTCATTCCGTGGGTTCTGTCACTTTGGTAATGATGCTATCCTTTTCTATTTGTTTACAGTCTTCACTATTTTCTTTCAGTGCTACTGGGGACCCAACGTGGCAGATGTTGCACAGGCTGAACAGATCTGTCTGTCTGGAGGAGTAAATTGCCCAGGAGACTCCCCAGGCCTTCAAGAACATCCTTACATTCAGTAAGAATTTGTGTTTGTTGTTGTGTACACCTTTCACTAGAGTATGAGTTTGATGTATGAATTGTTGGCAAGGAATTTAACAATGTTCATTCATTCACTAGTGTTAGCTAACAGAAATGGTTTCTGTCAGAGTGTCCGACTTGAAATTCCAGCTGCTATTACTTTCGTTCGATGTTCTGCTTGCAGCACACATTGTCCTAGTGGTATGATGACTATGTCATCATACAGTATAAGTCTGTATTGACCTGGTTGTAATTTTGCATAATGCTGAGAAAATCTTTTTAGTGCATCACATTCCCTGTACCGCCACTGTCTATTTGGCAGTCAGTCTCTTATGCTTGCCTCTGTTTTTCTTTTGTAGTACAAGGTGAGAGTGCAAGTTTTATAGAACATTTTGAATTCTGTCCCTGTCTTGCACTGAGGTTGCATGTGGACAGGATCTCACTGTCAGGGATGCTGCTTAGTTCATTACTGTCCATCTCAACTCTGTGATGTGTCATTTTTCTTTGCTGTTTTTGTATATAAATTCTGGCAGACAGATTTTTCATACCAAAGTTTCTATATGTTGTTTTCTAGGCTATGCACTTGCTGGCTTCATGTTGTAGCCAGTAGATGCCTTACAGTAGCCATGGCTTGAGACTTGCTTGGTAACTTGTCTGCCTAGTGCGAAGGTAGCGGACCTCACACGTCACCTAGTAAGATTTTAGAGAGTGCTGGGGAGAAGTCGGCTGTCATAGTACATGTGGGTAACAATGACATAGGAAGGTGCAGGAGGGAGGTTCTGGAGGCTAAATTTAGCCTCTTAGGTAGGAAACTGAAATCCAGAACCTCTGAGATTTCAGGGTTGCATCCTTAGAAACGGTCCCCATTCCATGCGCAGGACACCAATGGCAGGCCAAGCTCCAGAGTCTCAATGTGTGGATGAGAAGATGGTGCAGGGAAGATGTCTTAGGTTTGTTAGGAACTGAGAAACATTCTGGGGAAGAAGGAGCCTATGCAGATGGGATGGACTCCACCTAAACCAGGGTGGAACCAGGCTACTGGCACTAACATTTAAAAAGGAGACAGAGCATGGGGGAAAGTCGACAGTTACTCAGAAGCGCATGGTTTGGAAAGAAGTATCTTCAAAGGATCCTGGCAACCCAAGTAACAGGCCGATACAGTACAGTGCGCTCCGTCGGATGTTGATGTTGATGGCCCTGTTACTTGGGTTGATGTTGATGGCCCTATTAGGTATGCGCGCGCGATTCAGAAAGAAAAATGTGCAGCCAAGCCGCACATTTTAATTTCTTCCGGCACCGGGAAAGTGCACAGAAAAGCAGTAAAAACTTCTTTTCTGTGCACCCTCTGACTTAATATCATAGCGATATTAAGTCGGAGGTCCCGAAGAGTAAAAAAAGTAAAAAAAAAAAAATTTGAATTCGGCCCACGGCTGTCGGGCCAAAAACCGGATGCTCAGTTTTGCAGGCGTCTGGTTTCCGAGCCCGTGGCTGTCAGCGGGCTCGAGAACCGATGCCGGCAAAATTGAGGCACTAGGGACACGCTAGTGTCCCTAGCGCCTCTTTTTACCGCCGGGCCTAATTTAAATAAATTAACTTACTGTATCGCGCGCACAGGAGAGTGGGCGCTCGCCCGCTCTCCCGCGTTTTTTTACTGTATCGGCCCATAAGTTAGAATGTCCTGATAGAGAGGTGGTTATAAAACCTGAAAAAACCCAGATATATTCAAATACAAAGTATGTAGATAAAAATGTCTCCAAACTGTGTGTATCATCTGATAATAAGCAGGTTGTGCGTCGATATATAAATAGAAATACAAATAAACTACTTTAAAATGTCTGTATGTCAATGCTGGAAGTGTGAAAAATAAGAATGGAGAGTTAGAGTCTATAGCACTGGATGAAGAGGTAGATATAATTGGCATCTGAGAGTCCTGGTGGAAGGGGGATAACCAATGGGACACTATGAAAACAGGGTACAAATTATATCAATATGAGAGGGCAAATAAAATTGGTGGAGGCATGGCACTATATGTTATGGATGGCATAGAGTCAAGCAGGATAAAGGTTTTGCAGGAAACAAACTAAACTCTGGAATCCTTATGAATAGAAATTCCAAGAATAAATGGGAAGAGTATAGTAGTGGGGATATCTTACTGCCCACCTGGCCAGAATGAGGAAACAGATTGCAAAATGCTAACAGAGATTAGACAGTAAAATGGGCAACAGAATAATAATGGGAGACTTCAATTTCCTGAGTATTGATTAGGTAATTGTCACATCAAGACATGCAAGGGAGATAAAGTTCCTAGATACCATTGATGACTACTTCATGCAGCAGTTGGTCATGAACCAATGAGAAGGAAAACTGCATTAGATCTAATTCTTGGTACACGGGACTTGATGTAAGAGATAAAGGTGGTGGATCATCTTGGCCATCAGAGATCATATCGTAATAAAATTTGTTATAATCATTGAGGCCAAATACTAAGGAAAGCTACGGCAGTAGCATTTAACGATAAGAAGGGAGACTATTATAAAATGAGAAAATCTGTTAGAAAAAAACCCCAGAAAGGCACAATCCACAAGGTTAAAAAACTGCAGAAGGCATGGACACTGTTTAAAATTACCATCTTTGAGGCCCAGTCAAAATGTATTCCAAACAATAAAAAAGGTCGAAAAAATCCCCAAAATGACTGTTGGCATGGTTTCATAGTGAGGTGAAAGAGACAATTAAAGCCAAAAGGGCATCATTCAAAAAAAGGAAAGCAAACCCAAATGAGGAAAACAGGACAATCATAAGCACTGGCAAGTTAGATGAAAAATGTAATTAAGTAGGTTAAGAGAGAATTTGAAAAGAAGCTTTCCATAGACATAAAAACAGGTAATAAAAATGTCTTCAAGTACATTCAAAGCAAAATGCCTGTGAGGGAGTCAGTTGGGTTGCTAAATGACTGAAGGGTAAAAGAGGTGGTCAGGAAGGACAAGGAAATAGCAGAAAAACTGAATGAATTCTTTGAACATAAGAAATTGCCATACTGGGTCAAATCAAGGGTCCATCAAGCCCAGCATCCTGTTTCCAATAGTGGCCAAACCAGGCTACAAGAACCTGGCAAGTACCCAAACACTAAGAAGATTCCATGCTACTGATGCCAGTAATAGCTGAGGCCATTCCCTAAGTCAATTTGATTAGTAGCAGTTAATGGACTTCTCCAAGAACTTATCCAAACCTTTTTTATACCCAGCTACACTAACTGCACTAACCACATCTTCTGGCAACAAATTCCAGAGCTTAATTGTGCGTTGAGTGAAAAAGAATTTTCTCCGATTAGTTTTAAATGTGCTACTTGCTAACTACATGGAGTGCCCCCTAGTCCTTCTATTATCTGAAAGTGTAAATAACCAATTCACATCTACCCATTCTAGACCTCTCATGATTTTAAACACCTCTATCATATCCCCTCTCAGCCATCTCTTCTCCAAGCTCTTCAGCCTTTCTTCGTAGGGGAGCTGTTCCATCTCCATTATCATTTTGGTAGCCCTTCGCTGTACCTTCTCCAGTGCAACTATATCTTTTTTGAGATGTGGTGACCAGAACTGTACACAGTATTCAAGGTGTGGTCTCACCATGGAGCGATACAGAGGCATTATGACATTTTCCGTTTTATTCACCAATCCCTTCCTAATAATTCCTAACATTCTGTTTGCTTTTTTGACTGCCGCAGCACACTGAGCTGACAATTTCAAAGTATTATCCACTATGATGCCTAGATCTTTTTCCTGGGAGGTAACTCCTAATATGGAACCTAACATTGAGTAAGTACCACATGGGTTATTTTTCACTATATGCAACACCTTGCACTTGTCCACATTAAATTTCATCTGCCATCTGGATGCCCAATCTTCCAGTCTCACAAGGTGCTCCTGTAATTTATCACAATCCGCTTGTGATTTAACAACTTTGAATAATTTTATATCATCTGCAAATCTGATAACCTTACTTGTCGTTTTCCTTTCCAGATCATTTATAAATATATTGAAAAGCACCGGTCCAAGTACAGATCCCTGAGGCACTCCACTGTTTACTCTTTTCCACTGAGAAAATTGCCCATTTAATCCTACACTCTGTCTCCTGTCTTTTAACCAGTTTGTAATCCACAAAAGGACATCGCCTCCTATCCCATGACTTTTTAGTTTTCTTAGAAGCCTCTCTTGACGAAATTTGTTAAACGCCTTCTGAAAATCCAAATACACTACATCAACTGGTTCACCTTTATCCACATTTATTAACCCCTTCAAAAAAATGAAGCAGATTTGTAAGGCAAGACTTCCCTTGGGTAAATCCATGTTGACTGTGTTCCATTAAACCATGTCTTTCTATATGTTCTGTGATTTTGATCTTTAGAATTGTTTCCACTATTTTCCCAGCACTGAAGTCAGGCTCAATGGTCTATAGCAGCGGTTCTCAACCTGGGGGTCGCGACCCCGGCGGGAGTCGAACGACCACAACACAGGGGTCGCCTAAACCCCAACCACCGGTACCGGGCCGTTGGGGTTTTTTGCCGGTCCGCGGCTATTTTTTCTGCCAGTCGCGTTTTTTTTGGGCTTGTTGGGCGGGACTTGTGCTCTGAATCAGGGCGGACTGTAACAGAGCACAAGTTGGGCGGGACTTGTGCTCTGTTACAGTGATTGGCTGCTGCTGCTGCGATGAAGCCTGTCCATAGCAGGCGCACCCTATCCCTATATTGCAACAGTAAGCCAATCAGAGCAGGAGCTGCAAGCCTTGTTGATGCATACGTCAGGAGCACATTTTGTGGGCAGACCCAGCCAGCACAGCATCGCACGTGGGCGGAACGGGAAGACCAGCAGCACAGCGTTGGAGAAAAACAGCAAAGGAATCCAGAGTGTGCAGCTACAGCCAGGTATCAGGAGGGAAGGAGTTAGTATGTTGAGAGAGGGTAATGAGTGTGTGGGGGCCGGGGATGTACTGGGGGGAATGAGTGTGTGGGGGCTGGGGATGTACTGGGGGGAATGAGTGTGTGGGGGGCCAGAAATGTGCTTGGAGAGGGTTAGGGAGGTGGGAATGAGTGTGTGGGGCCAGAGATGTGCTGGGGGGAATGAGAGTGGGGGGGGAATGAGAGTGGGGGGGGGAATGAGAGTGGGGGGGGGCCAGAGATGTGCTGGGAGGGGGGGAATGAGAGTGTGTGGGGCCAGAGATGTGCTGGGGGGGGGGGGAATGAGAGTGTGGGGGCCAGAAATGTGCTCGGAGAGGGTTAGGGAGGTGGGAATGAGTGTGTGGGGCCAGAGATGTGCTGGGGGGGGGAATGAGAGTGTGTGGGGCCAGAGATGTGCTGGGAGGGGGGGGGGGAATGAGAGTGTGTGGGGCCAGAGATGTGCTGGGAGGGGGGGGGGGAATGAGAGTGTGTGGGGCCAGAGATGTGCTGGGAGGGGGGGGGGGAATGAGAGTGTGTGGGGCCAGAGATGTGCTGGGAGGGGGGGGGGGGAATGAGAGTGTGTGGGGCCAGAGATGTGCTGGGAGGGGGGGGGGGGGGGAAATGAGAGTGTGTGGGGCCAGAGATGTGCTGGGAGGGGGGGGGGAAATGAGAGTGTGTGGGGCCAGAGATGTGCTGGGAGGGGGGGGGGGAATGAGAGTGGGGGGGGCCAGAGATGTGCTGGGGGGGGGGGGGGAATGAGAGTGTGTGGGGCCAGAGATGTGCTTGGAGGGGGGGGGAATGAGAGTGTGGGGGGCCAGAGATGTGCTGGGAGGGGGGGGGGGGGGAATGAGAGTGTGGGGGGCCAGAGATGTGCTGTTACACATGAACTGTATTTGGCAAACATTATTAAAGGGAGCCAGGATAATCAATTGAAGGCTGCAGCTGAGGACTGATTCATTATGACTCATGTAGAAATTAGTGCATTTTCCAGATTAGTCTGCATAACACAATTCTCAACATTCAGCATTATTTCTGCATAGACTTTTATCTGAGAGGCTCTGAGGTTGTGAGGGAGCCAGTAAGAGTGAGAGCATGAGTGTGTATGAGAAAATCCAGGGGAGTAAGAGTGTGTGTGAGTGGGGGGGGGGGGGGGAGAGTGTCTTACACCCTGAGAGTGTATCAGTGTCTGTGAGAGTGAGAGGTTATCGTGGGTATAAGAGCATGAATGTGTATTTATGACAGTGTATGTGTGAGAGAGAATGGACATGTGAGTATGTGTGAGAGAGAGAGGATAACCTCCTAATCCTCGACAATATCAGGGTGACTGGAAATCAAGAGCTCCCATGTATGGACAGCAGGGGCTTTTTAAAATCCTTATTAGTTTTAATTATTGTGTGTCATTTGATATATGTGCTGTTTTGAAATATTATTGGTGTTTGGGAAATTATAATAATGTATATGATTTTAATTAATAGAAATTCTATTTATCAGTAATTTTAAAATATTCTTTTATTAGTATGGTTTTACTATTATAACTGATGCTTTATGTTTCTTAATTTTATTGTTTTATGAGGAATGGTGGTTCTGTTTATAAATGTCATAATAAATAAATATGCACTAAAATCCAACCCCATCCATAACCCCGCCCCCATATGACCAAAGCCCCACCCTCACCCCGCCCTCGCCCCGCGAGGGCGGGGCGAGGGGTCACCGCAACATGAGGAACTGTATTTCAGGGTCACGGCATTAGAAAGGTTGAGAACCACTGGTCTATAGTTTCCCGGATTGCCCCTGGAGCCCTTTTTAAATATTAGGGTTACACTGGCCACCCTCCAGTCTTCAGATACAATGGATGATTTTAATGATAGGTTACAAATTTTAACTAATGGATCTGAAATTTCATTTTTTAGTTCTTTCAGAACCCTGGGATGCATACCATCCAGTCCAGTGATTTGCTACTCTTTAGTTTGTCAATCTGGCCTACTACATCTTCCAGATTAATAGTGATTTCGTTCAGTTCATCTGACTCATCTCCACACCAGTATCTCCCCAACATCCTTATTAGTAAACTCAGAAGCAAAGAATTCACTTAGTCTTTCTGCAATGGTCTTATCTTCCCTAAGAGCCCCTTTAACCACTCGGTCATCTAAGGGTCCAACCGACTCCCTCACAGTTTTCTTGCTTCGGATATATTTTTAAAAGTTTTTATTATGAGTTTTTGCCTTTACGGCGAACTTCATTTCAAGTTCTCTCTTCACCTGTCTTATCATTGTTTTACACTTAGCTTGACAATGCTTATGTTTTATCCTATTTTCTTTAGATGGATCCTTCTTCCAGTTTTAGAAGGATGTTTTTTTGGCTAAAATAGCCTTTCACCTCACCTTTTATCCATGACGGAAATCATTTTGCCTTCCTTCCACCTTTCTTAATGTGTGGAATACATATGGACTGCGCCTCTAGGATTGTATTTTTAAACAATGTCCATGCCTGTTGAACACTTTTAACCTTTGCAGCTGCACATTTCAGTTTTTTTCTGACTATTTTCCTCATTTCATCAAAGTTTCCCTTCTGAAAATTTAGTGTTAGTGCTGTATTGTAGATTTACTTATTGTCCCCCTTCCAGTTATTAGTTATTTATCTCTATCTTTACTGAGGAGGATGTGGGGGTCATACCCACACCAAAAACATTTTTTGATGGTGATGACTGCGCGATTAGATGGAATAACTGTGAAACTGGAGAATGTACTTGAATATACCTGAAGATTGGAGGGTGGCTAATGTAACCCCAATATTGAAAAAGGTCTCCCAGGGGCGAACCCGGGAAACTACAGACCAGTTAGCCTGACTTCAGTGCCAGGAAAAATAGTGGAAAGTGTTCTAAACATCAAAATCACAGAACATATAGAAAGACATGGTTTAATGGAACAAAGTCAGCATGGCTTTACCCAGGGCAAGTCTTGCCTCACAAATCAAATCTGCTTCACTTTTTTGAAGGAGTTAATAAACATGTGGATAAAGGTGAACCAGTAGATATAGTATACTTGGATTTTCAGAAGGCGTTTGACAAAGTTCCTCATGAGAGGCTTCTAAGAAAACTAAAAAGTCATGGGATAGGTGGTGATGTCCTTTCGTGGAATTCAAACTGGCTAAAAGACAGGAAACAGAGAGTAGGATTAAATGGACAATTTTCTCAGTGGAAGGGAGTAGGCAGGGATCTGTATTGGGACTTTGCAATATATTTATAAATGATCTGGAAAGAAATACGACGAGTGAGGTAATCAAATTTGCAGATACAAAATTGTTCAGAATAGTTAAAGCACAAGCAGATTGTGATAAATAGCAGGAAGACCTTGTGAGATTGGAAAACTGGGCATCGAAATGGCAGATGAAATTTAATGTGCATAAGTGCAAGGTGATGAATATAGGGTAAAATAACTCATGCCATAGTTACACAATGTTAGGTTAAATATTAGGAGCTACCACCCAAGAAAGAGATCTAGGTGTCATAGTGGATAACACATTGAAATCGTCGGTTCAGTGTGCTGCGGCAGTCAAAAAAGCAAACAGAATGTTGGGAATTATTAGAGAGGGAATGGTTAATAAAACGGAAAATGTCATAATGCCTCTGTATCGCTCCATGGTGAGACCGCACCTTGAATACTGTGTACAATTCTGGTCGCCGCATCTCAAAAAAGATATAGTTGCGATGGAGAAGGTACAAAGACGGGCAACCAAAATGATAAAGGGATTGCAACAGCTCCCCTATGAGGAAAGGCTAAAGAGGTTAGGACTTTTCAGCTTGGAGAAGAGGCAGCTGAGGGGGGATATGATAGAGGTGTTTAAAATCATGAGAGGTCTAGAATGGGTAAATGTGAATCGGTTATTTACTCTTTCAGATAATAAAAGGACTAGGGGCACGCCATGAAGTTAGCATGTGGCACATTTAAAACTAATCAGAGAAAGTTCTTTTTCACTCAACGCACAATTAAACTCTGGAATTTGTTGCCAGAGGATGTGGTTAGTGCAGTTTAGTGCAGCTGTGTTTTAAAAAGAATTGGATAAGTTCTTGGAGGAGAAGTCCATTACCTGCTATTAATTAAGTTGACTTAGAAAATAGCCACTGCTATTACTAGCATCAGTAACATGGGATACGCTTAGTTTTTGGGTACTTGCCAGGTTCTTATGGCCTGGATTGGCCACTGTTGGAAACAGGATGCTGGGCTTGATGGACCCTTGGTCTGACCCAGTAAGGCATTTCTTATGTTCTTATGTAATAATTCAGATTGATAGACTATAGATTAACAAATCACCAAGACTGGCTGATATTCCCCCCAGAATTCTGAAGGATCTCATAAATGATACCACAGACCTGTTTCTGGTGATTTGCAATCTATCACTTAAAACAGCCATTGTACCAGAAGACTGGGGAGTAGCCAATGTCACTCCAATTTTTAAAAAGGACTTCAGGGGTGATTCCGGTAACTATAGATTGGTGAGCTTGACATCTGTGCCAGGGAAAATGGTCAAAGCATTTCTTAAAAACAAAATTAATGAGCACATAAAAAGATATGGTTTGATGTGGGAGAGTCAACATGGGTTTAGCTCTTGCCTTACCAATTTACTAGATTTCTTTGCAGGTGTAAATAAACATGCAGACACAGGTGTGTTGGTTGGTTGATACAGCATATTTGGATTTTCAGAAGGCATTTGAAAAAGTCCTTCATGAGAGACTCATGGAATCGAAGCAATGTCCTATTGTGGATTGGTAAGCGGATAAAAGACAGGAAGCAGAGGGGAGAATTTAATGATCAGTTTTGTAGATTTATTTATTTATTTGATGAGTTTTATATACCGTCATTCGGTAGAGCCATCATAACGGTTTACAAAGTGAACATTTTTCTTAGCAGTTTTGCAACAGTATAACAATGTGAGCATTTACAAATATAAACATATCAAGTCCAGTAAGCATTACTAGGTTGATTGAGGAGGGTAAGCATGTTTAGTTGGAGATTATAGCTGAGAGTTCATTTGAGAGTTGGTATGGTCAGATGAATGAGGGTCAGTGTAGAATTTGCGAAACATTAGTGTTTTTAGGTCTTTTTTGAATGTTTTTATGTTGTGCTGGGTTCTCAGGTCTTCAGGTAGGGTGTTCCAGAGTTTGGGGGAGGTGATGGAGAAGGCTCTCTCTCTTGTTGTTGCCAGATGCGCATCTTTGATGGTGGGGATGTTTAAGTAACCTGAGTTATTAGAGGCACCAGTACAACGGCCATTTGCTGCTGTGCCAGGGGATCGCGCGCAACTTATGCCAGCTCAGGAGTTGGCGAAAGTTCTGAAACAAAGGAAAAAAAAAAGGTAGGCAGTTTTCAGTGCGCGCATGTTATAAAATCTCGCATCCATGTGCGCGCACCGGGTAATGCACGCACATGGATGCGTGATCTAATGTTTAAAAATCTACCCCTATGTGCAGTTCTGGTCACCCCATCTCTAAAAAGACATAGCAGACATAGAAAAAGTACAGAGAAGGGCTACAAAAATGATAAAAGAGGATGGAAAAGCTCCCTTATGGAGAAAGGCTAAACGGATTAGGGCTCCTTAGCTTGGAAAAGAGACTGAGAAAGGATATCATTGAAATTTATAAAATCATGAGTGGGGTGGATGGGTAAATAGTGAATGGTTATTTACCCTTTTAAACAACACTAGGACTAGGGGACGCTCTACGAAACTGGCAAACAGCACATTTAAAACAAATCACAGGAAGTATTTTTTCATTTACCGCTCAATCAGGATATGGAATCTGCTGCTGGAGGATGTGGTCAAACCAAGTAACATAGTGGGATTCAAAATAGGCTTGGATAAGTTCCCGAAGGAAAAATTCATGGTTATTAACCAGGTAGACATGCGAAACCAACGCTTATCCCTAGGACTGAGATACAAGAAACAAATCAATAATTGGGGATCCGACAAGTACTTGTGACCTGGAAGGCCACTGTCAGAGACTGGATGCTGGAGTCGATGGTCCTTGGTCTGACCCAGCCTGGCACTTCTTATGTTCTTATGTACAGGATTCTGGGCTCGATGGACTTTGGTCTGATCCAGCAGGGCACTACTTATATTCTTATGTACAGGATTCTGGGCTCGATGGACTTTGGTCTGATCCAGCAGGGCACTTATGTTCTTATGTACAGGATGCTGGGCTGGATGGACCTTGGTCTGACCCAGCAGGGCACTTCTTATGTTCTTATGTACAGGATGCTGGGCTCGATGGACCTTGGTCTGACCCAGCAGGGCACTTCTTATGTTCTTATGTACAGGATGCTGGGCTCCATGGACCTTGCTCTGACCCAGCCTGGCCCTTCTTATGTACAGGTTGCTGGGCTCGATGGACCTTGGTCTGACCCAGCAGGGCACTTCTTATGTTCTTATGTAAAGGATGCTGGGCTGGATGGACCTTGCTCTGACCCAGCCTGGCACTTCTTATGTACAGGTTGCTGGGCTCGATGGACCTTGGTCTGACCCAGCAGGGCACGTCTTATGTTCTTATGTACAGGATGCTGGGCTCGATGGACCTTGGTCTGACCCAGCAGGGCACGTCTTATGTTCTTATGTACAGGATGTTGGGCTCGATGGACCTTGGTCTGACCCAGCAGGGCACTTCTTATGTTCTTATGTACAGGATGCTGGGCTCCATGGACCTTGCTTTGACCCAGCCTGGCACTTCTTATGTTTTTATGTACAGGATGCTGGGCTCCATGGACCTTGCTCTGACCCAGCAGGGCACTTCTTATGTTCTTATGTACAGGATGCTGGGGTCGATGGACCTTGCTCTGACCCAGCCTGGCACTTCTTATGTTCTTATGTACAGGATGCAGGGCTCGATGGACCTTGGTCTGACCCAGCAGGGCACGTCTTATGTTCTTATGTACAGGATGCTGGGCTCGATGGACCTTGGTCTGACCCAGCAGGGCACTTCTTATGTTCTTATGTACAGGATGCTGGGCTCCATGGACCTTGCTTTGACCCAGCCTGGCACTTCTTATGTTTTTATGTACAGGATGCTGGGCTCCATGGACCTTGCTCTGACCCAGCAGGGCACTTCTTATGTTCTTATGTACAGGATGCTGGGGTCGATGGACCTTGGTCTGACCCAGCAGGGCACTTCTTATGTTCTTATGTACAGGATGCTGGGCTCCATGGACCTTGCTCTGACCCAGCCTGGCACTTCTTATGTTCTTATGTAAAGGATGCTGGGCTCCATGGACCTTGGTCTGACCCAGCAGGGCACGTCTTATGTTCTTATGTACAGGATGTTGGGCTCGATGGACCTTGGTCTGACCCAGCAGGGCACTTCTTATGTTCTTATGTACAGGATGCTGGGCTCCATGGACCTTGCTTTGACCCAGCCTGGCACTTCTTATGTTTTTATGTACAGGATGCTGGGCTCCATGGACCTTGCTCTGACCCAGCAGGGCACTTCTTATGTTCTTATGTACAGGATGCTGGGGTCGATGGACCTTGGTCTGACCCAGCAGGGCACTTCTTATGTTCTTATGTACAGGATGCTGGGCTCCATGGACCTTGCTCTGACCCAGCCTGGCACTTCTTATGTTCTTATGTAAAGGATGCTGGGCTCCATGGACCTTGCTCTGACCCAGCCTGGCACTTCTTATGTTCTTATGTACAGGATGCTGGGGTCGATGGACCTTGGTCTGACCCAGCAGGGCACTTCTTATGTTCTTATGTACAGGATGCTGGGCTCCATGGACCTTGCTCTGACCCAGCCTGGCACTTCTTATGTTCTTATGTACAGGATGCTGGGCTCCATGGACCTTGCTCTGACCCAGCCTGGCACTTCTTATGTTCTTATGTAAAGGATGCTGGGCTGGATGGACCTTGGTCTGACCCAGCCTGGCACTTCTTATGTACAGGTTGCTGGGCTGGATGGACCTTGGTCTGTCCCAGCCTGGCACTTCTTATGGTCTTATGTACAGGATGCTGGGCTTGATGGACCTTGGTCTGACCCAGCAGGGCACTTCTTATGTTCTTATGTACAGGATTCTGGGCTCGATGGACCTTGATCTGACCCAGCCTGGCACTTCTTATGTTCTTATGTACAGGATTCTGGGCTCGATGGACTTTGGTCTGATCCAGCAGGGCACTTCTTATGTTCTTATGTACAGGATGCTGGGCTCAACGGACCTTGGTCTGACCCACCCTGGCACTTATGTTCTTATGTACAGGATGCTGGGCTCGATGGACTTTGGTCTGATCCAGCAGGGCACTTCTTATGTTCTTATGTACAGGATGCTGGGCTGGATGGACCTTGCTCTGACCCAGCCTGGCACGTCTTATGTATAGGATGCAGGGCTGGATGGACCTTGCTCTGACCCAGCCTGGCACTTCTTATGTACAGGTTGCTGGGCTAGATGGACCTTGGTCTGTCCCAGCCTGGCACTTCTTATGTTCTTATGTACAGGATGCTGGGCTGGATGGACCTTGGTCTGACCCAGCCTGGCACTTCTTATGTTCTTATGTACAGGATGCTGGGCTTGATGGACCTTGGTCTGACCCAGCAGGGCACTTCTTATGTTCTTATGTACAGGATGCTGGGCTTGATGGACCTTGGTCTGACCCAGCAGGGCACTTCTTATGTTCTTATGTACAGGATGCTGGGCTGGATGGACCTTGGTCTGACCCAGCCTGGCACTTCTTATGTTCTTATGTACAGGATGCTGGGCTGGATGGACCTTGGTCTGACCCAGCAGGGCACTTCTTATGTTCTTATGTACAGGATGCTGGGCTGGATGGACCTTGGTCTGACCCAGCAGGGCACTTCTTATGTTCTTATGTACAGGATGCTGGGCTGGATGGACCTTGGTCTGACCCAGCCTGGCACTTCTTATGTTCTTATGTACAGGATGCTGGGCTTGATGGACCTTGGTCTGACCCAGCAGGGCACTTCTTATGTTCTTATGTACAGGATGCTGGGCTTGATGGACCTTGGTCTGACCCAGCAGGGCACTTCTTATGTTCTTATGTACAGGATGCTGGGCTGGATGGACCTTGGTCTGACCCAGCCTGGCACTTCTTATGTTCTTATGTACAGGATGCTGGGCTTGATGGACCTTGGTCTGACCCAGCAGGGCACTTCTTATGTTCTTATGTACAGGATGCTGGGCTGGATGGACC
The DNA here is from genome assembly GCF_901001135.1 of Rhinatrema bivittatum. Classification (NCBI taxonomy): domain Eukaryota; kingdom Metazoa; phylum Chordata; class Amphibia; order Gymnophiona; family Rhinatrematidae; genus Rhinatrema; species Rhinatrema bivittatum. The sequence continues at coordinate 7,614,601 of NC_042620.1, read as the reverse complement.
TTGGTCTGACCCAGCCTGGCACTTCTTATGTTCTTATGTACAGGATGCTGGGCTGGATGGACCTTGCTCTGACCCAGCAGGGCACTTCTTATGTTCTTATGTACAGGATGCTGGGCTGGATGGACCTTGGTCTGACCCAGCCTGGCACTTCTTATGTTCTTGTTGTCTCTCTCACTATGCTACTTTTTTGCTGGCTGCAGTTTTAGTAACCCTTGTGGTTGTGTTTGCTCATGAGTCAGTACGTCATGCTCTGAGGTGCTCAGCATTTCAATCTGACTGTGCTGTTAATGTGGGGTTCGGAGAATTCTTATCTCATCTCCTTTGTCTTGGATGTCTATGATACTCCCATAACTGCCATCCTTTGCAGCCTGAGAGTTGATGGCTGTGCTCTCTTTGCAGATGTTGGCACACATCTGTCGAAGAGGAACTGTTCATTCACCACATTTCTGGTGGGCTGAAAGTGTTTCTGGAGCGCATCCAATGTTTTGCAGGTTCCTTCCCAGCAGTCTATGGCAGTCTCACCACCCTTATTCTCTTAGCTTTTTCATTCAAAGCTGTTGCAGTTTCCTGATTCTCCCACTGTGCTGTGAAAAGCATGCAGTTGTTGAAGACACCAGGGATGGGAATCAGACTTGGCGCTATGGCTGAGGCGTGCATTTCTGGGATTGTGCTCGCTCTCCGTGCATCAGGGCAGTCTGACTTCTGACACCCGCAGCTTTTATTTATTTTCTTCGCATGACTTTTTTTCTGCTGAGTCAAACATATGTTCACAGCAGATTACTATTAAACAAAAATACATTACATCCAAATTAGTATAATGAAACAAAGATAATAATAAACAAGGAGGGGGACATTAAAAGCTAACTAGAACTAATATAAACTAAATAAAACTAAGCAGTAAAATTAAACAGCACAATTCAAGAATGAATGAAACTCTAAGGGGCAACCGGCATGAAAAGCCTGAGAAAAAAACAAAGCTTTGATTTCTTTCTAAAACACAGTCACAATTTTCCTTGAAGCTGAAAGGTTAGAGTAAGTTTGATTTCTGAATCTGCATAACCCACCCAGTCTCCAGCACACAACTGCAATCCTAAACACTGCTGCAGGACAGACTCTGAATTGTGCCCAACCCCAGTACAAAGACAACGGAATTTGACTTCAAGGTGGACGTGATCAGTACAAAGCTGCTACAGTTAGGAACCTAGTGCAAAGGCGAGAAGAAGGTTTTGCAGTAACTCAAATAGAAATAGGAGCTGTGAAGAATGCAGCAATAAAAATTCGGCTTAAAGGGGCTGTGCTATGGAATTGTGTTCTCAGCCTTCTGAAATAGTGCAAACATTCTCCAAAAGGGGATTAAAACAGCCAACGAGGAGACTTTCATTCCATGGTTTTTTCTTCCCTTGAAATTATTTGACTCAGATGCCAATGAACATGATATGAGCTTTATTATATGTCTAAAAATAAAGAATGGGCCAAGTTGAACAGGACAGAATGGTGTACAATGGAGCTCTTGAAGCAAGCGTGAAAGCTTCCAATGGTGTATGTGAATGGTGCCTGTGCCAGGTACAGGATGTGTGTGTGTGTGTGTGGGTGTGAATGGTGCCTGGGCCAGGTACAGGATGTGTGTGTGTGTATGTGTGGATGGTACCTGGGCCAGGTACAGGATGTGTGTGTGGGTGTGAATGGTGCCCGGGCCAGGTACAGGATGTGTGTGTGTGTGTGTGTGTGTGTGTGTGCGGGTGTGAATGGTGCCCATGCCAGGTACAGGATGTGTGTGTGCGGATGTGAATGGTGCCTGGGCCAAGTACAGGATGTGTGTGTGTGTGCGGGTGTGAATGGTGCCTGGGCCAGGTACAGGACGTGTGTACATGTGTGGTGTGAATGGTGCCTGGGCCAGGTACAAGATGTGTGTATGTGTGTATGTGTGGGTGTGAATGGTGCCTGGGCCAGGTACAAGATGTGTGTATGTGTGGGTGTGAATGGTGCCTGGGCCAGGTACAAGATGTGTGTATGTGCAGATGTGAATGGTGCCTGGGCCAGGTACAGGATGTGTGTGTGTATGCAGGTGTGAATGGTGCCTGGGCCAGGTACAAGATGTGTGTATGTGCAGATGTGAATGGTGCCTGGGCCAGGTACAAGATGTGTGTATGTGCAGATGTGAATGGTGCCTGGGCCAGGTACAAGATGTGTGTATGTGCAGATGTGACTGGTGCCTGGGCCAGGTACAGGATGTGTGTGTGTATGCGGGTGTGAATGGTGCCTGGGCCAGGTACAGGATGTGTGTGTGCGCTGGTCTGAATGGTGCCTGGGCAAGGTACAAGATGTGTGTATGTGCAGATGTGAATGGTGCCTGGGCCAGGAACAGGATGTGTGTGTGTGTGCGGGTGTGAATGGTGCCTGTGCCAGGTACAGGATGTGTGTGTGTGTGTGTGTGCGGGTGTGAATGGTGCCTGTGCCAGGTACAGGATGTGTGTGTGTGTGTGTGGGTGTGAATGGTGCCTGTGCCAGGTACAGGATGTGTGTGTGTGTGTGGGTGTGAATGGTGCCTGGGCCAGGTACAGGATGTGTGTGTGTGTGTGTGCATGTGTGAATGGTGCCTGGGCCAGGTACAGGATGTGTGTGTGTGTGTGCATGTGTGAATGTACCTGTGCCAGGTACAGGATGTGTGTGTGCACATTTATTTATTTAGAATTTTTATATACCGACATTCTTGAAAGAAGATATCAAATCATATCGGTTTCCATTGAAACTGAACAATCGCAGCTGTGGCGTTACATTGAAACAAATCGTCAGGTTTGTTTCAATGTATGTAAGTGGCACAGGCACCATTCAACAAATGTATGAATGGTGCCTGTGCCAGGTAAAGGATGTGTGTGCGTGCAGGTGTGAATGATGCCCGTGCTAGGTACAGGATGGGTATGTGTGCGCATGCATGTGTGAATGGTGCCTGTGCCAGGTACAGGATGTGTGTGTGTCTGGGTGTGAATGGTGCCTGTGTCAGGTACAGGATGTGTGTGCGCGCTGGTGTGAATGGTGCCTGTGCCAGGTACAGGACGTGTGTGTGTGTGTGCGCTGGTGTGAATGGTGCCTGTGCCAGGTACAGGACGTGTGTGTGTGTGCACGCTGGTGTGAATGGTGCCTGTGCCAGGTACAGGACGTGTGTGTGTGCGTGCTGGTGTGAATGATGCCCGTGCTAGGTACAGGATGGATATGTGTGCGCATGCATGTGTGAATGATGCCTATGCCAGGTACAGGATGTGTGTGTGTCTGGGAGTGAATGGTGTCTGTGTCAGGTACAGGATGTGTGTGTGTGCGCTGGTGTGAATGGTGCCTGTGCCAGGTACAGGATGTGTGTGCGCGCTGGTGTGAATGGTGCCTGTGCCGGGTACAGGATGTGTGTGTGTGTGCTGGTGTGAATGGTGCCTGTGTCAGGTACAGGATGGGTATGTGTGCGCATGCATGTGTGAATGATGCCTGTGCCAGGTACAGGATGTGTGTGTCTGGGTGTGAATGGTGCCTGTGCCAGGTACAGGACGTGTGTGTGTCTGGGTGTGAATGGTGCCTGTGCCAGGTACAGGACGTGTGTCTGTGTGTGTGCTGGTGTGAATGGTGCCTGTGCCAAGTACAGGACGTGTGTGTGTGTGTGCTGGTGTGAATGGTGCCTGTGCCAGGTACAGGACGTGTGTGTGTGTGTGTGTGTGTGTGCTGGTGTGAATGGTGCCTGTGCCAGGTACAGGACGTGTGTGTGTGTGTGTGTGCTGGTGTGAATGGTGCCTGTGCCAGGTACAGGACGTGTGTGTGTGTGTGCGCTGGTGTGAATGGTGCCTGTGCCAGGTACAGGATGTGTGTGTGTCTGGGTGTGAATGGTGCCTGTGCCAGGTACAGGATGTGTGTGTGTGCGCTGGTGTGAATGGTGCCTGTGCCAGGTACAGGATGTGTGTGTGTGTGCGCTGGTGTGAATGATGCCCGTGCTAGGTACAGGATGTGTGTGTGTCTGGGTGTGAATGGTGCCTGTGCCAGGTACAGGATGTGTGTGTGCGCTGGTGTGAATGATGCCTGTGCCAGGTACAGGATGTGTGTGCGCGCTGGTGTGAATGGTGCCTGTGCCAGGTACAGGATGTGTGTGCGCGCTGGTGTGAATGGTGCCTGTGCCAGGTACAGGATGGGTATGTGTGCGCATGTATGTGTGAATGATGCCTGTGCCAGGTACAGGATGTGTGTGTGTCTGGGTGTGAATGGTGCCTGTGCCAGGTACAGGATGTGTGTGTGTCTGGGTGTGAATGGTGCCTGTGCCAGGTACAGGACGTGTGTGTGTGTGCGCTGGTGTGAATGGTGCCTGTGCCAGGTACAGGACGTGTGTGTGTGTGTGCTGGTGTGAATGGTGCCTGTGCCAGGTACAGGACGTGTGTGTGTGTGTGCGCTGGTGTGAATGGTGCCTGTGCCAGGTACAGGACGTGTGTGTACAGATTTGAAATGCCCGAATATAGAAGTGAAGGGGAGAGGAGCTCATTCTTCTCACTGCAGATGACATTCTTTCACATGGGCCAATACAGTAAAGTTCGTGGGAGAGCGGGCGTCGGTTCTCGAGCCCGCTGACAGCCACGGGTTTGGAAACCGGACGCCATCAAAATTGAGCGTCCGGTTTTCAACCCGCAAGCCGCGGGCTGTTTTAATTTTTTTTTTTTTTTACTTTTTTTTTACCTTTCGGGACCTCCGACTTAATATCGCCATGATATTAAGTATGATATTAATATCGCCATGATATTAAGTTGGAGGTGCACAGAAAAGCAGTTTTTACTGCTTTTCTGTGCACTTCCCCGGCGCCGGCAGAAATTAACACCTACCTTTGGGTAGGCGGTAATTTCTGAAAGTAAAATGTGCGGCTTGGCTGCACATTTTACTTAGTGAATTGCACGGGAATAACTAATAGCGCCCGCAACATGCATTTGCATGTTGCGGGCGCTATTAGTCTTGGGGGGGTTGGACGCACTTTTTGACGCGCCCTTACTGAATAAGGGGTAAAGCTAGCGCGTCGAAAACACGCGACCAAATGCCGGTACTGTATCGGCCTGACAGTTACCTGCTGGCAGTGGGGTTTCTGAAAGTGCTTTATTAACCTCAGTCATCAGGCCATTTAGCACATTGCCTTCTGGAATCTCACGTGCTCTAGAGCGTTTTCAAAGCAAAATGACCGAACTGGAAGATGTATGTGTTTACATGGCTGCACTGAAGAGGAACGTAAGAAAAGATTTTCCAGAGGTCAAAGCAACCAGAGACCACAGGCTTAAAACTTAATAAAACTAAATGCCTTTTGTGCCAGAAAGAACTCCGTGCACAGGTAAGCCTGGTGTGCAAGCCATCACTAGAATCAATCCTCCAGAATTTATTGCAGAGTTAAAAAGATTCTTGGGGATGGTACATTATTTGGGCAGATTTATAGGAAATGTAGTAGATGTGCAGCAGCCTTTAACTGCTAAAAGAAGCTCTTGCTTGGTGCTGAAGCTTTCAGAAGAGTGGAACAGCTCTTATTTATTTCATTTATTTGTTTATTTATTTATTTATTTAAGGCTTTTCTTTACAGACATTCGTCAGGGACATCATGCCGGTTTACATCGAACAAGGGGGAACAACATGGAGAAATCAGTTACAAAAAACAGGGAGAAGCAAACTGGGAGATGCAAATGTGAAATGCGTAATAGAAAGGAATAAAAGCATTAGAAAGTTATCATAAAACTAATACAGTGACATTAAACGGAGGAGTGTAACATTAGAGAACTATATACAGGTCATACATAAAAGCAGAGGAACTCGCTTTCCATGAGGTCGACCAATGCACGGGTATACGTGCTACTGCCAACTGCTATGGACTGGGGGTGGGGGCTCACTATGTCAAGGGCACAAGGAAGAACTAAAGCCCCTGACATGATTCTGAGACCCAGAAATCGAGATGCAGTATGTTAAGAACATATGACCATGCCATGCTGGGTCAGACCAAGGGTCCATCAAGCCCAGCATCCTGTTTCCAACAGTGGCCAATCCAGGCCATAAGAACCTGGCAAGTACCCAAATACTAAGTCTATTCCATGTTACCAATGCAGCAGTTTGGGCATGTGAGAGGTTTCCAAGCTCCGCACAGATCATAAATCTCTGGTATCCTCAATGAAATGCAAAGATTTGGATCATGGATGACCTGCTGTAGTCCTCAAGCAGACAATAGACCCAGGAAGGTACCTGTTTCAGCAGATACATAGTAAAGACATCCTCTGCACAGCACAGGTCCTGAAACTGCGCATGTGGTCAAAGAAACTGAAAACTACAAACTCCAAGACCAATGTCAGCAAACAAAAGCCACCACTGACAGAGTTTTGGTCAGGACTACAGACAAAACCAGTTCAGCTCTGATTTTTCTTTGCATAACAAGGAAATCTTACAATATGAGGCAGTCATCCTTTATGGCAATAGAATTGTCATTCAGGAAATTAAAAAATAATGGGGCAGGAGGCAGTGTCATGGATTGGTAACTGGTTAAAGGACAGGAAAGAGACAGTAAGACTAAATGGTCCCAATGGAAATACTGGAGTACCCCAGGGATCTGTACTGGGACCAGTGTTTTTTAATATATTTATAAATAATCTGGAAAAGTGAAGGAAGAATGAGGTGCCCAAATTTGCAAATGATACAAAATCATTCAAAATTGTTAAAACACAAGTGGATTGTAAAAAACTCCAGAAGGACCTTGCCAGACAAGGAAACTATCAATTTGTATATAAAACCCAACCTTGAATTTATTAAATTTCAACGCAAGAGGCACTTACCATGAAATCAAACTTATATACTTCAAAATCACATTTTTATAGAGTGAAGGTAGTGGTTTCATACTCTTTTCAGGCAATCACCATCCAGGTCATGCCGCTCTTTTATTTGTAATCATAAACACACCATCCCCCCTCCTGTTTGTATTTTCAATTTTCAACTTTTGTGCCAAGTGCTTAGAAATCTGTTAAATTAATGTGCCATCCAAATAAACTTTTTGTGATTTAAGGGGCGGATTTTCATACTCCGCGAATAGGCCTACTTTTGTTTGCGCTCCAGGCGCAAACAAAAGTACGCTGGATTTTAGTAGATACGCGCGGAGCCGCGCGTATCTGCTAAAAACCTGGATCGGCGCGCGCAAGGCTATCAATTTTGTATAGCCGGCGCGCGCTGAGCCGCGCAGCCTACCCCCGTTCCCTCCGAGGCCGCTCCGAAATCGGAGCGGCCTCGGAGGGAACTTCCTTTTGCCCTCCCCTCACCTTCCCCTCCCTTCCCCTACCTAACCCACCCACCCGGCCCTGTCTAAGCCCCCCCCTTACCTTTGTCGGGGGATTTACGCCTCCCAGAGGGAGGCGTAAATCCCCGCGCGTCAGCGGGCCTCCTGCGCGCCGGGACGTGACCTGGGGGCGGGTCCGGAGGGCGCGGCCACGCCCCCGGGCCGCCCCGGGCCGTAGCCACGCCCCCGGGCCCACCCCCGGAATGCTCCCGACACGCCCCGAAAACGCCGCGACGACTGGGACCGCCCCCGACACGCCCCCCTCGGAGAACCCCGGGACTTACGCGAGTCCCGGGGCTCTGCGCGCGCCGGTAGGCCTATGTAAAATAGGCTTACCGGCGCGCAGGGCCCTGCTCGCCTAAATCCGCCCGGTTTTGGGTGGATTTAGGCGAGCAGGGCTCTGAAAATCCGCCCCATATTGAGCTGTACATGGCTTCCTCATTATTAAATAACCGCCGCCAAAGTTACCGTATTTTCGCTCCATAAGACGCACCTGACCATAAGACGCACCTAGGATTCAGAGGGGGAAATTTTTTTTTAAAATGGTGTGCTAAACCAGCTCTGTTCCCGGGCGTCTGTGCATCTTATAGAGCAAATTAGGGGTGAGCATACAATTTTGTTTTGTCCCCCAAGATGGCGCCGGCCGCCCATAGCTCCTACCATGTGACAGGGGCCAACCAATGGCACCGGTATCCCCTGTCACATAGTAAGGGCAAAGGGCCACCGGCGCCATTTTGATTACTGGCAGCCGACGGCCCAAGAGCAGGAGATCACTCCCGGTACCCCCGCTGGACCACCAGGGACTTTTGGCAAGTCTTGAGGAGGGGGGGGGGGGGTCAGGAGGGTGAGGGGTTATAGTTAATTTATTTTTTTTCATATTCGCTCCATAAGACGCACAGACATTTTCCCCCCACTTTTGGGGGAAAAAACATGTGTCTTATGGAGCGAAAAATATGGTACTTTGCTGTAGGATCATAACATCTCCTTGAACCCATTCATCCGTCACTCCACCCGACTTGTACAAGTTTCGAATCAAGTCCTTTTTCAAGGGTTATTCTGTCGTTATAAACCATTGTTCATTTAATACTGGAGTTTGTGCCACACTAATGTGACATAGGTGTTCGATAGCCTCCTCCCCAGCATATTAATGGCAGTCTGACTCCCAGTGTTTCACTGTTGAATTTTAAAGTCACCTGAGTCTCCAAGGAGAACCAATCAAAACAGATCTTTCATACCAGGGACATCCAATCAAGTTCCTCGTTCAACCCACCGGGCTGTTCTGTTCTCAGCTTGTATATCCAAAACTGCTCACAATTGTTTAATCTCGTTGTGAGATCGCCAAAATCCACTGCCATATGTTCTATCACCGTCCACTTTAACTGTTCAAAGGTATGCTGGCAATCCACACAATGTGCTACAATGGGTGCTGAAAGATTTAAAGTGTTTAACCGCGACTGATGTTCCATAATTCTCAACTTAACTATTCTGCTGGTACGACCCACATATACTTTAGGGCACGGACATATAATAACATAAATAACTGTATGCGTTAAACAATCGGTACTGCTCTTCCTCCAAATAGTGTATCCTGTAACTGGATCTGTCCACATAGTCCCTTCAATAGTGTGCTCACAAACCAAGCACTGACCACATTGTCTATGTGCTCCCTCACTGATGGGGGAAAAATCTTTCAATTGTGAATGGACCAAGTGATCTCTGATATTACGACCTCTTCTAGTAGCTATTAGCGGTATCTCGCGGAATACCTCATGTAATGCAAATATATGCCAATGCTTCTTTATTGAAGCATTGATAGATCCAGTAAATGTACTGTGTGGCAATACACATACCATTTGATCATATTCATTGTGTGTTTTATATTACAACAATGTATTGCAATCACTGTATTTGGCTCGCTTGTAAGCGTGTCTGATGGCCTTCCTGGAATATCCTCTGGATTGAAACCTTTGACTCAATACCTCCTCTTGGTTTTCAAGTTCTGTATTAGTTGAACAGATACGCCATATCCGAAAAAACTGAGACACTGGCAACCCCTTTTTAAAAGACGTGGGATGATGACTCTCATATCTCAGTAAGTTATTTCTGTCAGTGTCCTTTCTATTGACTGTGGTCGCAAGTGTATATTGCAAACTGTAACCAGCACATCCAAATATGCTATCTGTTGCCCACTATATCGGTGAGTGAATTTTAAATGTGTGTCCAAAGAATTAATCCATACCATAAAATGCTGTAAATTCTCTTCAGATCCTTTCCAAATCAGGAATACGTCATCTATATACCTATACCACTGATCTATGTATCCCATCCATTCAGATGTATAAATTAATGTCTGTTCAAAATCTGCTATGTATAGGTTGGCCACTGATGGTGCTAAAGAAGATCCCATGGGGATACCATGGTCCTGATGGTATAGGTTATCTTTGAACTTAAAATAATTATTAAACAGCACCACCTCTGTTAACAATATTATGAAATCCTTCGGCACCCTTTGTGGTCCACTAAAGTTGACTATTTCCTGAGTCACTATGTCCAATGCAGCTTGTTGTGTAATTTGCGTATACAGAGATTGGATGACCATTGTTACCAACAATGTGGACCCCTCCACCACCTGGACCTCTGATAATTTATTGAGAAAATGTATCGTGTCTTTTAAATGTGATGGTTTTTGTGCTACTAAGGGTTGTAAAAATTGATCTACAAAAATAGCCAATGGCTCTAACACCGACCCATTCAATGCCACTATGGGTCTAATTGGCGGATTTACAAGACTCTTATGTATCTTTGGAAGCGAATATATGACGGATACACGTGGATGTTTTTGTATAAGGAAAGCTTTTTTTTGGTAGTCAGGAAAGGTGCCGTTGCTACCAATCCTTTTATATGATCTTGTACCTCTTGTGTAGGATCATATTGTTGAATACTATAATAGCCCTCCTGATTTAGATGTTCTAATTTGGACCTTTTATATTTATCACGATCTTGAAGCACTATGGCTCCCCCTTTATCCATGGGTTTTATAATCAACTGATCTGATTTACCCAAAACTGCTAAAGACTCTCTTTGATGAAATGTTAAATTATGACATGCAAAAAAATTGTTTTGTTCCAATTCCTCAATATCCTTCATGACTAAATTCAGAAAGGTCTTAACATAGGTGTCCATGGGACTCGGGAGATTCCACTTAGATCTAGGTTTAACAATCGACATTGCTCATTGTGGTTTTCTCCCTTAACTCTCTCCCTTTTCCCCCCTATCGGCTCGTTTCCCTGAGGCTTAGGCCTCGTTCCCATTCTTATTATTATTAAAGTTACTCATTTTAATATTATGTTATATCTACCACATTATATGATAGTGTATTCTCTTATGTTGCTAAAGTTTTGCACATATCTGTTTTATTTTCCCCGCACGTTCTTGGTTCCTATGTTTCATTGTATACGCCTTCTGGCGACAGTTTTCAGTTCCATGTAAACCAGTGCGATATGTATCCTGTACAGGAGCATCGGTATAGAAAAGTTAAAAATAAATAAAATAAATAAATAAATCTGTGACCTGAATTGTGTTGTGTTGAAAAAACAACTTCAAATTGAGCTTCCTGATTAATCTATAGATGGCTATCCTACTTTCAAAAGGATCATGAAAAATAGTGGGTATTCCACGCATTAAGAAAGGTGGAAGGAAGGCAAAACGATTACCGTCATGGTTAAAAGGTGAGGTGAAAGAGGCTATTTTAGCCAAAAAATCATCCTTCAAAAATTGGAAGAAAGATCCATCTGAAGAAAATAGGATAAAACATAAGCATTGTCAAGTTAAGTGTAAAACATTGATAAAACAAGCGAAGAGAGAATTTGAAATGAAGTTGGCCATAGAGGCAAAAACTCATAATAAAACTTTTTTAAATATATCCAAAGCAAGAACCTGTGAGGGAGTCGGTTGGACCATTAGATGACCGAGGGGTTAAAGGGGCTCTTAGGGAAGATAAGGCCATTGCAGAAAGACTAAATGAATTCTTTGCTTCCGTGTTTACTAGTGAGGATGTTGGGGAGATACCAGTTCCGGAGTTTGTTTTCAGGGGTGATGAGTCAGACGAACTGAACGAAATCACTGTCAACCTGGAAGATGTAGTAGGCCAGATTGACAAACTAAAGAGTAGCAAGTCACCTGGACCGGATGGTATGCATCCCAGGGTACTAAAGGAACTCAAAAATGAAATTTCTGACCTATTAGTTAAAATTTGTAACCTATCATTAAAATCATCCATTGTACCTGAAGACTGGAGGGTGGCCAATGTAACCCCAATATTTAAAAAGGCTCCAGGGGTGATCCGGGTAACTATAGACCAGTGAGCCTAACTTCAGTGCCGGGAAAAATAGTGGAAACTATCCTCAAGATCAAAATTGTAGAGCATATAGAAAGACATGATTTAATGGGACACAGTCAACATGGATTTACCCAAGGGAAGTCTTGCCTAACAAACCTGCTTCATTTTTTTGAAGGGGTTAATAAACATGTGGATAAAGGTGAACCGGTAGATGTAGTGTATTTGGATTTTCAGAAGGCGTTTGACAAAGTCCCTCATGAGAGGCTTCTACGAAAACTAAAAAGTCATGGGATAGGAGGCGATGTCCTTTCGTGGATTACAAACTGGTTTAAAAGACAGGAAACAGAGAGTAGGACTAAATGGTCAATTTTCTCAGTGGAAAAGGGTAAACAGTGGAGTGCCTCAGGGATCTGTACTTGGACCGGTGCTTTTCAATATATATATCAATGATCTGGAAAGGAATACGATGAGTGACGTTATCAAATTTGCAGATGATACAAAATTATTCAGAGTAGTTAAATCACAAGCAGACTGTGATACATTACAGGAGGACCTTGCAAGACTGGAAGATTGGGCATCCAAATGGCAGATGAAATTTAATGTGGACAAGTGCAAGGTGTTGCATATAGGGAAAAATAACCCTAGCTGTAGTTACACAATGTTAGGTTCCATATTAGGAGCTACCACCCAAGAAAGAGATCTAGGCGTCATAGTAGATAATACATTGAAATCGTCAGCTCAGTGTGCTGCAGCAGTCAAAAAAGCAAATAAAATGTTAGGAATTATTAGGAAGGGAATGGTTAATAAAACGGAAAATGTCATAATGCCTCTATATCGCTCCATGGTGAGACCACACCTTGAATACTGTGTACAATTCTGGTCGCCGTATCTCAAAAAAGATATAGTTGCAATGGAGAAGGTACAGAGAAGGGCAACCAAAATGATAAAGGGGATGGAACAGCTCCCCTATGAGGAAAGGCTGAAGAGGTTAGGGCTGTTCAGCTTGGAAAAGAGACGGCTGAGGGGGGATATCATAGAGGTCTTTAAGATCATGAGAGGTCTTGAACGAGTAGATGTGACTCGGTTATTTACACTTTCGAATAATAGAAGGACTAGGGGGCATTCCATGAAGTTAGCAAGTAGCACATTTAAGACTAATCGGAGAAAATTCTTTTTCACTCAACGCACAATAAATCTCTGGAATTTGTTGCCAGAGGATGTGGTTAGTGCAGTTAGTGTAGCTGGGTTCAAAAAAGGTTTGGATAAGTTCTTGGAAGAGAAGTCCATTAACTGCTATTAATCAAGTTTACTTAGGGAATAGTCACTGCTATTAATTGCATCAGTAGCATGGGATCTTCTAGGTGTTTGGGTAATTGCCAGGTTCTTGTGGCCTGGTTTGGCCTCTGTTGGAAACAGGATGCTGGGCTTGATGGACCCTTGGTCTGACCCAGCATGGCAATTTCTTATGTTCTTATGTTCTAAAGGAAAGTCCATTGTCCAGTAGTTGTTGTTGAACCTCTGTGAGCTTTAAAGAAGATAAGTTGATTATTGATGATAAGGACATTGGCTTTTAAAATTCAAGTAAAACATTGGGAGTCAGACCGCCATTAATACGCTGGGGAGGAGGTTATCGAGCACTTATGTTACATTAGTGTGGCACAAACTCCAGTATTAAATGAACAACGGTTTGTAACGACAGGATAACCCTTGAAGAAGAACTTGATTCGAAACTTGTACAAGTCGGGTGGAGTGATGGATGAATGGGTTCAAGGAGATGCTATAATCCTACAGCTAAGTAACTTTGGCGGTGGTTGTTTAATAATAAGGAAGCTGTGTATGGCTCAATATAATCACAAAACATGTATTTGGATGGCACATTAATTTAACAAATTTCTAAGCACTTGGCACAAAAGTTGAAAATACAAACAGGAGGGGGATGGTGTGTTTATGATTACAAATAAAAGAGAGGCATGACCTGGATGGTGATTGCCTGAAAAGAGTATGAAACCACTATCTTCACTCTATAAAATTTGATTTTGAAGTATATCAAAATCAAATTTTGATGGTGAAAAACCCTTCCACTTCAACTCTATCGGCCTACAAATCCCTCCTAAATGTTTACAGGAACACCATCCACAGAATAAAGAAAGATTTTTTCTCAAAAAAAATCCATCACTTCATTTTTTATTCCAAAGCTCTGTTTTCCTATGTCTCAGCTCTCACCAAACCATCTCCTCCCATCATCCCGGACGACCTAGCTTCTTGCAAAGCTACAGAACTGGCCAAATACTTTGAGAAAAAAATCATCAACCTTACGCACCTCTAGCCACATCCAATTCCCCGCCGCCTCTCCTGCTCGCTAACTCTCTTCAACGAAACTCAACCCTTGAATCCTTTGAGTTTACAGCATCACTTGAAATAGAAAATATTCTCAAGAAACTTAAATCTTCCTCACATCCATCAGACCCAATACCTCCTAACCTGCTCTTCGCCATCCCGAACATCATCACCAAGCCTATCGCAGAAATCATTAATTGTTCTCTAGCTCTAGGGCTAGTTCCAGACCAACTAAAGCTTGCAATACTTAAACCCCTACTAAAAAAAAACCAACTTGTCGACAACGGACCCAGCTAACTTCCGTCCCATCGCCAAACTTATGGAAAAAATAGCCAACAAGCAACTTTCAGAATATCTGGATGAAAACAATATTCTCGCTCCATCTCAGTTCAGCTTCCACAAAACACTAAACACAGAATCACTCCTAACATCCCTCTCCGTCACCATCCTCCTAAACTTAGAAAAAAAACAACCTTACCTGCTAGCTCTTCTAGATCTTTCAGCAGTGTTTGACACTGTGAACCACACAATTCTAGTAAAGCGTCTTGAAGACATAGGCATCAAGGGAACGGCGCTCAGCTGGTTTAAATCCTTCCTGGACAACAGGTTTTTCAAGGTCAGGATCAACAACAAAGAATCACACCCAGTCAGATCCAACCTGGGAGTCCCCCGGGGTTCATCCCTTTCACCTGCCCTATTCATCATTTACCTTCTCCCGCTCTGCCATCTACTAACAAACCTAAAGCTTATTCACTACCTCTATGCGGACGACGTCCAGATTCTTATCCCAATCTCAGAGTCCCTAAAAAAACATGGTCCTTCTGGAAGAGCTGCCTTCAATCAATCAACCTACTTCTCTCCAGGCTCAACCTCGTCCTAAATACCAATAAGACGGAGATTCTCATCATATCTCAGGATAACAACAATGTTCTTCTCAATTCTCCAAGTCCTTCCCAATTTGCCAAAACAAACATAAATAACTCACCATATGTGAGAGATTTAGGCATTCTACTTGATAACCAGCTAAACCTAAAAAATTCATAAACAATACCACAAAAGAATGCTTTTTCAAACTGCAGGTATTAAGAAAACTAAAACCTCTCCTTCACTTCAGAGACTTCTGTATGGTACTTCAATCTATCATCCTATCTAAAATTGATTATTGTAACTCCCTTCTTCTCGGTCTCCCTTCTAACACCACTAAACCCCTGCAGATGGTTCAGAACGCCGCCGCCAGGATTCTCACCAACGCCAGCAAAAGAGAACACATCACTCCCATCCTTCAGAACCTCCACTGGTTACCCATCAAATCCAGGATCCTATTTAAATTACTCATGATGATCCACAAGGCCATCCATAATATCTCCCCCCTCAATCTAAGCATCCAAATATGTCCCCACACTTCGGATAGACCTATCAGAAGAGCATACAAAGGCACACTGTATGCCCCCCCCAGCTAATTCCTCCTTAAGCAAGCGCGCCCTATCCACAGCTGGCTCCCCGCATTGGAATGCACTCCCCCCGGATTTACGCCTTGAACCTTGCCCATCGATATTCAAAAAAAAACTTAAAACTTGGCTTTTCAGCCAAGCCTTCTCAGACTGTCATCTCTGATTTCTCAGCCGAGCCTTCTCAGACAAGCCCGATTTGGAAAGATAACACCCCCAGATGCCGTTCCTGGCATGGTCACTCCACTCCCACGACAGAGTCCCTTCAGATCTTACCTTAGGGGTGCTTCCCCAGAGAGCACCCACCCAACGGCTCCAAGCCCGTTTGGTCCATCAGCTCACTATCATGGCCAGTCTTTTACCTTTTCAGACCATTCAACCTTATTGGACTTTAATCCTTTAACTAACCTGTAACTCAGTTGATCTCAAATGCTCTCAAATGCATTCTAATGCAAATGTAGTCAAAAGTATTCTAATTTATTTATTTATTTTATTTATTTATTTATTAACTTTTATTTACCGACATTCGTGGAGCACAACATGCCGGTTTACAAGGAACTCAGGTGGGAGATACAGTGAAACAATATAACAATATAATATAATATAACAATGAAACATTATAACAAAGTGAACAAATAAAACAGTACAAAAAAAAACCATGGGAGCCGAAATGAGGGGGGAAAGGGGGGGAGAGGAGGGGGAGGGTAGGCTAGGGGGAGGGCGGGGGAGGGAGGGGAAGGGGAAAGCATAGTTAGAAGGAGGTATGGGGAGAATATAAAAGAGTAGGGGGAGACTATGTACAGGAGAACTGAATAGGTGTCCTTTAACTACGTAGAATTACGGAGGCGACGAAAGTTGAAGAAGGCGGTAGAAAACTGGGAAAAAGTTACTTCAGAGGGTATAAAAAGGGGGGGGGGGAATTTAGGGAAGGGTTGGCGGTCGGGTTGACGCGGAAGGAAACGAAAGGGTGACGGGGGCAGGGAGGAGAAAGGGATAAGACAGGCGAGAGGAGGGTGAGGGATGGCCGGGCCAAGCGGAAACTGAAAGGGGGGGGGCAGGGGGGAGCTGGGTGGAGATATTACGTTTGGTTTGCGTCAGGGTTTGCGTCAGGGTAGGCCTGTCGGAAAAGCCATGTCTTGACTCCTTTCTTGAAGTTGTGAAAGGATGTCTCTTGGCGTAGGAGGGTGGGGAGGGAGTTCCAGAGGGTAGGGCCAGCGACGGAGAAGGCTCTCCCTCTGGTGTGAGCTGAATGAGCTGTTTTGAGGGATGGGGGTGTGGAGGGTGCCTGTATGGGTAGTTCTTGTGGGGCGATCGGAGGAGCGGTAATGAGGCATTTCATCGAGCCAGGTGTGATTGTATTTATGTAGGGAGTTGTGAAGGATGGTGAGGGTTTTGTATTGTGAGCGGAAGGAGATAGGCAACCAATGAAGGTCCTTTAGTATAGGGGTGATGTGGTCCCTTTTACGCGTACCGGTTATGATTCTAGCCATGGAATTTTGTAGAATCTGAAGGGGCTTGATGGTGGAGGCAGGGAGTCCTAGTAACAGGGAGTTACAATAGTCTAGTTTCGTGAGCATGGTGGTCTGAACGACTGTGCGGAAATCGTGGGTGTGGAGGAGGGGTTTGAGTTTTTTTAGGATGTTAAGTTTATAGAAACCCCCTTTTAGGAGAGCTTTGATGTGGGGTTTAAAACTTAGGTTCTGATCTATAAAGACGCCCAGGTCTCTTACAAACTGGGTCTGAGAGAGGGCAGTGGTAGTATTTTGTGGGGTGTTCTGTCGCATGCGGAGGGTGACACGTTCAGGGTGATTCGAGATGACGAGTAATTCTGTTTTTGAGGTGTTTAGAGCTAGATGGAGCTCGGATAGTGAGGCGCTTATGGTGGCGAGGCAAGATTCCCATCGTTGCAAAGGTTCGCTTATGGACCCTTGAAACGGGATGAGAATCTGCACATCATCTGCATATAGGAAGAAATTCAGGCCTAGGTCGGAGAGGAGGTGGCATAGGGGTAGGAGGTAAATATTAAAGAGGGTGGAGGATAGGGATGAGCCTTGGGGTACACCTTGTGTGATAGGTATGCGTGAGGATTCGGGCTTGTCAATTTTTACTAGATATTCTCTGTGTGTGAGGTAGGAGGAGAGCCATGAGAGGGCTGTGCCGGTGATTCCTATTTCTGCTAGGCGGGTCATTAGTATTTGATGGTTGACTGTATCGTAGGCAGCGGAGATGTCTAATAGGGCGAGTAGGTATGAGTTTCCATGGTCCATACCTTTAAGTATGGTGTCTGTCATGGCCAGTAGTAAGGTTTCGGTGCTTCTGGCTTTACGGAAACCGAACTGTCGAGAGTGGAGGACATTGTGGTCTTCTAAAAAGTCCATCAGTTGTTTGTTAATAACTCTCTCTAGGACTTTGGATAAGAAGGGAAGGTTGGAAATTGGACGGTAGTTGGCCGGGTCTGTGGGGTCGAGGGTGGGTTTCTTTAAGAGGGGCTTGACTATGGCCAGTTTGAGGGGGTCTGGGACACTGCCTGCGGTGATGGAGCAGTTGATAATGTCCTTAATAGGTTTGGTGATTGCGGGGGTGATAGAGAGGAGGGTTTTTGAGGGAATGGTGTCTGAGGTGTGTGTGGCGGGTTTCATCTTTTTTTAGGGTAGCTTCTACTTCTATGTTGGTGGTGAGGTCAATGCTTTAAGGGTGATCTTTTTGTCATTGGGGATGGGGGGGGGGGGGGGTGGTGTTAGCCGGGAAGCGAAGTAGAATGTTGTCGATTTTGTTTTTGAAATAGAGAGCTATTTCTTCGCATCTTTTGTTGGATATAGTTTCGTTGATAGTAGGTGTATTAGGGTTGGTGAGTTCTGCGACATAGGTGAATAAGGTGTTTGCATTAAATTGGTAGTCATGGATCTTTGCTGTATGGAAATCACATTTGGCTTGGGTAATCGCATGACGGTATGCGTGTAAGGCGTTGTTGTAGCTAGCTTTAAGTGTAGTAGATGGTTGTTTGCGCCAGGCGCGTTCTTTAGTTCTTAGGTCTTGTTTCATTGTTTTTAACTTGGTTGAGAACCATGGTTTTCTTTTCTCGCCTTGTGTAATGGGTATTTCTTTGTGAATGATGGGGCATAGTTCGCTGGCTATGGTCGTTGTAAGATTGTTCCAGGAGTGAAGTGCAGTGTCTGGGTTGGTGAGGTCGATGTTGTTGGTTATTTTGTCGATGGCTAGGGTGAGCTCTTCTGTACTACACTGTTTGCGGAAGGAGATGGTTTTACGGTGATTTTGTGTGGAGGGTGTGGTGGATTTGGTTTCAAGGGTGGTATTAATGAGGTAGTGGTCGGACCATGGTACAGGGGTGACTACAGGGGGGGTGGCAATGGTTATTTTAGAGTTCACAAAGATTAGGTCGAGTGTGTGACCTGCTTTGTGTGTGGGTTCGGTGATGATTTGATTGAAACCCAGGGCTTTGAAGGTGTCCAGTAGAGTCTCGCAGGAAGGGGTGGTAGGGTGGGAATCCACATGGAGATTGAAGTCCCCTAGTATAATGGTAGGAAGGTCTGTTTTGATGTGGACCGTGAAATATTCAGTGATGGGTGAGGGGTCTTGTTCAATTAGGCCTGGGGGGGCGTAGACTAGGCAGATTTGCAGGGATTTGGATGTAAATAGCGCAATTTCTAGTTTGGGTGGGGGTTGAGTGGTTTGGAGTATGAGGTTAAGTCTTTTTTTGGCTGCCAAGAGTAGACCCCCCCTCTCTTTTTAGGTCTTGGGATGGAGAGGAGGTCGTACGTCTTTGTTGGTCAGTGTTTTTTAACCAAGATTCCGTGATGGCACATAGGTCGGGATTGTCGTCTGTAAGTAGATCATTTAGTATAGGTCCTTTTTTTTGGATGGATTGGGCATTGAAGAGGGTAATAGCTAAGGTTGTTAAGCCTAGGAATTGTGAGAAAGGAGGTGTCATGATAGATATGAGGGATTTACGGGGGTTGGGTGGGTGGGGGGGTATTGTAGGGGGCTTGCGTAGTAGCGGGCGGTGCCGTCTCGGGATGGGGAGTAGGCACATGATTTCTAGAAGCAGGAGGGGACTTGGGTAGTGGGGACTAAAATAAGTACAAACATAGGGGTGTCTGTAGCGAAAGCTGGCGTATTAGCGTAAGAGTGGCTATGGTACATTACAAGGGCAGGTAGGTTGCAATGAAAGATTGTGCACACTCGGAGGCACGGTACGCTCGAAATCAAAGTCGGGTGATTCAATAGCAATAGTTGACAGAGTTGTATAGGGCGCGCAAGTTACAATGAACATACAGGGTGATCAAAAGCAAAGAACATTCAGAGGCAGGGTGCTGTCCAAAGGGATTTGTTTTTAAGCTGTTGTTTAAACCATTAAGTAGTTCGCCAAATAGGTAGCCAGGTGATCGAGGTAGGTCTTGCGCTGGTGGATGTTTTGTTGATCACACTGTATGAGTGCTGTGAGGATGGTTGTTGATCACACTATATGAGTGCTGAGAGGATGGTTGGTTGTTGATCACACTGTGTGAGTGCTGAGAGGATGGTTGTTGATCACACTGTGTGAATGCTGTGAGGATGGTTGTTGATCACACTGTATGAGTGCTGTGAGGATGGTTGTTGATCACACTGTATGAGTGCTGTGAGGATGGTTGTTGATCACAATGGAGGTATATGAACAAGCTTAGGAATGCAGAGAAATGCGGATTGGCTAGATTGTCTGGGTAGGTAAGAGGAGGATCAGCTGATTTAAAGGAGAGTGGTCGGATTAATTGTCTGTAGAGATCTGGAATAAGAGGTATAGGGAGGGGGAGGTGAGGTTCAGACTACGTGTAGCGTTATGAGTCCTGGAGTGGCTGGCCGTTGTGTATGTGAATTGCTGAAGAGGGTAACGGGTGCCGTTTTACTCACTGTGCGAGATTATCTGATGTCTGGGGTGGTTGGACGTCTGCGCGTTGTTCGGTGTCCGGTAGCGGGATTCAATGGAGACGTTACGGGTGAGAGATGGAGACGTTTGGTGATCCTGGATTGTAGGTTTTGCTCTGCTCTTCGGGTCTGCACGAAGGGGCGCACAAAGGGGCAGGCCCCTTTGGCGCGCTCCTTCGGCGCGAGACGCTCGGCGCGAGACACCAAGGAACGTGCCTGTGATTTAAACTACTGCTGGGCGGCTGGGATGCATTCCCCCAACTCGTTCTTAAGATTGTGAACGTTTTAACATGGCAGTCAATTGTTTCGCATGTTCCTCTGTAGTTAATGAAAGTATGCATAGTCAACCTGAAGCGAAGGTATTTACATTTATCTAATTTTCCCTTGTTTGTATTTTACTTGTATTCTCATGTTACTTGTATCGCCCCCAGGCGTCTTTTCAGTTTCTATGTAAACCGGTGTGATTTGTATTTTATACAGGAACGTCAGTATAAAAAAGTTAAAAATAAATAAATAATAAATAAATATATAAGTTTGATTTCATGGTAAGTGCCTCTTGCGGTGAAATTTAATAAATTCAAGGTTGGGTTTTATATACAAATTGATGATTTCTTAATTGAACCCACATCAATGATCTTTTACTAGTTTTGGTTTGAGACAAGGAAACTAGGCATCTTAATGGCAGATGAAAATGTATGTGGACAAGTGAGAAGTAGTGCACGAAGGGAAAAATAATCCCAACTATAGTCACAAGATGCTGGATTCCGAGTCAGAAGTCATCACCCAGGAAATGGACCTTGCAATCTTTCAGGCCGATACAGTACAGTGTGCTCTGACGGAGCACACTGTTAGCCTGCAATTGGGCGCGCGTTTTCCCTTACCCCTTATTCAGTAAGGGGAGGAAAACGCGCGTCCAACCCGCGGCACCTAATAGCGCCCTCAACATGCAAATGCATGTTGATGGCCCTATTAGGTATGCACGCACGATTCAGAAAGAAAAATGTGCAGCCAAGCCGCACATTTTACTTTCAGAAATTAGCGCCGACCCAAAGGTCGGCGCTAATTTCTTCCGGCACCGGGAGAGTGCACAGAAAAGCAGTAAAAACTGCTTTTCTGTGCACCCTCCAACTTAATATCGCGATATTAAGTTGGAGGTCCCGTAGAGTAAAAAAAAAAAAAAAAATTTGAATTCGGCCCGCGGCTGTCGGGCCAAAAACCGGACGCTCAATTTTGCCGGCGTCCGGTTTCCGAGCCCGTGGCTGTCAGCGGACTCGAGAACCGACGCCGGCAAAATTGAGAGTTGGCTGTCAAACCCGCTGACAGCCGCCGCTCCTGTCCAAAAAGAGGCGCTAGGGACGCGCTAGTGTACCTAGCGCCTCTTTTTACCGCCGGGCTTAATTTAAATAAATTAACTTACCTTATCGCGCACACAGGCGAGTGTTCTGTGCGCGCGCCGGGAAGAACTGGAAGAACGAGAGGTTAATACAGAACCACCACCAGAAACCCTAACTGCAGGAGAGGAAACTCCAAGCAGTGCTCATGGAGAAAAGACACAAGCTGCCCAGACTCATCCTCCCCCTCCAAGCCTGGTGAAAGTGACCTTCAGATCTTTGCCGGGATAGAAATAGAACATCTGGGGAGGGGGCAGAAAATCTCCAGCTGCTGTTAGCGGTGACTCAAGTATAAATGTGATAAGATTTCAATATTCATGTTTTGACTGTTACATTTTGCTTAGATATATTTTTAGTATTGTGAAGAGAAGCGTAACTCCACATATGAAGTAAAAGAGTGAAAGTGAAGTTATCGCAGCCGCTGTGCAGGGGGGACACAGTGGAAAGTCATGTTGCACAGTCTGCATGAAAGAAATGAACGACGATGTTGGAGTGGTGGTGGTGGAACAGTTTCCATAATGTACCAGGAAAAATATTAAATTGCCATAGATCGTTGGTGAAGGAAGCTGGAAATTAGGGACAAGAGTGGATCAATCTTCATAGACCCAACATGAAACATTACAGAGTGACAGCTCAGCAGACAAGCACGCCTCATTCCCTTCATGACCTCGCAATCAGAGGGCACTTACAGGGAACTTCAGGAGTACACAAGAATGGAAAACATCTGAAATTAGGATGATCAAACACTAAAGTTCTTAATAAGGACATTGGCTTTCTCTCCTATTATCAGGAACAATGCCACTTAACCTTCAGAAAAAAACTTAAAACCTGGCTGTTCACACAAGCCTACCGTTGAAGGAATCCATTCAACCAACTCTGTCTCTCACCCTTCAACCCACCCTTTTCCCTCCCCTCACTCCCAACCTTTTCCCTTTCCCCCTCAACCACAACCCACCCTTTTTCCCTCACCCCCCCTCATCCCCCGCCACTCCTCCCAACAGACATACCATGTATATATCCGCTGATTATAATCCATGTTTCTGTATTACTAATTTATTGTTTTGTGTTAATTTATAGTTTGTAATTTTGTTAACTTATTGTTTGATTACTCGATCTCCCATTTCTGTTATAGTTTAATTCTGTCCTTTCTTCCGACATCCATGTTTTTACTCTCCCTGTTTTAATGTAACTTCTCATTTCTACTTATACATTAATTGGTTTCCCCATGTTCTAATGTAAACCGGTACGATAAGACCTGGTCTTGAGTGTCGGTATAGTAAAAGAAGTTAAATAAATAAATAAATAAATTATCAGATATGGGCCCTTTCAACTGCGCGGTTTTACGGTCTCCACCTCCGGCATTCCCCACCCACTTCCCGTTACTGAGCTGTAATGGCACACACAGGCAGCCTACGACCTAGCTGGCTCCGCACTATTTAAACCCCATGTCATGTATTCGCTTAGAGCCTTTTATAGAAAAGGCAGCTTTATAAGTGCAAGCTATAATAAGTAAATACTAAATAACTGCACTGCTTCTTCACGGACCTGATGGAGAGAGGAGGGTAACTCTTGAAAGCCTGAGATAGATGTATTGCATTAATCCAACATGAATGTCTCACCTATAACTCCTTGGTTGACCCTTGCTTCCCTTGAACCTCTGG
This sequence comes from Rhinatrema bivittatum, assembly GCF_901001135.1. NCBI lineage: Eukaryota > Metazoa > Chordata > Amphibia > Gymnophiona > Rhinatrematidae > Rhinatrema > Rhinatrema bivittatum. Next base: position 7,591,196 of record NC_042620.1, on the reverse strand, counting down.
AGTGGCCGTGTCCAAGGGGGAACCCTCCCTGTTGGTGCAGGCTGAAAATGGGGAAGGGGGGCAGGAATGGGGTAAACCCACCTAATAATTTCCCTGCAGGTCGGAGAGGGAGACTGAAATATAAAGGTATCTATGAAGCTTCTCAAATCCAGGCAGCATAGATTTGAGACTGGAAATTCAAAAGCAACAATTCAATCAAGAATACTCCCGAAGTACTAAATTAAACAAGATGTTTATTAACAGGCTGCAACATTTCAGCTCCCCTGGAACAAGGAGTGAATATATTGTAAATCTGACAAACAGCTTTCTGCTTTAAGCACTGCCACTTACATTCAGATGAAATTTTTCTCTTTACTTGCTTGAAGTCAATCACTTTTCCAGTTTCTAAAGCACAGCTAAGTAACCTTAAGAAGAATTTAACTATTCTGAAATGTGCTGTCTGAATTTTCCCTGAAGTTGAACCTGTGCATTTTCTGACCCAGCACAGATAAGTAATTTTCAGGGATAACCTTCACTGTGGATAGATTTTACGCTAATTCTCGAACGGAAAGTGTGCAGGGATATTACAAGCCTTCCCGGACGCCAACATAGTCAACTAATCTCCAACTACACCTTGGTTATCCATTCTATTGTTTTACATATGTAATTTAATAACCTATCCTTTCTCTTCCTTCTCATCCAAGTTCCTATCACCCTGTTATATGTAACTGCCTTTTCAGCACCTTTGTTATAGTTATGTTTTCTATGCACCCCTGTTTTATGTGAACCAGCATGATGTGACTGCTGTCTCGAATGCCGGTATATAAAAATTTGAAATAAATAAATAAATATTACGTGTGAAAATCACCTGCACACGTTTTTACCTGCTCTATGTTCCCAGCAAAATGTGCACGCATCCTTTTAAAAAGTAAAAAAAAATGTGAATAACTCTGAACCCCTCCCTAACACTGCCCCCAGGAATGCTCTCTGGTATATGGATAAAAATGCACGTGACAGGCTGGCACACAGCTTTTAAAACAGGGCCCTTAGGAGTAATTTTCCACCATTCTTAATAAATAAGTGCATAAGAGGACTTGAGCATCAGATCTTCTGAGACGCACTTAACCTGTAGAAGTGTGCGCAGAATGTTTTCAGGAAAATCTAAACAATAGTGTTCGGCATGCAAAGGCTTTGGCCGGGTAACTTTTGGAGTTATCCGGAAAAAAAACAGGGAGGCATTCTGGGGATGTGGTGATACCTAGGTAAAACTAATGAGTAAGCCTGCTCAGAAAAATCTCTGTCATAAAGATTCCTGGATATGGGGGTCCGGCTGAGAGTGGAAGGGACATCTTGCCGCCCTGATTAGAGGCTTGGGAACTGAAACGCCTGCTAATTCCAGCTAAGCAGTGAGTGATTAAAGATCAGCGAATACCAGCTGCTGAGCCCGAGCCCATACGTCATCATCAGGAGCCCCGGGCTTTAAAACCCGAGAGACGCCGGTAGACCAGTGGGGTCCGGCTGAGAGTGGAAGGGACATCTGGCCGCCCTGATTAGAGGCTTGGGAACTGAAACGCCTGCTAATTCCAGCTAAGCAGTGAGTGATTAAAGATCAGCGAATACCAGCTGCTGAGCCCGAGCCCATACGTCATCATCAGGAGCCCCAGGCTTTAAAACCCGAGAGACGCCGGCGCGCAGCCGACGCCGGCGCGCGCGGCTTAGACCGGCTTTGACTGGGATTTGACCGGGATTTGACTGGCTACCGGAACTATTAAAATCAATGGGCCGCAAAAGGAAAGCAAGATATGTCACGTCTTCACCCACAGCAACTTTAAGAACTGGACCCATGGACGCCCATGTGAGTCGGCAGGGACCGCCAAGAATGGACAGTTTGCGAGATTCGTCTGAAGCCTCGCTTAGTCCAGGCAACGCTTTAACTCCCCCCCAACCGAATGAGGATCCGAGAGATGGACAACTGGATGAGAGGGAACCATCCAACGTGAGTGCAAATGTGGTGCATGCCGCGGCGGATGGGACTGATCCCACTAATTGCCTCAAAGATTCTTTAGTTGGGGCACAAGGTGGGAACCTAGTTGTGACCATTGGTGATACACAGATTAGTTCTGTGGATTCCTCCAATGTGACACTCTCGGACCTCTGGAGGGTACTGGTAAAATTGGACTTGAATCTGACTCAAGTTAATTCCTCTCTTACATCCCTGGTTAATGTGAATAGAACTTCAATATTGGAACAAGGTAAAAGATTGAGTGCGGTGGAAGTAATGTTAAATGAAGTAACTGGGAAAATAAATAACATTCAGAATTTGGATAACGTATTAATTAGAGATAATACTCTAATACATACTGATTTGGAAAATTTAGAGAATTTGGTAAGAGCAAAAAATTTAAGGTTGGTAAATTTTCCAATGACCAGATTATTGTCCCCTAGAGAGATGTTGATAAAATATCTAAAAGAGATCTTAATGTATGAAGAGAGTGATATACCAGCTTTCTCTAAGATACATTACTTCCTGTCTAGATCCGATATAAGAGCTAGGATAAATGAGGAAAGTAGTATGGGAATTTCGACATTCTTAGAAGAATCAATAGATGTCATAAATAAGAGAGCAACTCTCTTTGTATCCTTTATGGCTGAGAGAGATAAGGAATGTGTATTGGAGAAATTTTTCAGAAATAAAGACCTGCAATTTTGTGGTAAAAAGATTTATATGTTTCCAGATGTTTCTAGACCTACGCAGGTCCGCAGGAAACAGTTCTTGGCACTGAAAAGTAAAGTCCTGGAAATTGGAGCAACGTTTTATTTGAGATATCCTTCTAGGTGTTTTTTAAATTTCAGGGCAAAAAATTCAGTTTCAACGAACCATTACAGCTTGAGAATTTCTTGAAAGATAAGTCAAGTTCTAATTGTAACCAAGATTCGATACTTGGAGAAGCAATAGAAGTTAAGATAGATGATGTCCCTTCACAGAATGAGTAATTATGGAAGGTTATTTGTGATAGATAGGACCCCCTTCATTATTATTATTTTTAACTTGGGAAAGTTTTTTGAACATTTATGTAATGTCATTATTTGAAATAATTTGTTTTCCCAAGTTAAGATTATATATAGAAATGTGAATTAAACATATTTTGTGTTTTATGTAATATTTTGGAAAACTAATAAAGAAATAATTGAAAAAAAAGAAAAAAAAAGATTCCTGGATATAACTTTATCTGCCTAATTTTATCCAGATATAATCAGCAGACACTGAATATCTGGGCAACTTCATCTGGATAACTATCTGGCCAAATTTATCTGGGTATAATCATCAGACACATATCTGCCTATGTTCCACTGAACATCCAGGTATCTTCATCTGGATAACTTTATCCAAGTATAATCATCAGACACTTATCTGCCTATGTTCCACTGAACATCTGGGTAACTTCATCTGGATAACTTTATCTGGTTAACTTTATCCAAGTATAATCATCAGACACTTATGCGCCTATGTTCCTGGAGAAGGACCATCTCTACAAGAAACTGGAGGGGAGTGGAGTAGATGAAAATCCATTTACAGTAGAAAATGCATGGGAAGAGCTGAAGAATCTGAAAGTGGACAAAGCCATGGGACCTGATGAGGTTCATCCCAGGATACTGAGGGAGCTCAGAGATATGCTGGCAGGTCCACTGCATGACCTGTTCAATAGATCCCTAGAAACGGGAGTGGTGCTGAGTGATTGGAGAAGAGCGGTGGTGGTCCCACTTCACAAGAGTGGGAACAGAGAAGAGGCTGGTAACTACAGACCGGTTTAGTCTCACTTCGGTGGTGGGAAAAGTAATGGAGTCACTGTTGAAAGTGTTGCTATTCCGAGCCGGCCCCGGAATCGCCGCTTACCTCAGGGCAGCCCCGGTTCCTGGCCACCTTCCCCGCGCCTCCGGGGGCCTCTGCCGCCGCAGGCCCGGCACGCGCCCATCTCGCCCGGGCCTGCAGGCTTCCCTGCTGTAGCGTCCACGCTTCGGCGGAGCAGCCGGCGCCTCTCCACGGCTGGCTCCGCCCCTTAGGCGCATGCGCGCGTTCAGGCTCCCTAGTTAAAGGGACCAGCGCGGGAAAGTCAGGGTCCGCCCCCGACTGACGTCAGAAGCTGCAGGGCTACTTAAGCCCTGCAGTTACAAGACTGAATCGCCTTGCAACGAGGTTCCCAGCGTTCCCCTGTGTCCAGTTTCTACGGTCCTGCTTCTTCTTTCGCTCCCTTGGTTCCTGACTCGGATTGGCTTGGTGATTCTCTGGCTCTCGACCCGGACTGGCTTTGGTGTTTCTCTGGCTCTCGACCCGGACTGGCTTTGGTGATTCCCTGGCTCTTGACTCGGACCGGCTGACGAAGATTCTCTGGCTCTCGACCCGGACTGGCTTTGGTTATTCCCTGGCTCTTGACTCGGACCGGCTGACGAAGATTCTCTGGCTCTTGACCTCGACTGGCTGACGGTGGCCCTCTGGCATTCGACCCTGGCCTGGTGAGCGACGACCCTCTCTCCTAGGACCCTCCTAAGTCCCAGCAGCCAGGTCCCTACGGGCTCCTCCTGGGGGGACACCGGCTTCCAGGGTGAATCGCCTAAGACCCAGTGGCCGGACTCTTACGAGCTCCTCTCGGGAGAGTACCGGCTTCCAGGGTGAAGACCTGCTACCACCAGGCCAGTCACCTCGTCTCTTCATTCCCTCCACAGGCCCTTGGTCGCATAGGGCCCTTCGGGCATCTTGCTTCGATCCTCCTCAAGCCAGATTCAGCCGCCTGCCGCTCGGAACCGCCGCTGCGAATTCTCACAGCGTCCTACTCTTCGGTTCCGATCGGTCCAAGGGTCCATGTACATTACAGAAAGAGAGAATAGCGAACTATCTACAGTCCAGAGAATTGCTGGACCAGAGGCAGCATGGATTCACCCAGGGAAGATCCTGTCAGACAAATCTGATTGACATTTTTGACTGGGTAACCAATGAATTGGATCAAGGAAGAGCGCTCAATGTCATCTACTTGGATTTCAGCAAAGCTTTTGATACGGTTCCGCACAGGAGACTGGTGAATAAAATGAGAAGCTTAGGAGTGAGTGCCGAGGTGGTGGCCTGGATTGCAAACTGGTTGACGGACAGAAAAAAATGTGTGATGGTAAATGGAACTCTCTCTGAAGAGAGAGCGGTTTTAAGCGGTGTACCGCAAGGATCGGTGTTGGGACTGGTCCTGTTCAATATCTTTGTGAGCGACATTGCGGACGGGATAGAAGATAAGGTTTGTCTATTTGCGGACGACACTAAGATCTGCAACAGAGTGGACATGCCAGAAGGAGTGGAGAGAATGAGACGGGATTTAAGGAAGCTGGAAGAGTGGTCAAAGATATGGCAGCTGAGATTCAATGCCAAGAAGTGCAAAGTCATGCATATGGGGAGTGGAAATCCGAATGAACTGTATTCGATGGGGGGGGGAAGGCTGATGTGCACGGAGCAGGAGAGAGACCTTGGGGTGATAGTGTCTAATGATCTGAAGTCGGCGAAACAATGTGACAAGGCGATAGCAAAAGCCAGAAGAATGCTGGGCTGCATAGAGAGAGGAATATAGAGTAAGAAAAGGAAAGCGATTATCCCCTTGTACAGGTCCTTGGTGAGGCCTCACCTGGAGTACTGTGTTCAGTTCTGGAGACCGTATCTACAAAGAGACAGAGATAAGATGGAAGCGGTACAGAGAAGGGCGACTAGAAAGGTGGGGGGTCTTCATCAAATGACTTATGAGGAGAGATTGAAGAATCTAAATATGTACACCCTGGAAGAAAGGAGGAGCAGGGGTGATATGTTTCAAACTTTCAGATACTTGAAAGGTTTTAACGATCCAAATACAACAACAAACCTTTTCCGTCAAAAAAAAAAAATCAGCAGAACCAGGGGTCACGAGCTGAAGCTCCAGGGAGGAAGACTCAGAACCAATGTCAGGAAGTATTTCTTCACGGAGAGGGTGGTGGATGCCTGGAATACCCTTCCGGAGGAAGTGGTGAAGACCAGAACTGTAAAGGACTTCAAAGGGGCGTGGTATAAACACTGTGGATCCATCAATTCTAGAGGACGTGAATGAAGAGGGGGTGGCTCGCGGGAATGAAGGCTACTACCTGGAGATAATACCCTTATTCAATATACATACACACGGTTAATGCGACTCCAACATTGCTCTAAGCTTCAACGGTAAGAGGAATTGTGGAAAAAAAAAAAGGATTTGCATTCACAAAAAAGCGGGGTGTAGCTTGCTTGTTACGGCGGTTACTACCCCCAAACCAAATAAGCCTGATACTTTACTTTCAATGCATATTTGCATAGCTCTCTGCTTCAACGGCAGGGGAGATAGTCTGATACTTCACTTTCAATGCATATCCAGCATAGCTCTCTGCTTCAACGGCAGGGGAGAAAGTCTGTTACTTCACTTTCAATGCATATCCAGCATAGCTCTCTGCTTCAACAGCAGGGGAGAAAGTCTGATACTTCACTTTCAACGCATAGCTCTCTGCTTCAATGGCAGGGGAGAAAGTCTGTTACGTCACCTTCAATGCATAGCCAACATAGCTCTCTACTTCAACGGCAGGAGAGAAAGTCTGTTACTTCACTTTCAAAGCATAGCCAGCGTAGCTTTCTGTTTCAACAACAGGGGAGAAAGTCTGATACTTCACTTTCAACACATATCCAGCATAGTTCTCTGCTTCAACGGCAGGGGAGAAAGTCTGATACTTCACCTTCAAATCATAGCCAGCATAGCTCTCTGCTTCAACGGCAGGGGAGAAAGTCTGTTACTTCACCTTCAAATCATATCCAGCATAGTTCTCTGCTTCAACGGGAGGGGAGAAAGTCTGATACTTCACCTTCAAATCATAGCCAGCATAGCTCTCTGCTTCAACGGCAGGGGAGAAAGTCTGTTACTTCACCTTCAAATCATATCCAGCATAGTTCTCTGCTTCAACGGCAGGGGAGAAAGTCTGTTACTTCATCTTCAACGCATAGCCAGCATAGCTCTCTGCTTCAACGGCAGGGACAATGTAGAAAAGAGTATCTATATATATATATATATAGTCAACAACCAACAAGGACTAAATTACATAGTCGAGTAAACAAAAGCATGGGTGTAGCTTGCTTATTTTTATGTTTTTTATTTAAAAACTTTTCTATACCGTTGCTAAGTTAAATACCATCGCAACGGTTTACATGTAGGCACATATTTAATGTAGGTAAAAGTGTACAATAGTACATTCTAACAGGTGCCGTCAAAGGTTCGGTTACAATATATCATTAGACATAGTCATTTACCGAAGTAGTTCATGACCAATTGTACCAAGGTACTTACACCGGTAGTTTTATTACACATAGTATTATAGTTATGGTTTATTGTGGTGTGGAGTTCATAGACTAATCTACTGTATAGTCCTAAGGACTGTATGTCAGTGCCTTTCTGTCTTTTCCTGAAATATTTCTCTCTATTCTCCCATCTCTTTGTAAAATGCTTGTTTAAAAAGCCATGTTTTTAGGTTTTTCTTGAATGTCTTGCGATCACTTTGTAGCCTGATCTCTGAGGCTGTTACTACCCCTAACTAAGCTACATTTCAATTAGATGCAGTTCCAACACTGCTCTCTACATTAATGGTGGGGTGGAAGGGAAATAAAACTAAAAGGTACTAAGAGCCAAGCGAACAAGTAAGAGGGAAAAAAAATTGCATAGCTTGCTGGGCAGACTGGATGGGTCGTTTGGTCTTCTTCTGCCGTCATTTCTATGTTTTCTATGTTTCTATGTTCCACTGAACATCCAGGTAACTTCATCTGGATAACTTTATCCAAGTATAATCATCAGACACCTATCCGCCTATGTTCCACTGAACATCCAGGTATCTTCACCTGAATAACTGTATCCAAGTATAATCATCAGACACTTAACTGCCTATGTTCCACTAGAACATCCAGGTATCTTCATCTGGATAACTTTTTCTGGTTAACTTTATCTAAGTATCATCATCGGACCCTTATCCGCCTATGTTCCACTGAACATCCAGGTAACTTCATCTGGATAACTTTATCCAAGTATAATCATCAGACACTTATCCGCCTATGTTCCACTGAACATCCAGGTAACTTCATCTGGATAACTTTATCCTATAATCATCAGACACTTATCTGCCTATGTTCCACTAGAACATCCAGGTATCTTCATCTGAATAACTGTATCCAAGTATAATCATCAGACAGTTATCCGCCTATGTTCCACTAGAACATCCAGGTATCTTCATCTGAATAACTTTATACAAGTATAATCATCAGACACCTATCTGCCTATGTTCCACTGAATACCCAGGTAACTTCATCTGGATAACTTTATCCAAGTATAATCATCAGACAATTATCCACCTATGTTCCACTGAATATCCAGGTAACTTCATCTGGATAACTTTATCCAAGTATAATCAGACAATTATCCGCCTATGTTCCACTGAACATCCAGGTATCTTCACCTGGATAACTTTATCCAAGTATAATCATCAGACACCTGTCTGCATGTGTTCCACTGAATATCCAGGTAACATCATCTGGATAACTTTATCCAAGTATAATAATCAGACACTTACCTGGATGTTCGGTGGAACATAGGTGGATAACTTCATCTGGTTAACTTTATTTTCCAAACTTTAAGCAGGTATAATCAGCAAAACACTTATCCAGTTATAATTCATTGAACATCTGGGTAACTTTATCCCCTTATATTCAACAGAATACTTATCCAACTATGTTCCATTGAATATCCATGTAAAGTTATCCAGGTATTATCAGAATATTTATCCAGAGGAGTAGCCTAGTGAGTAGAGAAGCAGGCTATAAACCAGTGAAGCCAGTGTTCAAATTCCACTACAGCTCCTTGTCAGCTTGGGTAAACCACTTTTAGTTTTGTGGGAATTCTGCACTACTGCGGAGTGCAGAATTCATACAGAATTTCCCTCCTGCACAGTTGCGCAGAATTTGGCAGGCCCCGGCGTGCCGCAAGTGGAGGCCGTCCCGCTCACAGCGAAGGAGCTGGCCCAGGCAAGCGTGGAGGCTGTCCCACTTGTGGCGAAGATGGAGCAGGCCTCGGTGAGAGTGCGTTTGTGTGTGTAAGACTGCGAGCCTGGGGTTTGAGAGAGGGCATGTGTGAGGGGGTGTGGGTGCCAGAGAGAGAAGGAGTGTGTGTATTTGTGAGAGATTGGGAGCTGATGTGAGGGTGATTGTTTGTTTGTGAGAGAGGGAGCCTGTGTGAGGGTGTGTGTATGTGTAAGAAAGGGAGCCTGTGTGAAGGGATGTGTGTGTGTGTGAGAAAGAAGGGGAGCCTATGTGTAGGGGGTGAGCGAGAGAGGGCACCAGTGTGCAGGGGTTTATGAAGAGAGACATAGGTAGCCTGTGTGAGGGGCAATGTGTGAGAGAGAATGGGAGCCTGTGTGGGTGTGTGTGAGAGAGAGGGGGGGTCTATCTAAGTGTGTGTGAGAGAGAGAGAGAGAGAGGGGAGTCTAAGGGTGTGTGTGCATGACACAGAGTAGGGAACTTGTAACAGGGAATGTGTGTGTGTGAGCGAGAAAGAGGGAGCATGTAAGAGGGGGTATGTGTACAAGACAGAGGGACTCTATATGAGGGGATGTGTTTGTGCATGAGAGAGAGGGAGCCTGTGTGAGAGAGAATGGGAGCCTGTGTGGGTGTGTGTGTGTGAGCGAGAAAGAGGGAGCATGTTTGAGGGGGTATGTGTACAAGACAGAGGGACTCTGTATGAGGGGAGGTGTTTGTGCACGAGAGAGAGGGAGCCTGTGTGAGGGGCAATGTGTGAGAGAGAATGGGAGCCTGTGTGGGTGTGTGTGAGAGAGAGAGAGGGGAGTCTAAGGGTGTGTGTGCATGACACAGAGTAGGGATCTAGTAACAGGGAATGTGTGTGTGTGAGCGAGAAAGAGGGAGCATGTATGAGGGGGTATGTGTACAAGACAGAGGGACTCTATATGAGGGGATGTGTTTGTGCATGAGAGAGAGGGAGCCTGTGTGAGAGAGAATGGGAGCCTGTGTGGGTGTGTGTGTGAGCGAGAAAGAGGGAGCATGTTTGAGGGGGTATGTGTACAAGACAGAGGGACTCTGTATGAGGGGATGTGTTTGTGCAAGAGAGAGAGGGAGCCTGTGTGAGGGGCAATGTGTGAGAGAGAATGGGAGCCTGTGTGGGTGTGGGTGCGAGAGAGAGGGAGCTTATATGAGGGTGTATGTGTGTGTGAGGGAGAGGGGGTCTATCTAAGTGTGTGTGAGAGAGGGGGGAGTCTAAGGGTGTGTGTGCCTGACACAGAGTAGGGAGCTTGTAACAGGGAATGTGTGTGTGTGAGTGAGAAAGAGGGAGCATATATGAGGGGGTATGTGTACAAGACAGAGGGACTCTGTATGAGGGGATGTGTTTGTGCAAGACAGAGAGGGAGCCTGTGTGAGGGGCAATGGGTGAGAGAGAATGGGAGCCTGTGTGGGTGTGTGTGTGAGCGAGAAAGAGGGAGCATGTATGAAGGGGTATGTGTACAAGACAGAGGGGCTGTGTTTGTGCAAGAGAGAGAGGAAGCCTGTGTGGGTGTGTGTGTGAGAGAGAGGGGGGGTCTATCTAAGTGTGTGTGTGAGCGAGAAAGACGGAGCATGTATGAGGGAGACAGAGGGACTCTCTATGAGGGGATGTGTTTGTGCAAGAGAGAGAGGGAGCCTGTGTGAGGGGCTTGATGGACCCTTGGTCTGACCCAGTATGGCATTTTCTTATGTGAGAGAGAATGGGAGCCTGTGTGGGTGTGTGTGCGAGAGAGAGGGAGCTTATATGAGGGTGTATGTGTGTGTGAGAGAGAGGGGGTCTATCTAAGTGTGTGTGAGAGAAAGGGAGTGTCTATCTAAGTGTGTGTGTGAGCGAGAAAGAGGGAGCATGTATGAGGGGGTATGTGTACAAGACAGAGGGACTCTGTATGAGGGGATGTGTTTGTGCAAGACAGAGAGGGAGCCTGTGTGAGGGGCAATGGGTGAGAGAGAATGGGAGCCTGTGTGGGTGTGTACGAGAGAGAGGGAGCTTATATGAGGGTGTATGTGTGTGAGAGAGAGAGGGGATCTATCTAAGTGTGTGTGAGAGAGTGGGGGGAGTCTAAGGCTGTGTGTGCATGACACAAAGTAGGGAGCTTGTAACAGGGAATATGTGTGTGTGAGTGAGAAAGAGGGAGCATGTATGAGGGGGTATGTGTACAAGCCAGAGGGAATATGTATGAGGGGAGGTGTTTGTGCAAGAGAGAGAGGGAGCCTGTGTGAGGGGCAATGTGTGAGAGAGAATGGGAGCCTGTGTTGGTGTGTGTGTGTGTGTGTGAGAGAGAGAGGGGGGTCTATCTAAGTGTGTGTGAGAGAGAGAGAAAGAGGGAGCATGTATGAGGGGGTATATGTACAAGACAGAGGGGCTCTGTATGAGGGGAGGTGTTTGTGCAAGTCAGAGAGGGAGCCTGTGTGAGGGGCAATGTGTGAGAGAGAATGGGAGCCTGTGTGGGTGTGTGTGAGAGAGAGGGGGGGTCTAAGTGTGTGTGAGAGAGAGACAGAGGGAGCATGTATGAGGGGGTATGTGTGTGTGAGAGAGAGGGGCTGTGTTTGTGCAAGAGAGAGAGAGGGAGTCTGTATGTGCAGAGTGTGTGTGAGAAAGTGAGGGAGCCTTTAGGAGGGGGTGAGTATGTGCAGTAGAGAGAGGGAGCCTGTGTGAGGGGCAATGTGTGAGATAGAATGGGAGCCTGTGTGGGTGTGTGTGAGAGAGACGGGGGGGGGGGGGGGGGTCTAAGTGTGTGTGAGAGAGCGGGAGGGAGCCTGTGTGAGAGAGAATGGGAGCCTGTGTGAGTGTGTGTGAGAGAGATGGAGGGGGGTCTAAGTGTGTGTGAGAGAGAGGGAGGGAGCCTGTGTGAGGGGCAATGTGTGAGAAAGTGAGGGAGCCTTTAGGAGGGGGTGAGTATGTGCAGTAGAGAGAGGGAGCCTGTGTGAGAGGTTAAACTCTGGGAGTGGAGAGACAGTGGCAGGTGGAGGAGCTGGGACCTGAGAGGGAAAGTGAAAGGTGGCTGCCAGGGGAGGCGGGGGAGAGGGTGGAAGGGACACTCTTACAGTGAACGTTTTCCCTGTATTACATTTTAAATGAATTACTGAAAGTCTGTCATGTACATTGCGTTATTGGGGGGGGGGCAGAATTCCCCCAGGAGTACCCGTCATCCTCCGCTGCCTCAGATGCCTTCAGGCTTTGCTCCCCTTTTGCGACTAGGGGCGCACCCCCTGGAGATAGGGAAGTAAGTGCAGTACCTGAATCCAATCTGCTTTGCGGACTAGGAATAGGCGCATTCCCGCGCTCTGCCCGGGGACACTGACGTGCAAGGGCCGCTTATTTCTGCCCTTTACACGGGGACGTCTCGCATGAACGCCCGGGGACACTGACGTGCAGGGGCCGCTTATTTCTGCCCTTTACACGGGGACGTCTCGCATGAACGCCCGGGGACACTGACGTGCAGGGGCCGCTTATTTCTGCCCTTTACACGGGGACGTCTCGCATGAACGCCCGGACGAGCCGAGCGGCCTCCGCGCCCTGGGAATCTCCTGGCGCGCGCGCGCGCCTTTCCCACTAAAGAATAAACGGTCACAGGCGCGCGCGCCCTCGCACGTGAGTCACCTCTGACCCCGCCGCCTTTTCTGAGGGGGGGAGGGGCTCGGCTTATCCCGCGAGCTCTGCCTCGCAATCCTCTTAACACAGCAGGGGCACCGCTCCCCCCCCCCCCCCCCCTTCCCTCACAGCCTCTCTAACAGAACAGGGGCTCCGCTCCCCCCCCCCTTCCCTCACAGCCTCTCTAACAGAACAGGGGCACCGCTCCCCCCCCCCCCTTCCCTCACAGCCTCTCTAACAGAACAGGGGCTCTGCTCCCCCCCCTTCCCTCACAGCCTCTCTAACAGAACAGGGGCTCCGCTCCCCCCCCCTTCCCTCACAGCCTCTCTAACAGAACAGGGGCTCCGCTCCCCCCCCCCCTTCCCTCACAGCCTCTCTAACAGAACAGGGGCTCTGCTCCCCCCCCCCCCCTTCCCTCACAGCCTCTCTAACAGAACAGGGGCTCCGCTCCCCCCCCCCCTTCCCTCACAGCCTCTCTAACAGAACAGGGGCTCCGCTCCCCCCCCCCCCTTCCCTCACAGCCTCTCTAACAGAACAGGGGCTCTGCTCCCCCCCCTTCCCTCACAGCCTCTCTAACAGAGCAGGGGCACCGCTCCCCCCCCCCCCCAGTGGGGTCCTTTCAGCCTCTCTAACAGAGCAATGGCACCGCTCCCCCCTCCCTAACAGCGGGGCCCCTTCAGCCTCTCTAACAGAGCAGTGGCACCGCTCCCGCCCTTTCTGCCACCCAGGCTCGGCTCCAGTTTCCCCGCTGAGCGCTTATGCTGTGACACCAGCCTCACCCGCTGCTCCCTGGCCGCCAGCCTCCTCCTTCAAATGACCCAAAAAAACTAAACAAGTGCAGAGGCACAGCTGCAACGAGAAATTATATTCATCGTGCAATGGTAATAGTAATAGTGCGTCCCTCCCCTCCCCTGTGCTTTGTGTCATCCCCAGTCTCCACAAGCCGCGGTCCATCCCTTCACCTATGTATCCCGGAGGCCTTGCTCTGTCCCCATGGCTCAGGTCACTGCAAGCTGTCCCCTGACCCCTCTGCTTCTGTTTACACTGCTCTGCAGGCCTTATTCTCACCTCCTAGCTTCAGGCTCCACAGGCCTTGCTCTGTCCCCATGGCTCAGGTCACTGCAAGCTGTCCCCTGACCCCTCTGCTTCTGTTTACACTGCTCTGCAGGCCTTATTCTCACCTCCTAGCTTCAGGCTCCACAGGCCTTGCTCTGTCCCCATGGCTCAGGTCACTGCAAGCTGTCCCCTGACCCCTCTGCTTCTGTTTACACTGCTCTGCAGGCCTTATTCGCTCCTCCTAGCTTCAGGCTCCACAGGCCTTGCTCTGTCCCCATGGCTCAGGTCACTGCAAGCTGTCCCCTGACCCCTCTGCTTCTGTTTACACTGCTCTGCAGGCCTTATTCTCACCTCCTAGCTTCAGGCTCCACAGGCCTTGCTCTGTCCCCATGGCTCAGGTCACTGCAAGCTGTCCCCTGACCCCTCTGCTTCTGTTTACACTGCTCTGCAGGCCTTATTCTCACCTCCTAGCTTCAGGCTCCACAGGCCTTGCTCTGTCCCCATGCTCTGTACAGGAGCTTCATTTTCCTCATGCCTTGCTCCATCATCCTAGAGACTAGGTTCCATTTCTATGTCTCTGTTCTCCCCAGGCCTCGCTTTGTTCCGGCGGCGACTCGTCTACAGGCCTTGCTCTGTTCCCCGGACTCCGTATCATGTAAGCGTGACCTGGCGTTAAACATCTGCTCCTGTAAGAATGTGTGCCCTTCTCCATCATGCGGCATGTGGCTTCAGCCTGTCTGAGTACCCTCCCTATGACGGGTCTGCCTACATCCTGCCCTAGAGTACTGTCAGTATGTTAGGGAGGGGTAAAGCAGTGGTATAAAAACCCCTGCTCGCCCGTGAGTTAGGGGGCAGATGAGATTGTGTAGGATTGGAGCGAGGATTCCAAGCCCTGGATTTCTAATACTCTTAGAGCCCTCTCCTGCCGAGGGGCTGCACAGGACCCGAGAGGTTTAAATGGAGGGGAAGGATTCCAGGAGGGCAGTTCCTGAGCCTGGAGGAAGAGCGCAGAGCGTGCTGGGCCTGGGAAAAGTCATCAGAGTCGCAGACTCCTTCATCCATCCTCAGCCACAGGCTCAGGGGCAGAGTGAGAAGAAGGCAGAGTTTACAGCTGCCAGACAGGCACAGGGAGGGTTACCTTCCCCAGAGAGCAGACCTGTTTGAGGGAGAGGTGGAAAGAGGATGTGATTATTGGTTTGTCACTGTGACTGTTTTCTTGCAGCCATGGAGCACTATTTTTGGATCTTGTGTGTTTTGCCATCATTTTCTCAGTAAAGCCTTTTATTTTGAACAACCACCTTGGGAGTGAGAAATGATCACTGGAGCGATGGGGCAGGGAGTACAAAAATCCCTAAGGGCCCTGCAAACTGTTCTCCCTCACCCCTGGGACTGTCATGGGCCTGTGCCCCTGTGCCTGAGAGCAGGACAGGGTGAGCGCTACATCAGTCTTCCTCCCTTCCTGCAGCTCCTTTCTCCATAGGCTTCCCCCTCTGTCCACCCCCCCTCAATCTGTTTCCTGTAAACCAGGCAAGTCAAGTCTCATGCAGCAAGCAGGAGGGGGTTCTCACACTTTCATGTTGTGACCCCCCCCACCCCCTTCCTCTCACATATTTGGCCACCGGGAGCAAGGGTGGCAAAATAGTGCTCTCCTCTGCCTGCCGGTGCTCAGAGAAGAGAAGAGGGGCCGCAGCAGACCCCAAAGAGAGGGGGGGGCCCTGGGACTGCGTACGAGGGTGAGAGCCTGCGTGCACGAGTAAGGAATTACTGCCCTTAACCCAGAAGCCTCGTTGCTTTTGATACAACTACATCATCGCTCTCCACTTTGACAGTGGTGGTGGGGGAGGCGTGGAAGAGGAATTGGATTCAGATAGCAACCAACTCGGGTCCTGACTTTTATGGTCTGGGGTTCTGATAGGCAGACGTAAGGGGGAAAAGGACAGGACTGCTTCTAAGGCCAAGTCCGTAAGCAAAACACGTCACCACTGTCTGAATTTTCAAGAAGGCTTCACCACCCAGTAAAAATGTTGCCAGCAGTACATTTTTTTATGGGTTATCATAAGGCTTGGGAATAACGGCACGGAGCTGCAGCAGCTACCCTTGAGAGAAACAGGGGGTGGCCTGCACAGCAGATACCATCACAGGAACCTTGCTGGGCAGACTGGCTGGACCATTTGGTCCTTTTCTGCTGTCATTAGTACGTATGGTTTTATGTTACTATGAGAGACAGGGTGTGTGTGAGAGAGAGCCTGTGTGTAAAAGAGAGAGAGCCTGTATGTGTGCATGATTGGGCGAGTGTGTGTGTGAGTGACAGAGGAGAAAATGTGGGTGGCCTTTTGCCCCACCTCCTCTCCATTCCTCACTAATCCACAACAATAGCAAGGTGACTGGAAATCAAAAGTTCCCAGGTATGGAATGCAAGGGATTTTTTTTGTCTTTCTTAGTTTCAATTATGTCCTGTTATTTGACGTTTCTGTTCATTTGGAATATTTTGTTGATTTGTTCGTTTTTAAAAATTGTTACGAATTTTTAGCTATTGGGCATTATTCCATTCATCGTCTGTTTTGCAGTATTTATTTTTTTGATTAGCATAGTTTTACTCATGTAATTGAGGTTTTATATATGCTTTGTAAGGCATGGCGCTGTTTGTTTTTTCATTGTTACACTGCATAAAGAAGTCCGGCTTGTGCTGTCTGGTTCAGTCTCTGTCTACAGATTTCTATTTATAGTTTATGGTCACTTTATTCTGTATTTGATGAGGGACTGTGTGTTCTGTATCTGTGACTGAGGTGAGGTGTTCTGCTGGCCTGTAGTTTCTCGTAGGGCTCTATAGCAGCCTGGCTTGTTCTGCTCTTCTAATAGGAGGTGTATTGGTGTTTTAGGGCCTGTTGTAATATTTGCAGTGTTGCCTTTTCATAGGTGGGGTTGTCGCTGTTTGGGAGGTTTATAGTTGAAATTATTTGTTTATGGTTTTCTGAGGGCCAAGCACACATCCAGCATGCGTTACAATAGGCCTGATGCCATATGAGTCCAAGTGGCTTTTTTGCACAGTTTTCTGGTTGGCACCACAGCAGACTATTGCAACTCATTATTACTCGGTTTACCACTCTCCACCATCTGCCCACTACAAATCTTGCAAAACGCAGCCGCCAGAATCCTCACAGGAACAAAAAAACAAGAACATATCACCCCAATTCTGTTATCACTACATTGGCTCCCAATAAAATTTTGAATCGAGTATAAAATACTGACCTTAATACATAAACTAATACATGACGAGCAATCAGACTGCTTAAGGACAACGAGAAAACGCCAAACCCTGCCACGAAACCTACGCTCAACAAAGGCCTCTTGAAAATCCCATCAGTGCAACCAAAACAACTCGCCTCAACTCTTGATAGAGCCATAGCACTCGGAAGCCCCAAACTCTGGAACTCACTCCCAAGTGAATTAAGAACTCAACCGAACTTCAAAACCTTCAAGAAAGAACTAAAAACCCAGCTATTCACCAAAGCTTACCGAAACAACAATTAACATCCCCCTGCAACCCAAACCTTCTATATTTTACCTCTCGCAACCCTATAATAAGTCACTCACAACCCTATGATAATCCAAAACCAACATCGTCTTCTCACAAGCAGAACATGTACCACAATGCCTTCTCCTGCTCACCAACAAATGGCACTATCACGGTTATGTTCAATAACATCTATGACATTGAATTGGAGCTAGGACTCCTTTATGTACCTATAATAACCTTTCTATAGGAACCAAACTTGTATTTCTTTATCGGTCGAAACATGTAAACCGTTGTGATGGTGAAACCGAATGACGGTATATAAAACTCGACAAATACATAAATAAATAAAATCATCGAAATCTGAATTTAAAGGATATATTTACCTCAGAAGAGAGTACTTTGAATGTTTCTTCGTGTGAAATCTGTTACAAATGCATCATTTTTAATTATATGTGGAGAGGACGGTCGGGGGGGGGGGGGGGAGAACTCAAGGTTGTGAGTTTTGTCTCGGGTGCTATTTACTGGCACCCAAACTTGTTGTTCACATGAAAACCGGATTTGCAGACGCCTAGGCACTCCTCGGAGGGAGCGTTGTCTGGGACAGGTGCCAAGGACCGGCTTTGCTACCTCGTGGTCTGGTTGCAGCGCTGATGAACCGGGGGGGGGGGGGGCGGATATCTTCCCCTCCCCCAGCCCACTCTTTACTCTCATGGATCAACCCTGCAGCTGTTCCGTGTCATTTTAAGAAGGTAATTAGCGGTTTAAATTGCTTTCTAAAAAAAAAAGTTTCTCTTATTAATTAAATAAGTCCTCTCTGCCCCCCCCCCCCCCCGCCCTCTTCCAGCCCGCTAACAGTATTGTCTTTGGGGGGGGGGGGGGGAAGAAAAAACCCCCTCCATCCCCTTCCCAGCCAGGCACCAGGTGATCCTTGAAAAAATGCCACCAGTTGGTTCCTCTCTTTCACTCCCCCCCCCCCCCCCCCCCAGTCAGCCATCAGCGCCTCATTAAAAAAAAGAGATAATTAATCCCTCCCTCCCTCCCTCCCTCTCTGTCCATCCTGCCAGCCAGCAAAGCTCCCTCAGTTACCACTCCTGCCCCATGCACTTTTTTCCCAGCTGGGGCACTCCCGAGGCCCTGTCTCTGGGAGGATGAGTCCTGTACTGGAGGTGGGACCTGACCCGGTCTCGCGCCCGCTCCCAGAGATTGGAGCACAGGGTAGGAGGTTAGCAGAGGTCTCTGCTGGCCGTGGTGCAGGGCAGGTTCTTGCATCACTCCTTGGGCCGGCAGAAATGTTGCTGGGGGGCAGGGAGTGAGAAACTCTTCCAGAACCTGGGAGCCGTCATATGAGGAAGCAGGGGACAGAGGAAACCATCCTGACTCCTGAGAGAGCCTGAGTCTGTCAGCACAGGGCACACTGACTCTCCTCGCATCACAAAATGTACCAACAGTTTATCAGAATGTACTTTGCAAGGCTCCTGGGGACCTGTTAATGTGTCTCCTCCCGAGCATAATCTCCAGATTGCAGCCAGGAACATTACTGGTCCTCTGAGGACTCCCTCCCTGGTGACACCGTGTCACGCAGACCTTCTGTAATCAGCTCAATCATTTAAAATCAATTTCCGAAAATCAGCCCTGGAAAAGACAAATCCAAATTCATTGCAGTGGCTCTGGGTCTGTCTGGTTTGCAGATTGTGAGAGCACTCTCTGGGGGCAGCCGTCTGTCCTTCTGTCAGAGGGAGGGAGGCGTCTCTTGTTAAAAGGATTAAACTCCCTGCTCTCTCTCTTCCTTCTTGCCCTGACAACCTGACTGTGCTTCTCCCAGGGCCTCCAAGGACTGGCGAGCAGTGGCCTCCTCTGCTCTCCTGAGACTCGGTCAGTAGCCTTGTGGGATTAGAAATGGCCGATTCTAGTAACTGAGCAGAGCTAGGGCATCTGCCCCCTCCCCACCTCCACCACCACCACCATGTTCCCTTCTCTCAGTTCTTCTCACCCCCTTTCCACTATTCCTTATCCCCTCTCTTTCCCGATCTCTCTGCTCCCTCTCTCCACTTTCTTTTATCCTCTCTCCTTCCTCCCTCTCCCTCCACCTTTTCTCTACTTCTTCTCTCTCCAGTATCCCTTACCCTCCCTCCTTCCTCTCCTTTCCTTTCCTCTGCTCCCTCTCTCCACTGTCTCTAATCCTCACTTCTCTTCCCTTCCTCCTTCTTCTCTCTCTACTTTCCTGTATCCTCCCTTCTTCCTCAGTCTCCTTTCCCTGCTTCCTATGCCTCTCGCTCTACTTTCCTTTATACTTTTCCTTCCTCACCTCTTCTCTGCCTTGCCTCTCCCCTTTCCTCTGCGCGATCTCTCTCTGCTGTCTTTTATCCTCACTCTTTCCTCACCTGTCCTCTCCCCCTTTCCTCTGTCCCTGCTCGCCTTGGCTTTTTCTCTTTCACTTACTTTTTTTTTCCTCTTTTCTCCTGGTTTTTCTTTCCCTCTGCCCTCGCTCTTTCTCCCTACTGCTCTCATTCTCCTTCCCTTTGGCTTTCTTCCTGCCTCATTCCTTTCTTATTTTCCTGCCCCACCTTGCCCTGTGAGGTCCCAGAGTCCCTGGATCTCTGCCTCCAGTCCCCTTCATGCAAGGTTTACACCTCTTGAGTCTCTGCCATCAATTCCCTGAGGGCACGTATGGTACGTTTCCCTGATGCATGTGAATACGGCAGCCTGTGCCCCAGGTATGTATTTTAAATATTTCTATCCTGCACTCTCCAATGCTTGGGGCGGGGTACAGGGTAACGTGCATAAAATAAGACACGTCCACAGCCCGCAAACAGCCCAGGAGGGCCAGAGGGGAGTCCCAGAGGCGATGGACTGACTTCAGGCATTTGGGGACCGGCTGAGCTAGTCCAGGGCACCCTCAGCCCATCTCTGGCTTTGTGGTTCTGTCTGCCGATGCAACGGGGCTGGTTCAGCTCATTCATGAACACAGAAGGCCGAGAATCCTATTGTACAATTTACATTGAGAAAGACAGCCTAGAAAAGACAACAGGCCTTAAGACTGCAAAGGATGAATTTTCCAGATGTTGTGCAGCTGCTACCTGTGGGAGAGGTGCAATAGGATGGAAGGAGAGACCCCAAGATTCAGAGAGAAATCCAGAAGATGGCAGATGTATATGGCCAGTGGCTAAGAGAAAGAAAGCCTCAGTCTTAGTTGGATGCATTAAATATGAGGAAATATTAGGAGCTACCATCCAGCTACCACCCAGGAAAAAGATCTATGCGTCATAGTGAATAACACATTGAAATCGTCAGCTCAGTGTGCTGCAGCAGTCAAAAAAGCAAACAGAATGTTAGGAATTATTAGAAAGGGAATGGTGAATAAAACGGAAAATGTCATAATACCTCTGTATCACTCCATGGTGAGACCACACCTTGAATACTGTGTACAATTCTGGTCGCCGCATCTCAAAAAAGATATTAATTGCGATGGAGAAAGTACAGAGAAGGGCTACCAAAATGATAAAGGAGATGGAACAGCTCCCCTATGAGGAAAGGCTGAAGAGGTTAGGGCTGTTCAGCTTGGAGAAGAGACGGCTGAGGGGGGATATGATAGAGGTCTTTAAAATCATGAGAGGTCTTGAATGAGTAGATGTGACTCGGTTATTTTCACTTTCGAATAATAGAAGGACTAGGGGGCACTCCATGAAGTTAGCAAGTAGCACATTTAAGACTAATCGGAGAAAATTCTGTTTCACTCAATGCACAATAAAGCTCTGGAATTTGTTGCCAGAGGATGTGGTTCATGCAGTTAGTATAGCTGTGTTTAAAAAAGGATTGGATAAGTTCTTGGAGGAGAAGTCCATTACCTGCTATTAAGTTCACTTAGAGAATAGCCACTGCCATTAGCAATGGTTACATGGAATAGACTTAGTGTTTGGGTACTTGCCAGGTTCTTATGGCCTGGATTGGCCACTGTTGGAAACAGGATGCTGGGCTTGATGGACCCTTGGTCTGACCCAGTATGGCAATTTCTTATGTTCTTAAATAGCAGAATGGCCGGAAGGCATGGAAAATCTGTGAATCAGAAAAAGGAGTGAGCTTGAACTGGGGGTGTAGTTAAAGAAGAGTAGGGGTTCAAGCACAGAATCCCACCCCCCCCCCCCCGAGAAAGATCAGAATTGGAGTTATTAACAATGATTCTGCAGCTACGATTATAAAGGCATTAATTACAGAAGGGTGAGCAGGAAGGAGCGATCAGTAGCATTAGATTGGGGCAAACCAGAGTGGCAGAGTTTAGGCCTGCGAAAGTGCTTCGGAAGGTGAAGCAAGCGAAAGGCGTCAACAGGCGTTCTGCTTCTGCAGGGCACACTGAAGAATTGGATGCAGAAATGGAATTGGGGGCAGAGAATGGGAGTCTAGGGAGGCTTTATTTATAGAGAGAGGACTGCTGTGAATTTGAAAGGGTCAAGGAAGATCCCAGAGGAGCGTCTGTCTGGGCCCGGAGAGCTAAAGTGCACCAGTTAGCCCTCAAGCATTTCACCCCCTTTCAAACACTTCAAGGAGAGCATGGAGCCTTTCTCGCCACAAGCAGCCTATTGCTTCCAGGGACTGCCTCTGCCATAGCCCATCAAACCTGGTGACCCTGCTGGTTACTGGGGCACAATGAGACAATTGCTGTGAAACATGCAGCATGCAAAGAACCTGGGAACCTATACACGAGGAGCATCAGATGCAAGCATAGCCTTGTGCTCAGAGCAGCGGGCTGGGAACCAGGGAAGCCAGGCTTCAATCCGGCTGCTGCTCCTCGTGTAAGTCGTTTGACCTTCCATTGCCTCAGCTACGAACTTCGGGCTTTCTTCCATGCAGCAAGCAGTTTTACCATTAACAAATGGGAATATATAATACTGCTTTGTGCCCTGGCAGGTAAGTCCCATGCAAATGAAGGCATTATGTATTTTCCCGTTGATAGCAGGGCTGAATTAGCCATGCTGTCATGGGAACTGTCATTCAGGGCCAGGGAGGCGGAGCTTCCTAAGCAGAGGTTAGAGCTTTGCTCTCTATGGCTGCGCGTGAGTTCCCGCGCAGGAAAAACAGAATCTCCTCAGTCTGTTTTTTCTGCGCGCAGGAACACAAGCGGAGCTTCGTTCTCCTCAGCGACGTTTTTGTTTTTGAAGAGAAAATGTTCAAAAAACAGAATAGGCCTTCGGGGTTTAAACCCTGCCGTAGCGGGAAGATCATGTCCATCACTGATGGACATGATAGGTGTTACCGCTGCCTGGGACCCGACCATAATCAAGGTGCATGTTAGCATTGTGGCTGCATGTTGCCAAGGGCCCAGAGATAGCACGCCCAAAAAATCGAGGGACTCAAGGGCGGCATTGGAGGATCGTATGCCCCTCTATCCAAAGTGCACTCTTCACCGGGGCCCTCCAAACAACAGGCCCCAACAGTTAAGAGAGCCTCCTCGCTGGATCCCAAAATCTCCAGGCCTGGAGACGATGTGGGATCCAAAGATAAAAGGAAGAGCCGAGACCCTCACAGGTCTAAGCAGGCCCAGACAGAAGCGTTGATAACTGGGCGGGAATCGCACCTAAAACAAGCGGCGCATAGCGGAGACCATGCCACTGGTTCACGGACACCGAGCTCCCAAGGCACCGAAGTCGATGCACTCGGCGCCGAAGCCAGTGCACACGGAGCAGAAGAGGACACATACGGCGCACTCGACGCATTACACCTCAGAGGGGTCAACTCCAGCACAGTCTCAACAGCCACCATCACTATCGTCGCAGGGCTCTGTTAAGACACAAAAACATCAACGAATGTCTCCAGAGGCTGGACCAGCCGGCCAATAAAGCACAGTACTGCCCTTGGGGATGGCTAACACCGACATGCCGGCCACAGAAGGCATAGGATTGAGGCTGGGGACAGAGCTAGGGAGCTAGCTAGCCCACATCTCTTGCATCGCTCCAGTTTATCACACGGTACACGGCACCTAAGGGCCACTTCTTGTTCCGAGGAAGAGTGGGTGCACGTAACCTCTTCCTCTTCCTCTTCACAGGGTTTTTCTGACAGATCATCGGCATCAAGACCGCATCCCTTGGACTATGATCTATCAGAACCCTTACCAAAGAAGACAAAGGTCACGGGGGATATCCTTCCATCAGGGAAGGAGTCTGTGAACCTGGACTCTGACATATTAGGCTCAACAGTACAACCGCCGAGACCGAGTCGCCCGCAAATGCCTCCGCAAACACAACAGGCATTTTCTCAATTGTCTGAGGCACTGTCCGGTTTCTTCGAAACTCTTCAGATGACTTTCACTTTACCTCATGCGTCTTCCTCGAGTTCTCCTGGAACACCACAGGCCATGAGAGAACTATCACCAGAACCCATGAGATCACCTCATACGCTCAGGCCTGCATCACCGACTCCCAGGCCTCTTTCACCCCGGGACTCGGATTCCCCTCAATCCTCACCAAGTTCCTCCACTGGGTACCCGTCAGACCCGCCAGAAGAACCGCAGGAGCCATACTCACCACCTGAGGATTTGTCCTATCCAGGATTCTTGGACAAAATGGGAGCTATACTGCATTTGGATATCCAGAAACTCCCTGATCCAAGGGCTGAGACATTAGGTTTATTAAAAATTTTCGATGTTCCCGGTGAGCCAACCTCCCTACCTCCTCATGAAGGTACTTAGGAAATCCTGGGAAACTCCTTTCTCATGTCCATCAGTCTCCAGGAAAACTGATTTGAAGTTCAGAATGCGTAAATCGCCTTACCACTCCTCACCACAGTTGCTGCTCGTGTTCATTGTGGTAGAGTCTGCCATGCAGCATGCTAAAAAATCTAAACTGCATGCCTCTAACCCACCTGGTCGTGATAATCGTTATTTGGACAAATTTGCAAAAAGAATATACCAGAACGCCATGCTAGCCACTCGCATACAACATCATCAATTCTACATGGTGCAATACCTGTATGAATGTATTCAGGCTACTAAGGGAATGCTCACCTCCACTACAGACCTGATTCCACAACCACTCCAAGACATGGAAGAGGGTACCAGACATCTGCTTCGCACTGTTTATGAAGGCTTTGAAACCTCTTCCAGGGCTTCAGCTGCGGCCATTGCAGCTCGGAGAATGGTGTGGCTCTGAGCAAGCGCAATAAGAGAAGACCTACATGATAAGCTGGCCAATCTGCCATGCGCTGGTGATAATTTATTCGGAGACCGCTTCCAGGAAACTGTTACAAAATTAAATGATCAAGCAGTGGCTATGCAATCACTAACTACTCCGTCCAATTACTCATCCTCTCGACGCTACTTCGGGTCCTCTTGTCATCAACAGTATTCCCATCGGCCATATAGGTCTTATCAACCTTACCGACCTTCATCAAAGACCACCATAACAGCACCAACCACAGAACAGGAGAGGCAAACCAAGAGACCAATAATAAGGCCAACAACCGGCAGCCTCAACAAAGCCGACCCATTCTTTTTAGAGATACGGCTGCCACCACTACCTCAAGCGCCCCCGGGAAGGATCACATCTCGCTTTCTGGCATGGGAAGCAATAACATCCGATCGATGGGTTCTAGACATTGTACAAAAGGGCTATCAGCGCCAGTTTACAACCAAACCCTTCCTTCTTCACTTCGTGGTTCAGACAGCGAGGATGTCACATCCCCAACTCGGAGAAGAGGTATCATCACTCTGACATCAACGGGCAATCCGAACCATCCCACTGAATGCCCGGGACACAGACTTCTATTCACCATATTTCTTCATTCCCAAGAAATCCGGTGGCCTTCGTCCAATTCTAGATCTCCACAATTTGAACAAATTTCTCACCAAAGAGAAATTCAAAATGGTGTCCCTCAAATCCATTCTATCACTCCTTCAACCCAACGACTGGATGTGCTCAATAGATCTGAAGGATGCCTATACCCACATTCCTATCCATCCATCCTCGTGGCGCTACCTGTGCTTCCAATACAAGGATCAACACTACCAATACAAAGTTCTTCCATTTGGCCTATCGGCAGCTCCCAGAGTTTTCACCAAATGTATGGTGGTGGTGGTGGCGGCATACCTCTGGCAACGGGACATGAGAATCTTTCCATACCTGGACGATTGGCTTCTAGTAGCCTTGACTCCCACAACACTGATCACGCATCTTCAACAGGTGATCGACTGCTTGGACAAGTTGGGATTCGTGATCAACTACCAGAAATCGACCTTGTTCTACAGTTCATAGGAACTCGATTAGATACCACACATTGCAGAGCGTTCCTGCTGGAGGACAGGAAATTGGAAACGCGGCGACTCCTATGCTCCCTCAAAATTATGCACAAGCCTTCAGCACGTCAAATCCTGACAGTCTTAGGTCACATGGCAGCAGCCATTTTTACGGTGTCCAACACCAGATTTTTTTTATGCGTCGTCTACAGTGGGGTTGAAACAACAATGGAAACAACCATTAACGACCCGTTTAGTACTCACTTCCGAAATGACGAAGGATATAGACTGGTGGCTCAACAAGTCGACACTATCCAAAGGTGCGATGTTCAGCCTCCCCCCACACAATGCAGTGCTTACCATCAATGCCTCTCACAAGGGATGGGAAGCACATTTGGATCTCTTAGAGACACAAGGACTATGGACTCAAAAAGAGCAAAACCTCTAGATAAATTTGCTAGAACTCAGAGCAATTCAAAACACTTTGCAAGCATTCCTACGTCACCTACCGGGCCACAGGGTCATGGTCTACACGGACAGCCAAGTAGCAATGTTCTACATAAACAAGCAAAGGGGGTCCGGTTCATGGTCCCTATGCAAGGAAGCGCTTCTAATCTTCGATCACGCACATCGGCATTCGATCCAATTACAAGCAACATACTTTCCGGGAGTTGTCAATACCAGAGCGGACAGATTAAGCCGAATATTCCATCCTCATGAATGGTCACTCAACCAATAAGTGGCTCAAGAAATATTCATCCAGTGGGGAGTTCCAACAATGGACCTCTTCGCTACAGAGGCGAATGCACAAGTTCCTCGCTTCTGCTCAGTATGGCCCAGTCAGAAAAGGACAGTGCAGGACGCCTTTCTAATTCCTTGGACGGAGGGCCTACTGTACGCCTTTCCACCCATACCTCTCATTACAAGGACAATACAGCAATGTATAGCGGATGCAGCTCAACTAATACTAATAGCTCCAACTCGGCCCAGACAACTGTGGTACAGCTACCTCTTACAAATCTCCATCGAGGAACCAATTTGATTGCCAAATTGACCGTATCTTCTAGTACAAGAAGGGGGATCCCTTCTCCACCCACTCCAATCGTCCCTTCATTTAACAGCGTGGAAATTGAGCAGTTCCTCCTGATGTAACAGGGCATTTCCATTGCAGCCCAAGATGTCATATTGGAATCTAGGAAGCCATCAACTAGATGGAATTACAGTTTTAAATGGAAACGTTACTCCACCTGGTGCATGTCCAAGGGTATTCAACTGTTAGACTGTTCACCGGAATCGCTTCTGGACTACCTCCATACGTTATATATGTCTGGCTTAGCAGCGTCCTCAATCAGGGTTCACCTTAACGCCATAACAGCGTATCATAGACCTCATAGCAGTCAACTGATTTCAGCTCACCCTTTGCTATCTCGATTTATCACACCTTCGACCACCAACCTCTAAGCCACCGGTTCCATGGAACCTTAATGCCGTCTTGGAGCAACTCATGCTCTTCCCATTCAAACCAATGAACTCAACCCACATAAAATATCTCACGTGGAAAGTAGTCTTTCTCGTGGCAGTAACATCCGCTCGGAGAGTTAGCGAACTACAGGCCTTGGTTCATTATGCTCCATATCTGCAGTTTTACCATCACAAGGCAGTCCTCAGGACTCATCCTGCCTTTCGCCCTAAATTAGTGTCGCAGTTCCACTTGAACCAGTCAATAGAACTACCAACATTCTTCCCTAAACCAGATCATAATGATAGGGAACGCTTGTTGCACACACTGGACTGCAAACGAGCATTGGCCTTCTATAAGCAATGGACACAATCCGACTTCTGTGCCTCTCAATTATTTCTCTCGTTCAACCCAAATGCACCAGGACTACCAGTGTCCAAGCGAATGATCTCAAGCTGGATTGCACAATGTATTCAATTCTGGTATGAAAAACAAAAGTTGCCTCTAATTTCCCATCCAAATGCTCATCAAGTCAGGGCAGTAGCTGCATCAATAGCGCATCTGAGATAGGTGCATTCCATGGACATTTGCAAAGTGGCTACATGGCCCTCTCTACTTCACATCCCACTACTGCCTAGATCAGCAGACAGCTGACGACGCCAAACTAGGGTGAGCAGTTCTGCAGTCTCTATCAACATAACCAAGTCGACTACCACCATGACTAGATCACGCTGGGACAATAAATACTTACAACAATGCGTGATCAGGAGCATGGGACTCCCATGATAGCATGGCTAATTCAGCCCTGCTATCAACGGGAAAAAGCAAGTTTGCTTACCGTAAACAGTGTTTCCGTAGATAGCAGGATGAATTAGCCATGCTGACCCTCCCTACTCCCTGGTTAGTTGACCTTCTATTCTGGTTCACGCTCCACCGGAGCACACTGTACTGTATCTTATATGTTTTAACTGCTAGTGCAGTTGTGCTGGAAACTTAACTCCACCTTTGACCCTACAGTTATGTTTCCAGTGCTCAGGTGCACTGGCCAGATGCATTCTCTCTTTATTGGAGAGTAAAAGCAAGTTTGCCTACCGTAAACAGTGTTTCCGGATGAATTAGCCATGCTGTCATGGGAACTGTCATTCAGGGCCCGGGAGGCGGAGCTTCCTAAGCAGAGGTTAGAGCTTTGCTCTCTGCGGCTGTGCTTGAGTTCCTACGCAGGGCAAACAGAATCTCCGGTGGAGCGCACTGTTAACCCGCATTTGGACGCGCGTTTTCGACGCGCTAGCTTTACCCCTTATTCAGGGGGGCGCTCGTCCGGTGTCCCGCGACTTTTACTGTATTGGCCCGTCTTTCGGATAATAGAAGGACTAGGGGTTAGCAGGTAGCACATTTAAAACTAATCGGAGAAAGTTCTTTTTTACTCAACGCACAATTAAGCTCTGGAATTTGTTGCCAGAGGAGGTGGTTAGTGCAGTTAGTGTAGCTGGGTTCAAAAAAGGTTTGGATAAGTTCTTGGAGGAGAAGTCCATTAACGGCTATTAATCAAGTTTACTTAGGGAATAGCCACTGCCATTAGCAATAGTAACATGGAATAGACTTGGTTTTTGGGTAATTGCCAGGTTCTTATGGCCTGGATTGGCCTCTGTTGGAAACAGGATGCTGGGCTTGATGGACCCTTGGTCTGACCCAGCATGGCAATTTATGTTCTTATGTTTAAAAAATGTCAAATACATTTTGCAGATAAGTACTGACTTATCTGAGAAAGTGGTGGCTGCTGACCATGCATGATCTGCCTAACAGGGATGTCCCCTTCTCAAATTAAAATCTTGTAAAGGCAACACCCTTTTTTAAAATGCCAGTGCATTAGCACATCATCAGCTTGCTGCATCAGGAGTTTAAAAAAGATGCAATCTGTGTTAAAACCATAGGCTGACATCCAATGCATAATGTTTAAAGACCGGATTGCTGTATCGTCCTATGTGTGTGTGTGGGGGGGTTGGAAATACAAGGAAATCATTTTTTCAGACTCTTTATTTAAATCAGTCTCTATACACTTTGGCAAGACATGTAAAACTGTCATACCCATAAAGTGAGCTGAATCTGAACCCAAACTCTTCCCCATGCAGGATTAAAGGCTCAGTTTAGACAACAAATTAACTGCTGAGCTGCCTCCTATTATTCTCACCCTGACAAAATTTTGCTATTCCTGAAATTTATTATATTCTCATTTCCTGGCACAAGTATGTCCTGTGGATCACTTTCTATGGAAGTAAATCCTGTTATAGGAGCCTTCCCCCGCCTGTCTCTACGGAAGTAAGTCCTGTTATAGGAGCCTTCCCTCGCCTGTCTCTTTGTATGGAAGTAAATCCTGTTATAGGAGCCTTCCCCTGCCTGTCTCTTTGTATGGAAGTAAATCCTGTTATAGGAGCCTTCCCCTGCCTGTCTCTTTGTATGGAAGTAAATCCTGTTATAGGAGCCTTCCCCTGCCTGTCTCTATGTATGGAAGTAAATCCTGTTATAGGAGCCTTCCCTCGCCTGTCTCTTTGTATGGAAGTAAATCCTGTTATAGGAGCCTTCCCCCGCCTGTCTCTTTGTATGGAAGTAAATCCTGTTATAGGAGCCTTCCCCTGCCTGTCTCTTTGTATGGAAGTAAATCCTGTTATAGGAGCCTTCCCCTGCCTGTCTCTTTGTATGGAAGTAAATCCTGTTATAGGAGCCTTCCCCTGCCTGTCTCTATGTATGGAAGTAAATCCTGTTATAGGAGCCTTCCCTCGCCTGTCTCTTTGTATGGAAGTAAATCCTGTTATAGGAGCCTTCCCCCGCCTGTCTCTTTGTATGGAAGTAAATCCTGTTATAGGAGCCTTCCCCCGCCTATCTCTTTGTATGGAAGTAAGTCCTGTTATAGGAGCCTTCCCCCGCCTGTCTCTATGTATGGAAGTAAATCCTGTTATAGGAGCCTTCCCCCGCCTGTCTCTTTGTATGGAAGTAAGTCCTGTTATAGGAGCCTTCCCCCGCCTGTCTCTTTCTATGGAAGTAAGTCCTGTTATAGGAGCCTTCCCCCGCCTGTCTCTATGTATGGAAGTAAATCCTGTTATAGGAGCCTTCCCCCGCCTGTCTCTTTGTATGGAAGTAAATCCTGTTATAGGAGCCTTCCCCCGCCTGTCTCTTTGTATGGAAGTAAATCCTGTTATAGGAGCCTTCCCCCCACCTGTCTCTTTGTATGGAAGTAAATCCTGTTATAGGAGCCTTCCCCTGCCTGTCTCTTTGTATGGAAGTAAATCCTGTTATAGGAGCCTTCCCCCGCCTGTCTCTTTGTATGGAAGTAAATCCTGTTATAGGAGCCTTCCCCCCACCTGTCTCTTTGTATGGAAGTAAATCCTGTTATAGGAGCCTTCTCCCGCCTGTCTCTTTGTATGGAAGTAAATCCTGTTATAGGAGCCTTCCCCCCACCTGTCTCTTTGTATGGAAGTAAATCCTGTTATAGGAGCCTTCCCCTGCCTGTCTCTTTGTATGGAAGTAAATCCTGTTATAGGAGCCTTCCCCCGCCTGTCTCTTTGTATGGAAGTAAATCCTGTTATAGGAGCCTTCCCCCCACCTGTCTCTTTGTATGGAAGTAAATCCTGTTATAGGAGCCTTCTCCCGCCTGTCTCTTTGTATGGAAGTAAATCCTGTTATAGGAGCCTTCCCCCGCCTGTCTCTTTGTATGGAAGTAAATCCTGTTATAGGAGCCTTCCCCTGCCTGTCTCTTTGTATGGAAGTAAATCCTGTTATAGGAGCCTTCCCCCGCCTGTCTCTTTGTATGGAAGTAAATCCTGTTATAGGAGCCTTCTCCCGCCTGTCTCTTTGTATGGAAGTAAATCCTGTTATAGGAGCCTTCCCCCGCCGGTCTCTTTGTATGGAAGTAAGTCCTGTTATAGGAGCCTTCCCCCGCCTGTCTCTTTCTATAGAGGTAAATCCTGTTATAGGAACCTTCCCCCGGCTGTCTCTATGTATGGAAATAAATCCTGTTATAGGAGCCTTCCCTCGCCTGTCTCTATGTATGGAAGTAAATCCTGTTATAGGAGCCTTCCCCCCACCTGTCTCTTTGTATGGAAGTAAATCCTGTTATAGGAGCCTTCCCCCGCCTGTCTCTTTGTATGGAAGTAAATCCTGTTATAGGAGCCTTCCCCCGCCTGTCTCTTTGTATGGAAGTAAATCCTGTTATAGGAGCCTTCCCCCGCCTGTCTCTTTGTATGGAAGTAAATCCTGTTATAGGAGCCTTCCCCCGCCTGTCTCTTTGTATGGAAGTAAGTCCTGTTATAGGAGCCTTCCCCTGCCTGTCTCTTTGTATGGAAGTAACTCCTGTTATAGGAGTCTTCCCCCGCCTGTCTCTTTGTATGGAAGTAACTCCTGTTATAGGAGTCTTCCCCCGCCTGTCTCTTTGTATGGAAGTAAATCCTGTTATAGGAGCCTTCCCTCGCCTGTCTCTTAGTATGGAAGTAAATCCTGTTATAGGAGCCTTCCCCAGCTTGTCTCTTTGTATGGAAGTAAATCCTCTTATAGGAGCCTTCCCCTGCCTGTCTCTTAGTATGGAAGTAAGTCCTGTTATAGGAGCCTTCCCATGCATGTCTCTTTGTATGGAAGTAAATCCTGTTATAGGAGCCTTCCCCTGCCTGTCTCTTAGTATTGAAGTAAGTCCTGTTATAGGAGCCTTCCCATGCATGTCTCTTTGTATGGAAGTAAATCCTGTTATAGGAGCCTTCCCCTGCCTGTCTCTTTGTATGGAAGTAAATCCTCCTATAGGAGCCTTCCCCTGCCTGTCTCTTAGTATGGAAGTAAATCCTCTTATAGGAGCCTTCCCTTGCCTGTCTCTTAGTATGGAAGTAAATCCTGTTATAGGAGCCTTCCCTTGCCTGTCTCTTAGTATGGAAGTAAATCCTCCTATAGGAGCCTTCCCATGCATGTCTCTTTGTATGGAAGTAAATCCTGTTATAGGAGCCTTCCCTCGCCTGTCTCTTAGTATGGAAGTAAATCCTGTTATAGGAGCCTTCCCTTGCCTGTCTCTTAGTATGGAAGTAAGTCCTGTTATAGGAGCCTTCCCTCGCCTGTCTCTTTGTATGGAAGTAAATCCTGTTATAGGAGCCTTCCCCCGCCTGTCTCTTTGTATGGAAGTAAATCCTGTTATAGGAGCCTTCCCCCGCCTGTCTCTTTGTATGGAAGTAAATCCTGTTATAGGAGCCTTCCCCTGCCTGTCTCTTTGTGTCGGGCCGATACAGTAAAGTCCGTGGGAGGGCAGACGAACACCCGCTCTCCCGGCGCGCGCACCGGCCCTTCGCCGGTGTGCGTGATTCTGTGTTTAAATTAAGTGACGTGGTGAAAACTGGGAAAAGGAGGCGCTAGGGACACTAGCGCGACCCTAGCGCCTCCTTTTGGACAGGAGCGGCGGCTGTCTGCGGGTTTGACAGTCAACGCTCAATTTTGCCGGCATCGGTTCTCGAGTCCGCTGACATCCACGGGCTCGGAAACCAGACGCCGGCAAAATTGAGCGTCCGGTTTTTCTTTTCGGGACCTCCGACTTAATATCGCCATGATATTCAGTCGGAGGGTGCACAGAAAAGCAGTTTTTACTGCTTTTCTGTGCACTTTCCTGGCGCCGGAAGAAATTAGCGCCAACCTTTGGGTTGGCGAAAATTTCTGAAAGTAAAATATGCGGCTTGGCTGCACATTTTACTTTCTGTATCCCGTGCACATACCTAATAGCGCCATCAACATGCATTTGCATGTTGATGGCGCTATTAGGTGCCGCGGGTTGGACGCGCATTTTCCTCCCCTTACTGAATAAGGGGTAAGGGAAATCACGCGTCCAAGAGCAGGGTAACAGTGCACTCCGTCGGAGCGCACTGTACCATATTGGCCTGTATGGAAGTAAATCCTCTTATAGGAGCCTTCCCATGCATGTCTCTTTGTATGGAAGTAAATCCTGTTATAGGAGCCTTCCCCTGCCTGTCTCTTAGTATGGAAGTAAATCCTCCTATAGGAGCCTTCCCCTGCCTGTCTCTTAGTATGGAAGTAAATCCTGTTATAGGAGCCTTCCCTTGCCTGTCTCTTAGTATGGAAGTAAATCCTGTTATAGGTGCCTTCCCCTGCCTGTCTCTTAGAATGGAAGTAAATCCTCTTATAGGAGCCTTCCCCTGCCTGTCTCTTTATATGGAAGTAAATCCTGTTATAGGAGCCTTCCCTTGCCTGTCTCTTTGTATGGAAGTAAATCCTCTTATAGGAGCCTTCCCCTGCCTGTCTCTTTGTATGGAAGTAAATCCTGTTATAGGAGCCTTCCCTTGCCTGTCTCTTTGTATGGAAGTAAATCCTCTTATAGGAGCCTTCCCCTGCCTGTCTCTTTGTATGGAAGTAAATCCTGTTATAGGAGCCTTCCCTTGCCTGTCTCTTTGTATGTAAGTAAATCCTGTTATAGGAGCCTTCCCCTGCCTGTCTCTTTGTATGGAAGTAAATCCTCTTATAGGAGCCTTCCCCTGCCTGTCCTTTAGTATGGAAGTAAATCCTGTTATAGAAGCCTTCCCTCGCCTGTCTCTTTGTATGGAAGTAAATCCTGTTATAGGAGCCTTCCCTCGCCTGTCTCTTTGTATGGAAGTAAATCCTCTTATAGGAGCCTTCCCCTGCCTGTCTCTTTGTATGGAAGTAAATCCTCTTATAGGAGCCTTCCCTCGCCTGTCTCTTAGTATGGAAGTAAATCCTGTTATAGGAGCCTTCCCTTGCCTGTCTCTTTGTATGGAAGTAAATCCTGTTATAGGAGCCTTCCCATGCATGTCTCTTAGTATGGAAGTAATTCCCCTTATAAGGATATTTATCTCAGTTCTAGAGCGGTGCTCAGTATTAAGTAATTTGTGTTTGACGAGTGCTCCCCTCTTTTCTCAGTCCCCTATCTCTCCCTTCCTAGGACTGTGCTTTGCAGATCCCACCCTCGCCTGGGGTGCAGCACTGGGGGCTCTTTCATTTTCGTCCTGAATGTGGTAGGGAAGTGATCCAGCAGGTGCCTCTGGGATGGTCACAGGATGATCGGGAGGTAGAAGCCACCGAGGGGCTAACCAAGAGCCCCTGTCCCTCTGGGTCCACTAAGAGCCCCTATCAATCACAGCCACCTGGCTATTACTTCTGTGTACTACAAGCCAGTCAGAGGTTTATGGCCATTTCAATTTCATCATTAATCTCCCCAAGTGCTCCCCCCAGCAATAACAGTCACCTGCTAGAAATATGACTTTCAGAGTGACTTGTGGCCTGGCAGCTTCCTGCAGCCCTAACGGGAGCCTGGATTCCTCTTCAGTGCTACCCCAGTATCTCCCCACACTTTTACGCCACTCTCCTAAGCTCTTCCCCCCCCCCCCCACCCATGCTGGGGAGCGGGGAGAGAACGGCACAGCTTCCTCCCATGTGTGGTATTCCTGTCCCTGCTCACTGCATTCCCCACTTGCTGATGTGAGCGTGGGCACAGTGCCCGGGAGGCAAAATAAACAAAAGCTACAAAGGTTAAATAAAAAAATCAATGCACAGAACAGGGAAAACGCTTCTCTGAAAATGAGTGCGGAATAAATTAATGTGCAAATGTCAGTGAGGCAGCCCCGCACCCCGAGCACTGAGGGACAGGCTGAGGGTTGGGGGTCCCGGGGGCACATCCAGCACTGCTGTAAAAGGGAGGATTTAAGGTGTCCTTTAGATGAAGATTTAGACAGTTCCTTCACCAGCTCTCCCCTCACAGACTCTGCCAGATAGGTAGGCAGCTGAATAGATCATCTCAAACTAAGAACAAACTCAGCTCTGCCAGGAGCCGCAGAACAATAGGATTCACAGCAACCCGGACTCACTCCAAGCCTACCGTCAACTGCTTGGTCATGGTGTTAAACTGCAGGGTTGAATCTTGCAGCCAACAGCTCCTAAAGACCCAGCATCTCCCAGCAGAAGGCACTAAGGGAATATGTGCAGGAGCAGCTGTAGGGAAGCCCTCAGCTCCTGCAGTCCCAGCATCTCCCAGCAGGAGGTGCTGTAGGGATTGGTGCAGGAACACTGGTTATGGGGGAGTTCTCAGCTCCTGCAGTCCCAGGATCTCCCAGCAGGAGGTGCTGTAGGGCTTGGTGCAGACTGACTGTAGGGGAGCTCCAGCTCCTGCAGTCCCAGGATCTCCCAGCAGGAGGTGCTGTAGGGAATATGTGCAGGAGCATTGGTTATGGGGGAACTGACAGCGCATGCAGTCCCAGGGATCTTACAGCAGGAGGAGCTGTAGGGAATGGTGCGGGTGTAGGTCTGTTCTTTCAGTCCCAGCATCTCCTAGCAGGAGGCATTTTAGGAAGTGGTACAGGAGCCCTGGCTGTCAGGTGGTTCCCAGCATCTCCCAGCAGGAGGCACTGGAGGGAATGGTGCAGGAGCATTGGCTAAGGCGGGTGTCTTAGTTACTGCCATCGCAGCCTCTCCCGGCATGAGTTAGCTCTTCCACGTTGCTCTTCGGAGCTACATTTCTACGATGCTGAAAGCAGCTTCTGATTGTAATTGATGGGCCAGTGTCAGGGAAGGGGTTAAAGCCTGGAGCAGGTTTTGCTCTGCAATGTTTGCTTACTCAGAGGCCCAATAATTGAATCCTTGTTCTTCCTGCCTTTATACCATTTCTATGTAAATCTGACATTTCTCCGGTGCTGCTCCTCCCGGGGCACTAGCCTGCACTTTTCCTCCTGCCCGGCATGCTGATGCTCTGATTTTACCTGCTCTCTGCCAGGCCTGGACCTGCCCTCTTGTTTTCAGCACCACAGTCCTTCACTTCCCAGAGTCGGAAGCTAAGGGGGGGCGGGCAGCTGACCCTGTCTCTCGCCCTCTCCCATTCATTCACGCCCCCCTCCTCCCAGCACAGGCAGCCTGGGAGCTACCCCCTCACCCCATTCTCAGAAGACCTCTCCCAAGCCACTGGTTCTTCCAGACTTCAGAGCTTAAATCTGCTTTCTGTTCTCCTGATCCAGAAGAACCACCGGTGGCCCCTATCAGTGCGACGGATTCCAGGGACCCCCCTCCCTGCCCCCCCCCCCCCAGCCGTGGACCATGTTCTGTTATTCTCCCTCCCTTCCCGCTGCGGTGTGTGCTGACGGATACAGAGCACTCTCACGGCGCATGTCACCAGCCTTCCCGGTACTCCAGGGAGCCTGATCTCTTCCAGAAATACCCCCTGCCCTTTCCTTCTGGGGAAACTAGCATTCGGGAGTCCCTTACAGGGGCATCAGTCAGCTCAGTGACCCCTTTGCCTTGCAAGTCACTCCTGTCTTCACAAGATGTGAGGGATATTGTGGAGGGATTAGAAGAAAAGATGTATCTTTTTTTTGTGGTTGACACTAAGATCTGCAACACCTGAAGGAGCAGAGAGGATGAGTAGTGATGTAATCAAGCCCGAGGAGTGGTTGAAAGTTTGTCAGTTAAGATTCGGTGCAGAGTCGTGCACTTAGGGAGCAGAAATCCTGAAGGAGCTGTAGCTGATGGGGGCAGGGAGACTGGGAGAGAGACCTCGGGGTGACGGCCTGTGGTGATCTGAAGGCAGCGAAGCAATGTGACATGGTGGTGGCTTGGGCCAGAGGGATGCCGGGCTGCACAGAGAGAGTCAGAACCAGCAGGAGAAAGGAGGTGATGTCCCTGTACAGATCCCTGGCAATTCCTGACCTGGAGTACTGTGTTCAGTTCTGGAGACCTCATCTCAACAAAGACAGAGACAGGACGGAAAGAGTCCAGAGAGAGGAAATCAAAATCATGCAGAGTCTGCACCAAACGCCATATGAGAGGTCTGAGGACCTAAATATGCATAGCCTGGAGGAGCGGAGAGACAGGGGAGGTATGATCCAGACCTTCAGTTACCTGAAAGGTAGTAATAGTGCACGAGAATCAAACCTTTGCCCATGGAATGAGTTATACAACCAGGGGTCAGGAGATGAAGCTACAACAGGCAAGACTTAGGAAATATTGTTTTCATGGAGAGGGTGGTGAATACCTGGAATGCCCCTCCAGAAGAGGTGGTGAAGACAAAAACAGGGTCAGAATTCAAAAGGGAGTGGGATAAACACAGATAGTGGCTAGAGGATGGAAATAAAGAACTGAAATAAGCTATGCCAAATTTTGGTGTATCAGTTTTGCACAGATAGGGGGGAAGGAGAGGTAACGTGCATGGGAGCAGCAGTTACAACCCTAAACAAGAGGTGAGGGGGTAACCTGCACGGATCGGCAGTTACAACCCTAATCAGAAGTCATGGGGGTAACCTGCACGGAGCGGCAGTTACAACCCTAATCAGAAGGCATGGGGTAACCTGTACAGCAGTGGTGTAGCCTGAATTGATTTTTTGGGTGGGCACAAGGTTAACATGGCTGGGCTGAGACCTACCAGTTGTATTCTTATTGATAAATAATGCCATATGCTGCACCCTACAGTGGCTTTCTAAGTAGTTTGCAACAGCCATTATGCATCATGTGTGAAACTTTAAAATATTTTACCTCAATTATTTCAAACTCTTACCAGCATTAATAATTCCTTATTAATCTGTATTAATTTCTTTTATATTTATTGCAGTGCATAGTTCATCATGTAAAAAGCAAAGAAAACAATCAATCAGATCCAATCAATCATGTAATAAAACAAAAATGAATGTATTCTTTCATGAATCCTCTATGCAGAAAGCCAGAAATCATCATCACTACAATAAAATATCATTAATCACCAGAACAGGTGCAGAGCAGAGCTAGGACAATTCACATTACAACCAACATGAAAAAAAATATTCAAATTCTGGTGTCACCTCAGCAAAAAATATCCCTCCACTGCTAAACATTTTGTAAAGTAACATAAACGCCTGCAAAAAAAAAAAAGAAACGTCTAGAACCTTGCTATATCCTACAGTCCCAGCACTGACTCTCAGGACTCAAATAACAGCAACCTTATGAAAAAGCAGCAGTGCAAATACTACACCAGGCCCTACAACATTAATACACCACCTACGGGAATAACAGAACAAGCTGGACTGCTACAGAGAAACTACACGCTGGCAGAAATACTGCACTTCAGTCACACACACACAGGCAAAACAGAGACCGACCCCTACCGAATATAGAAACAAGAGACTACAAATTAGAAACAGAAACACGCAGACAAAACCGAAATAGGAACCTGAGAAACCAGATTCTGAGCAGTGGAATACTGAAGAGCAAAATACAAAAATATAAGAAAGATGGCATATTCCAATTGCTAAATCTCAAAATAATTCTTTTTTACCTTTGTTGTCTGATCTTTGTATTTTTCTAATCAGTTGGTCACGTTCTCTTTTTTCCCATTTTTCCCTTGTCGCTCATTTCCTAATTCCTTTTCAGTGTCTCTCTTCTCCTTCTGTCTTCTTCCTTTCCTCCCTCACACTCACACACATGCTTTTTCTCACAGACTCCATCACACACACAAGCTCTCACTCTCTCACCACCCTCCAGGCTCCCATTCTTATGCACTCGGACATGCACATCCAGGCACCCATTCTCACTCACATACACACATTCAAGCTCCCATTCTCACCCACACATAACACACACATTCATTCAAGCTCCCATTCTAACCCACACATAACACACACACTCATTCAAGCTCCCATTCTAACCCACACATATCACACACACTCATTCAAGCTCCCATTCTCACCCACACATAACACACACACTCATTCAAGCTCCCATTCCCACCCACACATAACACACACACTTATTCAAGCTCCCATTCTCACCCACACATAACACACACTCATTCAAACTCCCATTCTTACCCACACATAACACACACACTCATTCAAACTCCCATTCTCACCCACACATAACACACACACTCATTCAAACTCCCATTCTCACCCACACATAACACACACACTTATTCAAGCTCCCATTCTAACCCACACATATCACACACACTCATTCAAGCTCCCATTCTCACCCACACATAACACACACACTCATTCAAGCTCCCATTCCCACCCACACATAACACACACACTCATTCAAACTCCCATTCTCACCCACACATATCACACACACTCATTCAAGCTCCCATTCTCACCCACACTTAACACGTAGGCTCTCACACACACACAGGCTCTCAGACATACACAGGCTCGCACTCATTCACACATACATACAAGCTCACACACATCATGGTCTCCTGTTACCATCAGGCCATGGTGAGATGAGCTCCATCACAGCCCCGAGGGCCTCCTGCTATTTTCGGGCCATTCGGCCCGCCGATCTTCCTGCTTGGGGGGGGGGGGGGAGGGAGCGGAAGCCGTTCATGGGCATGCACAGCTTCCGCTCCCTCCCCCCCAAGCAGGAAGATCGGTGGGCCATATGGCAGCAGGAAAGGCCATGGGCTCCTGGCTGGTTAGGCTCCACCGGCAACCTGCGGCCTCTCCTGCTGCCACCGGCCCACCGCCTCCCCAGGTGTGTGATGCACACCCAGTTGCGCCAGGCCTGGGTTTGCAGCTCCTGCTCTCCTCTTCCCATTGCGTGGATGGGATCCCATGACGGCCTTGCAACTCCGGCCCTCCTCTTTGCCTCTGCGACGGCATTGTTTTAACGGGCTTCTTCTAGTTGGGTGGGGCTGGGTCCAAATTGGGTAGGCAACTGCCCACCCGTGGCTATGTCACTGCAGTACAGGAGCAGCAATTACAACTCTAAACAGAAGGTGAGGGGGTAACCTGCATGGAGTGGCAGTTATAATCCTGAATACCTTGTTGGGTAGTCTGGATGGACCATTTTGGTCTTTATCTGCTGTTTACATTGTTAGTTTATGTAAATGTGCACAGTGCTGGTAATATAATTACATGAGGTAAGAAGCAGGTGATTCAGGGACTAGCTGCTGACACAAAGTGAAGCCTCGATTCAGCTCCTGGACCTGATTTCTGCTCACTGTGGGGGTCTATGCAATAAAGTGCACTCAGCCTAGCACACAGCTTAACAAACGAGTGGATGCACTAGGCTAACACCTGATGCAACAAGAGGACTAAGGCATCCAAAATGCACCTCCAAACAAAGGCATAGCTAATAGTGCTCGTCACATGTAAATGCCATATAGATGAGGCTACCCCGCCTGAAGCAAAACATTGTCGTGCACCTGACATGCAATTTTTAACACAGCAAATTTAACGTCAGCCCCAGAGCTGGCGTTGTCTTGCTGCATGCCGAAGGCTCAAGCAAAAAGCAAAAAATACTGCTTTTTTTTTTTGTTCCTTCTACTTAGTATCGTCGCGATACTAAGTAGGAGGAAGATCTGCTCCTCGTGGTGATTATGCATACCCTGAAGAGTGCAATTCAAAAACTGCGCATGTTTATTTAGAAAGTTTCCTGTATTCAAGCAGTTGCAATGCTCAATAGTTCTTTTCACTGGATGCGGCCAGTTTGGATGCTCGTTTTGACGTGCACTTTATTGCATCAGCCCCTGTGGCAGGCGAGGTGGAGGATGCCGCAGAGACAGTGCTCGTAGCCCCTGGCTAGGAGGGAGCCCAGCTATCACACAGCAATGACAGCTATGGGCTGGCTCGGGAGAGAAGCACAATGCTCAGCATCCTTCAGCCACGGGACCCTGGCTGGGATGGCCAGGTTGCATGAGAGAGGCTGCCTGTAAAGGAGGCCATAGCCCAGGCTGGATCAGGCTTTGGCTAAGCTGGGAGGCCAAAGAAGCAGAAGGCAGCTACTGGGCCAGAGGTTTCAGTATTTATACAGATCTGTCCCCACGTCACAGGGGCGGTATCGTGACCTCCCACGGTATCAAGGGCGCCCGGCCATGGCCTGGAAATCTGCGGGGCTGGCTCCCTCCGGTCATCCTGCCAAAATCAGTGAGTGGGACTTGGAAGACTCTTCCCCCCCCCCCCCCCCCCAGTGCTTCGATTCGTCTGCTGGCAAGGGCCTCTGCACCCCCTTCTTCTGCTGGTTCTCTCGGGGCCTCTGGATCTTGCCTTCCATGCATCGGAGCTCCTCCTCGCTCCTCCTCCTCGCTGCTTTTCAGCTTCTGATTCTGCCAGGCTCCTCAGGCCTGAACTTTACGCTCTTCATAGCGCCTTGCAGTTCGTCGGCTGCCCTCATCCTGGCCACGTGAAGTTACTGCAGTACTTTCTGCCAGCCGTAGGTTAACTTATTTACGTTGATTCTGAATTTGCCATCTCATTTCTGCTTTGTTTGTTACTCGCCTTCAGGA
Source organism: Rhinatrema bivittatum (assembly GCF_901001135.1). Taxonomy (NCBI): domain Eukaryota; kingdom Metazoa; phylum Chordata; class Amphibia; order Gymnophiona; family Rhinatrematidae; genus Rhinatrema; species Rhinatrema bivittatum. The sequence goes on along the minus strand of NC_042620.1, from coordinate 7,550,027 downwards.
GGAGGGGGATCAAATTTGAGGAAGGAAGTAAAGATGAATAAAATATCCCAGGTAGCCAGTGAGTCCAACCAGGCGCAGGCTGCAGAGCCCGCTTGGATAGCGCTGTGAGGGGCGCGTGGATTTTGGCAGCGAGCATTGCGGGATTCCTGTGATCGGGCCGCTGCTCGCAGTGAAGCCTGCAGCCCCGGCAGGAGCACGCGAGCCGGGCTCTGATTTTCCGCTCCCAGCACTGAGCCTCACCTGACCGTGCGCGCTCCTAGGCGCGTTCAGCTGATGCGATCACGGATAAATGTGCCCGGAAGCGCTTCGGGGCTCTGCCGCAGCTTCAGATTTCACAGACATTTATTTAAGGAACGTTTGCATCCTGCTGATCAGAAATACTTTCTCCCAACAGGGAAGGAAATAACATCCATAATTAAATCATAATTTTCAATATTCAGCTCAGAGACAAACAAAACCTATTAGGACTGATGATCATCCGTACACCTCCCCCTCCCGCCAAGAGCAATCCTCTAAAAACATAGAACCGGACATAGGGAGGACAATTGTGAACAGCTGTTTCCAATACACCTAGGGAAAAGGACTTTCTGAAAATTGCCCACACTGAAAGCACAAAAGTACCTAAACGTATGCATAGTTCAAGTACGTTCCCAGCATCCCTTTGAGAAACGTAGAAATGACGGCAGAAGAAGACCAAACGGCCCATCCAGTCTGCCCAGCAAGCTTCACACTTTTTTTCTCTCATACTTATCTGTTTCTCTTAGCTCTTGGTTCTATTTCCCCTCCACCCGCACCATTAATGTAGAGAGCAGTGTTGGAACTGCATCTAAGTGAAATATCTAGCTTAATTAGTTAGGGGTATTAACCACTGCAATAAGCAAGCTACACTCATGCTTATCTCTTTATCCAGACTATGTAATTCAGTCCTTGTTGATTGTTGCCTGAATATAGATCCACCTTTCTTCATTCCCCCTGCCGTTAAAGCAGAGAGCTATGCTGGCTATGCATTGAAAGTGAAGTATCAGGCTTATTTGGTTTGGGATAGTAACCGCTGTAACACGTGAAGATCAGGCTTTCTCCCCTGCCGTTGAAGCAGAGAGCTATGCTGGATATGCGTGAAGTATCGGTCTTTCTCCCCTGCCGTTGAAGCAGAGAGCTATGCTGAATATGCATTAAAAGTGAAGTATCAGACTTTCTCCCCTGCTGTTGAAGCAGAGAGCTATGCTGGATATGCGTGATGTATCAGTCTTTCTCCCCTGCCGTTGAAGCAGAGAGCTATGCTGGATATGCATTGAAAGTGAAGTATCAGGCTTATTTGGTTTGGGATAGTAACCGCTGTAACACGTGAAGATCAGGCTTTCTCCCCTGCTGTTGAAGCAGAGAGCTATGCTGGATATGCGTGAAGTATTGGTCTTTCTCCCCTGCCGTTGAAGCAGAGAGCTATGCTGAATATGCATTAAAAGTGAAGTATCAGACTTTCTCCCCTGCTGTTGAAGCAGAGAGCTATGCTGGATATGCGTGATGTATCAGTCTTTCTCCCCTGCCGTTGAAGCAGAGAGCTATGCTGGATATGCATTGAAAGTGAAATGTCAGGCTTATTTGGTTTGGGGTAGTAACCGCCGTAACAAGAAAGCTACTCCCTGCTTTTTTGTGAATGCAAATCCTTTTTTCCACATTTCCTCATTGCTGCTGAAGCTTAGAGCAATGTTGGAGTTCCATTAACCGTGTGTATGTATATTGAATAGGGTATTATCACCAGGCAGTAGCCTTCGTTCCCGTGAGCCACCAACTCTTCATTCACATCCTCTAGACTTTATGGATCCACAGTGTTTATCCCACACCCCTTTGAAGTCCTTTACAGTTTTGATCTTCACCACTTCCTCCGGAAGGGCATTCCAGGCATCCACCACCCTCTCTGTGAAGAAATACTTCCTGACATTGGTTCTGAGTCTTCCTCCCTGGAGTTTTAAATCGTGACCCCTGGTTCTGCTAGGCAGGAAGAATAGCTAGCTAGAGAGAGAATTAAGACATTTATTACACTGCTATGCTACATGATTTCAGTCTGCCAGATGTTGGCCGGGCATTCCAGCTGCCGTGTCTAGAAGCAGGGAGGTCCTGGATTATCTGCAGGAACAAGGCCCGGTGCTGATAAATGGGGGACAGTGTTTCTGATGTCCTAGTGGGGGATCCCCTGGGATCCAGTGGTCAGCGGATGGTGTGAGTCAGTATTAGAGCACGGGTAGCGGAGGCATGAGGTGACATTCACAGTAAGGGATTCAGTAAATGCACACACCCTCTCCTTCCCTCTCCCCTACCCTAATCTCCTCCGGCTGGCAGAGGAGCTGGGAGAGCAGTGCTTGCTTACCTGCTGCTGCTGCTTCCTCCTCTGCAGCCTGAACTCTGCTGGGCCTGTAGTCTCTGCCAGAGATGGCGCAGTCCAGCTGTGAAGGGGAGAGGAGGGTAGAAAACAGTACTCTGCAGGGGCAGATGGCAGCGGCTCTGGCACATCCCCCGGCTCTTCTTGCTGCTGGTGGCTGGGCTGTGGGAAACATTTGCTGGCAACATGGATTGTTAGAAGCCGAAGCTCTTCAGGATTCAGTGAATCCCTGCAAGACCCTGATCATGTGCCATTAACAGGCAGAGGCGGTTCATTCACAGCCAGGGTCCTGCACGTCAGGAAAACGTTCTTATAATGGGGAGCACCTGGAGGACTCATTAGCTGGATGGGAAAATGTAAGGGAAGTAGAATAGCGGTGGGCACTGCAAGGGCAATCCATCTTTTTGTTAAAAAAGTAACTAAAGGTTAACAGGAAAAAGGCACCGCTAAGGTTATCTAAAAAAGTGGCTAAAAAGATCATTAAAAAAAAGCATTCATAAACTACAAGAGATGGCAGAAAGAGGAAGGCAAGGGAGCACATCTGGAAAAGCCGAGAGAAGCTGGGAGGACGTGCAAAATCAGCATCGTAAAACTCAAAGGAGAAGGAAGAATATGTGGCAGCTCAGCGGGCAAAGCAGAATTGCTTAACAAATATTTCTGTTCGGTGGTCACTGAGGGAGGACCGAGGGGCGGCCACAGGAACTGGACACAAATAGGATTGGAAGTGAGGTGAGCCTCAAACAAGATGAGGTTTTTTGAGGAGCTAATGGGGCTGGATGGCCTAGATCTGAAGGCATTAAGAGTGCCACTGCCTGGCCTGTTCAATGCTTCTTTAGAGGCAGGAGTGGGTCAAAGGGCTTGACATGGTCCTCGTCCCAAGAGTGGAAATAAGGAGGATTCTTATCCACAGGCCAGTTAGTCTGATCTCAGCGATGGCGCAGTTAATGGAACTGCCCAATGGATTACAAGATTTAGATTTCAGGCAGGGGGCTTATACCAGAGGTAGGACTTGTCAGAGAAATCTCTTCAGTTTCTTGGTCTGGTTGACCAGAGAGTTAGATCAGGGAGAGCAGCAGATAGAGTGCACTTGGATTTCAGCAAGACCGTTGTTTATAGATTGTCAGTGTGGAATCGCCTGGCCCTGAGTAAGAATGTAGTGAACCATGTACTAAAAATGCAGGTAGGTAAAGCCATAAAACACAGAGAACCCAAGTCATGCAGACCAAATACAAACAATCATAAAAACATAAAATCCAGTTTACATATTTAACATTAATCTTCCTAATAAAATGTAACACAGTGATACTTTCCCATTAACTAGCAAAAGCCCCCTTGGAACAATAACGTTTTAAGTTCTTACGGAACTTGATATAAATGCTTTTGCTGATGTGCTGTCGTAGGATGCTCTGAATCCTTTGCTGGAGTAGGGTGAAATATAAATTGGAAGTGTAATGTCATGTTCATCCACTATCAGGACATCCCCAGAAGAAGACTGGGTCCTAGTGCTACTCCTGTCCTCCAAGAGAACTGGCCCAAGCCAAAAGAAAGAGTTAGAGCAGCCTGTTCCGAAGAATCAAAAAGTATTTTCTGAACTCCCAATTGAACCTGTTCTACATTAAACCAAAGAATGCAAGATCTGGATTATCCTAGAGATGGTAATCAAACAAAAGCCTTTCCAATGCAAAACCAGATGTGGGCTCCCAAGAGGTCAAATTAGCAGTGATCGGTGCTCATTGATAGATTTAGTCTTGAAGCCTGATGAAAGTCTCTGCTTTTCCATCCACATCTGAGGAATCTATGAAGTTTCCAGATTTTACATGAACATTATACCTAAGGCGGACTTATAAAATAAAAAAGGTTCAGACAAGTTCTTGGAGGGGAAATCCATAAATTATTATTAGCCAGATAGACTTGGGAAAAATCACTTACTTATCCATGGATGTCAGCAACATAGGATCCTTCTGTTGTTTGGATACCTGCCTGATACTTGTGACTTGGATTGGCCACTGTTGGAAACAGGATGCTGGGCTTGATGGACCCTTGATCTGACCCAGCATGGCAAGTTCTTATGTTCTTATATAATGGCTTGGGCTGCCTGGTTTATGGCCACATTAGGCCTAACCAAGGAGAACGGGCAAGTACTTCACGTTGCAGCATCAAAAGAGGAAAATTGCCTTTGCCTTTTCTACCCCTGACAAATTGTTTCAATTCACTATCCTTCTTTATGGACTGCGTAGGCAGCAGCCACTTTCCAACAGCTAATGCACTGTCTGCTATGATGCCATGAAAGCTATGTCACTGTGTACTTGGATGATGATATAGTTCAGTGGTGAAACAATCAACCGATGTCTTTATTGTCTGATGATATAGGAGAAAAAATAATGAAGTATTAAGGGACTCCTATAAAAACCATAAATTGCATGCTGTATACGGACGTCATCTCTGTATGGTAAGCACATGTATTACAGTCAAACCACACAATCTTTTAATCATTGGTCCAGACAAATAGTCCATAAATTTTTTTTGTTAATTTATTTTTTTATATGCTACTAAAAATATCCAACTTTCTTCAGACAAAATCCCCCAATCCCATACTATCTTGTGCTGACTATGAAACAAACGCTGTCTTATCTTGTTATTTTTTCTTAAATTAAAAAACAATAATCATCTCATCTGGACAATCCATATCTTCTATGATGTGATAACACAAACCCAGCACAGGGTTTTGATGCTCAAAACCAGTATCTGCATCAGGGGTATGAATTTATTTGTTTGTCAGTATCCAGGCTCCCTCCTGAATGTTCATATGTTGCAATTAGCCATAGTAATTCAAAATGTCCACTTCTGACTCCTAAAAAAAAGGGGCAACGACAAGCAGCAGTGGCCATCTCCAGTCCTCAGGAGTCACAGTCAGCTTTGGTTTTGAGGATATTTACAATGAATGTGCATGAGATAGATTTGTATACAGTGGAGCGAGAGCATGCAAATTTATCTCATGCATATTCATATCCTAAAAACCTGTCCAGTTTGTGGGCTCTTGAGGACTGAGGTTGGCCATCCCTGTTGTAATGTATAGTAATGGACTGGCATCCACTTAATGCATGTCCAAATAGTATTCGCAACCCTAATAAAATCCACACTGATGATAAACCCTAGAACATGAGTGCAAGAAGAACAAGAAATCCCATATGGTAACTTAGTACACGACAGCAGATAAAGACCAAATTGGCTAATCTAGTCGAGATCCATCCAGTTTGTGTAGATGCACATATAGATTTTCATACACAGCCCAAAACTCATCCCTCCTCTATGCCTTTTACCTAACCTCTTAACCCCCTTCCCCTTATTGCCCTCCATATCTGGCTCGGGCATGCTCACAGTCTGTTTCAGTGATGGCCTCCACCTCCTCTGCTAAGAGGCCATTTCGGGCCTTGCCTTCTTCAACTTTGTTTCTAAAAACTCCATTACTTAAGCCCAACATTCAGACATCTTTCTTTATCTTCCTACCAAGTTTTGTAATAATTCCCTGATCAATGATGCTAGGGAGAAGAAACAGAATTTGACATCTCTGTGCTGAGGTTTGGATTTCAACCAAAGTCCCTCCGTTCTAGCCAGCCATGCCTTCTTGGAAGCCGAATGCTCTTGCACCACTGCTCTTTAGGGTCGTAACTGCTGTTCCCTGCAGGTTAGCCCAGTGCCTTTTTGTAAGCACAATGCACTCATGTGACTGAAGGTTTGGGCTGAAAAGATACCCTGTGCAGGTTACCCCAGTGCTTCAGTATCATCCCTTTTTTTTCACTAGAGATCCTCTGCGTTTAGCCCATACCTCTCTGAATGCCACTACCTCTTCTGGCAGGGCATTGCAGGCATCCACCACCCTTCCCGTGAGAAAATATTTCCAACACCCTTCCTACATGTACCCCCTGGCAACTTCATATCATAAGCCCTGGTTCTACCATACCTGAGGCACTCTCTGGGGAGGATGGAAAAGTGGAGGCTGTAACTAAGGTAATCTGGCACCCAACCGCGAAACAAGTCTGATCTCATGCATGATTTATCCCTAACCTTGTGGAACTGCCTGAAAAAGGAGCCCCTGAAAGAACTGGGTGGCCAGAGGACATGGGAAAAGTACCGTGTTCAGAGCTGGTCTTGTCCAGCCCAGATCTCACCAGGCCCTTCGTAGCCTCAAACGCGGGATTAGAGGTCCTGACTCAGGAGGAGGAGGAGGAGGAAGTGAGAAGCACCACCTGGTGAGACACAGAATGCTCCTTCCAGAGACACGAGAGACATTGGCCATAACCTGGGCTCTCGAGGCCCTGAGGGATGATCTGCTGGTACCTCAGTTCACTCCGGTGACGGATACACAGGGACACAGAAACCAGTTCAGGAGAGAGATGTTGACCTTGCAGCCATTTTCCTAGGGAATACAACATCGACTGGGCATACGGTGTATGTTAGGAGGGGTCCATGGGGGGGCTACTGTTGGGGTGTAGGGAGTGTTTGGATCGGGGGAGGGGTGGACTTGGTAAAAGGGAGGGGTTTCAGAAAGGGGTGGAGCCTTGCAGCACGACTATTACATCAGCTCTGTAGGCAGCAGGGGGGGTAGGTGGGGGTCTATCTAGACCCCTGCGGGGGAGGGGTTCTTGGCCGTGTGGCCCTTTAAGATGATGGCAGCTGGGAGGGAAGTTGGGCCTCCATGGCCTGTTTTTGCTCTTTCCCTGCTGTATTTTTCTCCTGTAGGGGGGTTGGTTTGGGGGGGGGGGGATCCTGTAGAGGTTTTTATTGGTGATATTGTTCTGGGTGAGATCAGAGTTCCTCTCACTTCCAGGTGTTGTGATTTGTACTGTTATTGTAAAACCCAATAAAAATTGTTTAAACAAAACAAAATAAAAAAATAGCACGGGGAAGCCGCCGCCATACTTTACTGAGAGAGGCCAAATATTATGGGAATGTCCCCCCACCACACACACAAGTGATAAAATATCAGGGCAGAGTGAATGTGACTCTCCTTAGTCTGTGAGCCCTCTGCGGACAGGGAAATATCTACAGTCCCCGAACGTAAGCTGCTTTGCAGTGCCACACAAGGAAGAATATAAATTACAAAAGAAAAGTAAATCACCAGAGCTTTCAGGGAAAAGAGTGCAAGTCTGAGGTCCTGGTTAAAGGCGAGCACTGCGGCGGCATCTGCGCGGGCACCTGCGTGGCAGAGCCAAGCCGCGCACCCTGCCCGCCTGCACGGAGCACGGTGAGGGATCTTCCAGTTCTCCTCTATACTCAAACCCTTCCCCAACCATGTCCCCCCCCTTCCCTGCTTATGTGCAGGCTCCCTCCGGCTTTGTTTTCTTAATTTTGGAAATAGTACTGCTGGGTGCAGGAGGATACAGCACCGGACTGGCCCAGGTCCCCAGCTAGGCAGGCACTACCTCCGAGCGTGGGACATGCACAGTCCCAAAACATGGCAATCACCCCCGGAAGTCAGACCCTCCCCATCATGTCCAGGCAGCACGGAGGACACACAGGATGACAGAGGCTGAGATCTGTGCTGCTGTTTGCCCCCCTGCCCTGTAATCACACCTGGCACCCAGCACCTCCGTGCTATTCCGGTCTCTCTCCATCACTTATCGGAGCAAGATATTGACAGGAAATAAAAGATTAATGGTCCAGGGCTTTACCTACAGCATAAACTTCACATATAATTCATCAAGCCTTGACGCTGTGTACCCGGGCAGCACAACGTGCTCAGGATGGCAAACCGGAGAGAGAACCAGCAGAAGGAAGTGCCAGAGAGACAAGGAGAGTGAGAGGACAGAGTCTGGAGACAATGCACAGAAAGAGAGCCAGAGGACAAACTGAGGGCAGGCAGTGCACAGAAAGAAAGAGAGAGAGGACAAAGTCAGGAGAGTGCACAGAAAAAGAGAGAGAGGAAAAAGGGGACAGAGTGCACAGAGAGAAAGGTCAAAGTGAGGGGAGAGAGTGCACAGAAAGAGAAAGAGGACAAAGTCAGGAGACAGTGCAAAGAGAGAGCGAGGACAAAGTCAGGAGCGAGTGCACAGAAAGAGGACAGTGAGGGGCGAGAGTGTACAGAGAGAGGACAGTGAGGGGAGAGAGTGCACAGAAAGAACGAGAGAGGACAGGAGACAGTGCACAGAAAGAAAAAGGACAAAGTCAGGAGAGAGTGCACAAAGAAAGAGAGAGGACAGTGAGGGGAGAGAGTGCACAGAAAGAGAGAGAGGACAAAGGAGAGAGTGCACAGAGAGAAAGAGAGAGAGGACAGTGAGGGGGGAGAGAGTGCACAGAAAGAAAGAGAGGACAAAGGAGAGAGTGCACAGAGAGAAAGAAAGAGAGGACAATGTCAGGAGAGAGTGCACAGAAAGAAAGAAAGAGGACAAAGTCAGGAGAGAGTGCACAGAAAGAGATAGAGGGCAAAGTCAGAAGAGAGTGCACAGAAAGAAAGTGAGAGGACAAAGTCAGGAGAGAGTGCACAGAAAGAGAGAGGACAGTGAGGGGAGAGAGTGCACAGAAAGAGAGGGCAGAAAGTGAGAGGAGAGAGTGCACAGAAAGAGGGAGGACAGTGAGGGGAGAGACTGCACAGAAAGAGAGAGAGAGGGGACAAAGTCACGAGAGTGCACAGAAAGAAAGAAAGGACAAAGGAGAGAGTGCACAGAAAGAAAGAGAAGACAGTGAGGGGAGAGAGTGCCCAGAAAGAGAGAGAGAACAAAGTCAGGAGAGACAGTGAGGGGAGAGAGTGCCCAGAAAGAGAGAGAGAACAAAGTCAGGAGAGAGTGCACAGAAAGAGAGAGGACAAAGTCAGGAGAGAGTGCACAGGAAGAGAGAGGACAGTGAAGGGAGAGAGGACAAAGTCAGGAGACAGTGCAAAGAGAGAGAGAGAGAGAGGACAAAGTCAGGAGAGAGTGCAGAGAAAGAAAGAGAGAGGACAAAGTCAGGAGAGAGTGCACAGAAAGAGATAGAGGACAAAGTCAGGAGAGAGTGCAGAGAAAGAAAGAGAGAGGACAAAGTCAGGAGAGAGTGCAGAGAAAGAAAGAGAGAGGACAAAGTCAGGAGAGAGTGCACAGAAAGAGAGAGGACAGTGAGGGGAGAGAGGACAAAGGAGAGAGCACAGAGAGAAAGGGGACAGTAGGGGGGATAGAGTGCATAGAGAAGAGAGGACAGTGAGGGAGAGTGCACAGAAAGAGAGAGAGGACAGTGAGCGGAGAGAGTGCACAGAAAGAGTGGACAAAGGAGAGAGTGCACAGAGAGAAAGAGAGAGGACAAAGTTGGAAAAGAGTGCAGAGAGAGTGCCCAGAAAGAGAGAGAGAGGACAAAGGGGAGAGAGTGCACAGAAAGAAAGGTCAAAGTGAAGGTAGAGCATGCACAGAAAGAGAGAGAGAGAGGACAAGGTCAGGAGACAGTGTACAGAGAGAGGACAAAGTGAGGGCAGAGAGTGCAAAGAAAGCGAGGACACACTGGGAAGAGAAGTGCCCAGAAAGAGACAGATATGACAAAGTGCAGAAAGTGTACAGAAAGACAAAGAACAAAGTGAGGGGAGAGAGTGAATAAAGAGAGAGAGAGAGGACAAAGTTAAGGCAGAGAGTGCACAGAAAGAGAGAGATGGGTCAAAATGAGGACCAAGACTGCACGTAGAGAGAGGACAAAGTGGGAAGACAGTGCACAGAAAGAGAGAGGTCAAAGTGAGGACAAAGACTGCACATAAAGAGAGAGGATAAAGTAAGGATACAGACGGAACAGAAAGAGAGACAAAGAAAGAGAGAACAAAGTGAGGATAGAGACTGCACAGAAAGAGAGGACAAAGTGAGGGGGAGAGTGCACAGAAAGAGAGAGCGAGGAGAAAGTAAAGATAGTGAGTGCGCAGAAAGGGAGAACAAAGACAGGGAAGAGAGTACACAGAGAGAGGACAAACTGAAGGGGGGAGTGTACAGAAAAAGAGGACAAAGTGAAGGTAGATAGTGCAAGGAAAGAGAGAGAAAAAAGTGAGGGGAGAGAGAGTGCAGAAAGAGTCAGGCCAAACTGAGGAGAGAGAGTGCACAGAAAGAGAGAGAGCACAAGGTGAGGGGAGAGAGTGCACAGAAAGAGAAATGATAAAGTGAGGAGTAACTGCACAGAAAGAGAGAAAAAGTGATGGCACAGAGTGTGCTGCAAGAGGATAAAGTGAGGAGAGAGGGTGCAGAGAAAGAGAGGGGACAACATGAGCGGAGAGAGAGGACAAAACGAAGGAAGAGAGTGCACAGAAAGAAAGAGGGAGGACATAGTGAGGGGAGAGGGAAGCAGAGAGGAGCGTGCAAAAAGGAGAATAACAGCAGAGTAGGGGAGAGAGAGCAGCCAGGCTATGAGGCACAGAGCTGAGCGGACCCAGGCCCGGGGGCTACCGGTTAGGGAATCGTTTGTGCAAGAGACTGACGGAGCTGTGGATGTGGGCGTCCCCGCTCTCAGCTGCAGAAGGAAGCACGTGGGCCGGGCACTCTCGGGCCGGGCCCGCAGGCTAGGACTCTGGACCTGATAATGGTAGCACGCGATCTCCTCCTAACCCCGTCCCACCACCCCAGCTCCTGCAAGGTGCTCCCCGGGCGGGAGCCTGCATCCCCAGCAGCGGTAACGCTGCAGCCCCAGGCCCGAGGCCAGGCCTGGATACATCTGTAGTGATGTCCCGACACGGCCCCGCCGAGAGGCACCCGAGGACGCCAGCCACCAGGCAAGAAGGGAGAGGCTGCAGAAATCGGATACAAAGAATCCGGGCCGTTTCATTCATGGACCTGCAGCGTCAGTAGCAGCTGGGCCGCCGCATGCAAAGCAAGAACTACAAGTTCCAGCATGCCTCAGGGCAAAAGCAGGCCTGAGCTGAGGCCCCAGAACTGGCAAGGGGCGCACCTGGGCCGGGGTTCATGCCGGCTGCTCCTCTCAGCGCTAGCGACTGCCTGAGGAGGGGGCGTAAGAAAGCCAGCCCCAGCCTTCTGTGGCCCTCCCACCCTGCCGTGCTCCCGCATCTCCCCCTCCCCCGGGCTCCGTTTTCCTTCCCCTGCCCCAACCCTTATTCCTCCCAGCCCTGGTGGTCTGAGCCAGGGGTTCACCTCTCACTGCTGCCCTCTGTGACCTTGGGCTTTAGCACTCGGGTCATCATTTTTTTAAACTCCCGATGCGCCAAGCTAATGATCGGCGAATGCACCTGGAGGTTCAGAAAGGGGGCTGCACAGGCCTCAGGCAGGGGGGTGGGGGGCGTCCCTGATGGGCAGATCGGCTGTGAGTAAGGGGCGGCTGCCACCGACACTTAGCTGCATTCACCGCTGCTTTGCTGAATAAGTAATGGCGAACTGCGCCAAATGAATACTGACTTACCCAGGCAAGGGGTGGCAGCTGCCTCTTACCCAAATAAGTCCCTGCTTGTCTGCGGACGTTTGAAAACTTTAAAAACGTTTGTATCCCTTTTTATAGGGGTTTATGTGTGGCAGGGCGGCTCTGACCAGGGGTTAAGTTTCCAGCGCTCTGGCCAGATGAGGTCTCTCTGCCTCTGCAGCGGGCACTAGTGCGCAATGCCCTCCTTTGCATGGGATTTCCATGCGCGGGTGCAAACAGCGCTCCCGCTTAGAAACCCACACTTTCTGCATGCAAAGCCCCTTCCTGCATGGGCCTGGGAGATTTGAAGGCCTCCAGGGACAGAGCTTAGATGCAACTCGCCTTCAGCTAGCAATGGAAAGGCCTGAGCTGAAATCTCCCTCCCCAAGGGCTCTCCTCCTCTAACCTCACGAGTCCCCTTCCCCACATTCTCTCCAGCTGCTCCTGGCATTGCTCTCCCTCCACTGGCACCTCCTCCACTCCCCCTTCTCCTCTTTTTCTTGGTATCGCTCCCCCTCTCCACACTCTTTCCTCCCACTGCTGGCCTCAACCTCCCTTCTTATGGTTTCTCTTCCCAACCCTCACTTCCCACCCCTGGCAGCATTCCCCTCCCCATGCACTCTTTCCTGGAAGAGCTCCCCACTCCCCACTATCTCCTTCTACTCCTCTTATCACTCCCCTTCCCCATACTCTCTCTTTCTGCTCCTGTCACCGCTCCTCCACCCCATACTCTCCCTCCTCCTGCTTCTGTCACTGATCATCCACCCCCATGCTCCCTCTTCCTACTCTTGTCACCGCTCCCCCACACCACACTCCCTTCTCCTGCTCCTGGAAATGCTCCTCACTCCACAGTCTCTCCTTCTACTCTCCTTACCACTAAACCTCCCCATACTGTCTCCTCCTGCTCCTGGCACCACTCCCCTACCCCATACTCTCTCTTCCTGCCCATGTCACCACTCCCCCACCCCCCACTCCTCCTCACCCACTTCTCTCCTCCTGCTCCTGGAAATGCTCCTCACTCCACACTCTCTCCTTCTACTCTCCTTACCACTAAACCTCCCCATACTGTCTCCTCCTGCCCCTGTCCCCACTCCTCCTCCTGCTCCTCACCCACTTCTCTCTTCCTGCTCCTGTCACCACTCCCCCCTCCCCACATTCTGGCCTGACCTGCCATAACTCAGAGCAGTGGTGTCACGCCCATGAATTACGGGCCATTACTGACAACACTGGCGAGAGTTATGAGAGCGGGCCCTGCTGCACTGCATGCCAATTCTCCAGGTATTAGAAGGTAATTAATTCCTCTCCAGTCCTCAGGATGATCTAGAGAAGAGCAAGAAATTAAATCTAATGAAACTTGTCCATTAGCAGAGACGCAACAGCCAGCTTAAAATAGCACTTTAAAAATACATCCTAAGCCCAGTCTGCAGCCCGCTCCCCCTGCTGCCTCCAGAACAGGGCTCACGGAGGGGACCCCCACCTGCCTAAACAGCCGAAAAGAAATAATTAATTACCTAAATACCAAACTAATTGGATACATCACTTACTCTACAAAGGAATTAGTCTTCTTAAGTGGTCCTGGTTATTAGATCAGCGCAAGAAGGAAGAGACTCCCGGGTTCCAATCCCAGCTCTTGTCTCCTTGCATCTCAGTCCAAATCCCAGCCCTGACATGTTGGGCCACACCTCAGGCAAGATTAATGGCGCGGGGAGGGTGAGAGAGAAACGCTGCCAGGGAGAGAGGGCGCGATGTCCCCATGCCTGCTGACCTGGGTCAGGGGCTGGGCTGCTGGGAGCCCTGGTGGGCAGGCTCCGTCGGTCCTTGTGGGCTTGGTGCCTCTGTTCGTGGGTTTGGTCCTCCCCACCCCTTCACTCCAGGAGAACCTGAGAAAAAGATGAGATTGCAAACAGGGCAGGCAGTATTTACAAGTATGTGCAAGTTATACAGCACATTTCTGCATTTCTAACCATATACGGTTTCTGCACGGTATCAACCGGCACGTTTAGCTATTTGGGGGGGTTAGCACATGTCAAAATGCAGCCATATTCAAGAGAGAGAACCTCTGGCACTTCCTTTCATCCAATGCAGTTACCTTCCCTTTTTTTCCTTCCCTCCCCCATGTGAAGAGATTGAGCTGGGTTGGTGGGTGCTGCTGTATTCAGACTGCTGCTGCCATCTCCTCCTCTGCTCAGCACCCTCCTGGGGGACACCACTCTGCCTGCCAATCAACTTCTGGGGCCCATGCCCTCCTGGGGGACTCAACATCGCCTCCTGATCCACCACTGGGATCCACACCTGCCCAACATCAGCTCCCAATCAGCCACTGGGGTCCGTGCCCATCTGGTGAGCCCAACATTGCCTTCTGATCAGCCGCTCGGCTCTGTATTGTGTTCTGCATGTGGAGAGAGATTCTGCTCACTAGCATGCAGGCTCTGTGTAGGGATCCAGAGCAATCTGGCTTGTTTTTCCAATAGGACGTGTATTGTGTTCTGCATGTTTGAGAGAGATTCCGCTAGCTAGCATGCAGGCTCTGTGTAGGGATCCAGAGAAATCTGGCTTGTTTTTCCAATAGGACGTGTATTGTGTTCTGCATGTGGAGAGAGATTCTGCTAGCTAGCATGCAGGCTCTGTGTAGGGATCCAGAGCAATCTGGCTTGTTTTTCCAATAGGACGTGTATTGTGTTCTGCATGTGGAGAGAGATTCTGCTCACTAGCATGCAGGCTCTGTGTAGGGATCCAGAGCAATCTGGCTTGTTTTTCCAATAGGACGTGTATTGTGTTCTGCATGTGGAGAGAGATTCTGCTAGCTAGCATGCAGGCTCTGTGTAGGGATCCAGAGCAATCTGGCTTGTTTTTCCAATAGGACGTGTATTGTGTTCTGCATGTGGAGAGAGATTCTGCTCACTAGCATGCAGGCTCTGTGTAGGGATCCAGAGCAATCTGGCTTGTTTTTCCAATAGGACGTGTATTGTGTTCTGCATGTGGAGAGAGATTCTGCTAGCTAGCATGCAGGCTCTGTGTAGGGATCCAGAGCAATCTGGCTTGTTTTTCCAATAGGACGTGTATTGTGTTCTGCATGTGGAGAGAGATTCTGCTAGCTAGCATGCAGGCTCTGTGTAGGGATCCAGAGCAATCTGGCTTGTTTTTCCAATAGGACGTGTATTGTGTTCTGCATGTGGAGAGAGATTCTGCTCACTAGCATGCAGGCTCTGTGTAGGGATCCAGAGCAATCTGGCTTGTTTTTCCAATAGGACGTGTATTGTGTTCTGCATGTGGAGAGAGATTCTGCTAGCTAGCATGCAGGCTCTGTGTAGGGATCCAGAGCAATCTGGCTTGTTTTTCCAATAGGACGTGTATTGTGTTCTGCATGTTTGAGAGAGATTCTGCTCACTAGCATGCAGGCTCTGTGTAGGGATCCAGAGCAATCTGGCTTGTTTTTCCAATAGGACGTGTATTGTGTTCTGCATGTTTGAGAGAGATTCCGCTAGCTAGCATGCAGGCTCTGTGTAGGGATCCAGAGCAATCTGGCTTGTTTTTCCAATAGGACGTGTATTGTGTTCTGCATGTGGAGAGAGATTCTGCTAGCTAGCATGCAGGCTCTGTGTAGGGATCCAGAGCAATCTGGCTTGTTTTTCCAATAGGACGTGTATTGTGTTCTGCATGTTTGAGAGAGATTCCGCTAGCTAGCATGCAGGCTCTGTGTAGAGATCCAGAGCAATCTGGCTTGTTTTTCCAATAGGACGTATATTGTGTTCTGCATGTGGAGAGAGATTCTGCTCACTAGCATGCAGGCTCTGTGTAGGGATCCAGAGCAATCTGGCTTGTTTTTCCAATAGGACGTGTATTGTGTTCTGCATGTGGAGAGAGATTCTGCTAGCTAGCATGCAGGCTCTGTGTAGGGATCCAGAGCAATCTGGCTTGCTTTTCCAATAGGACGTGTATTGTGTTCTGCATGTGGAGAGAGATTCTGCTAGCTAGCATGCAGGCTCTGTGTAGGGATCCAGAGCAATCTGGCTTGTTTTTCCAATAGGACGTGTATTGTGTTCTGCATGTTTGAGAGAGATTCCTCTAGCTAGCATGCAGGCTCTGTGTAGGGATCTAGAGCAATCTGGCTTGTTTTTCCAGTAGGAGTTGTATTGTGTTCTGCATGTTTGACAGAGATTCCGCTAGCTAGTATGCAGGCTCTGTGTAGGGATCTAGAGCAATCTGGCTTGTTTTTCCAATAGTACGTATATTGTGTTCTACATGTGGAGACAGATTCTGCTCACTAGCATGCAGGCCTAGTGTAGGGATCCAGAGCAATCTGGCTTGTTTTTCCAATAGGACGTGTATTGTGTTCTGCATGTTTGAGAGAGATTCTGCTCACTAGCATGCAGGCTCAGTGTAGGGATCCAGAGCAATCTGGCTTGTTTTTCCAATAGGACGTGTATTGTGTTCTGCATGTTTG
Source organism: Rhinatrema bivittatum (assembly GCF_901001135.1). Taxonomy (NCBI): domain Eukaryota; kingdom Metazoa; phylum Chordata; class Amphibia; order Gymnophiona; family Rhinatrematidae; genus Rhinatrema; species Rhinatrema bivittatum. The sequence goes on along the minus strand of NC_042620.1, from coordinate 7,533,861 downwards.
AGAGAGATTCTGCTCACTAGCATGCAGGCTCTGTGTAGGGATCGAGAGCAATCTGGCTTGTTTTTCCAATAGGACGTGTATTGTGTTCTGCATGTGGAGAGAGATTCTGCTCACTAGCATGCAGGCTCAGTGTAGGGATCCAGAGCAATCTGGCTTGTTTTTCCAATAGGACGTGTATTGTGTTCTGCATGTGGAGAGAGATTCTGCTAGCTAGCATGCAGGCTCTGTGTAGGGATCTAGAGCAATCTGGCTTGTTTTTCCAATAGGACGTGTACTGTGTTCTGCATGTGGAGAGAGATTCTGCTAGCTAGCATGCAGGCTCTGTGTAGGGATCCAGAGCAATCTGGCTTGTTTTTCCAATAGGACGTGTATTGTGTTCTGCATGTGGACAGAGATTCTGCTAGCTAGCATGCAGGCTCTGTGTAGGGATCTAGAGCAATCTGGCTTGTTTTTCCAATAGGATGTGTATTGTGTTCTGCATGTTTGAGAGAGATTCTGCTAGCTAGCATGCAGGCTCTGTGTAGGGATCTAGAGCAATGTGGCTTGTTTTTCCAATAGGACGTGTATTGTGTTCTGCATGTTTGAGAGAGATTCTGCTAGCTAGCATGCAGGCTCTGTATAGGGATCTAGAGCAATCTGGCTTGTTTTTCCAATAGGACGTTTATTGTGTTCTGCATGTGGAGAGAGATTCCGCTAGCTAGCATGCAGGCTCTGTGTAGGGGTCTAGAGCAATCTGGCTTGTTTTTCAGTAGGAGTTGTATTGTGTTCTGCATGTTTGAGAGAGATTCCGCTAGCTAGCATGCAGGCTCTGTGTAGGCATCTAGAGCAGTGGTTCTCAACGCTGTCCTGGGGACCCCCCCAGCCAGTCGGGTTTTCATGATATCCACAATGAATATGCATGAGAGAAAATTTGCATACACTGCCTCCATAACATGCACATTTTCTCTCATGCATATTCATTGTGGATATCATGAAAACCCGACTGGCTGGGGGGGTCCCCAGGACAGGGTTGAGAACCACTGATCTAGAGCAATCTGGCTTGTTTTTCCAGTAGGATGTGTATTGTGTTCTAGGGATGTGAATCGTTTTTTGACGATTTAAAATATCATCCGATATATTTTAAATCGTCAAAAATCGTTAGAGCCGTGATACAATACCAATTCCCCCGATTTATCGTCAAAAAATCGTAAATCGGGGGAAGGGGGAGGGCGGGAAAACCGGCACACTAAAACAAGCCTAAAACCCACCCCGACCCTTTACAATAAATCCCCCACCCTCCCGAACCCCCCCCAAATGCCTTAAATTACCTGGGGTCCAGAGGAAGGGTCCCGGTGTGATCTCTTTCTCTCGGACCTCCGTGCGTTGTAGAAATGGCGCCAGCGCTACCTTTGACCTGTCATATGACAGGTCAAAGGTAGCGCCGGCACCATTTTGTTTTTTTGTCCCCCGACGGCAGGAGATCGCTCCCGGACCCCCGCTGGACCCCCAGGGACTTTTGGCCAGCTTGGGGGGGCCTCCTGACCCCCACAAGACTTGCCAAAAGTCCAGCGGGGGTCCGGGAACGACTTCCTGCACGCGAATCGTTTTTCCGTATGGAAAAACGATTCGCGGTAGGAGATCGCTCCCGGACCCCCGCTGGACACCCAGAGACTTTTGGCCAGCTTGGGGGGGCCTCCTGACCCCCACAAGACTTGCCAAAAGTCCAGCGGGGGTCCGGAACAACCTCCTGCAGTCGAACTGTGTTGCCGTACGGCCGACGCCATTTTGCGCCGTATGGCCGGCGCCATTTTCCGTACGGAAAAACAATTCGCGTGCAGGAAGTCGTTCCCGGACCCCGCTGGACTTTTGGCAAGTCTTGTCGGGGTCAGTAGGCCCCCCCAAGCTGGCCAAAAGTCCCTGGGGGTCCAGCGAGGATCCGGGAGCGATCTCCTGCCGTCGGGGGACAAAAAAACAAAATGGCGCCGGTGCTACCTTTGCCCTGTCATATGACAGGACAAAGGTAGCGCCGGCGCCATTTCTACAACGCACGGAGGTTCGAGAGAAAGAGATCACACTGGGACCCTTCCTCTGGACCCCAGGTAATTTAAGGCATTTGGGGGGGGGGTTCGGGAGGGTGGGGGATTTATTTTAAAGGGTCGGGGTGGGTTTAGGGATGTTTTAGTGTGCCGGTTTTCGATTTACATGATCTAAACGATATTTAAAAAACCCAAACTGCGACGATCCGATTCCCTCCCCCTCCCAGCCGAAATCGATCGTTAAGACGATCGACCACACGATTCACATCTCTATTGTGTTCTGCATGTTTGAGAGAGATTCTGCTAGCTAGCATGCAGGCTCTGTGTAGGGGTCTAGAGCAATCTGGCTTGTTTTTCCAGTAGGACGTGTATTGTGTTCTGCACGTGGAGAGAGATTCTGCTAGCTAGCATGCAGGCTCTGTGTAGGGGTCTAGAGCAATCTGGCTTGTTTTTCCAGTAGGACGTGTATTGTGTTCTGCATGTGGAGAGAGATTCTGCTAGCTAGCATGCAGGCTCTGTGTAGGGATCTAGAGCAATCTGGCTTGTTTTTCCAGTAGGAGTTGTATTGTGTTCTGCATGTTTGAGAGAGATTCTGCTAGCTAGCATGCAGGCTCTGTGTAGGGATCTAGAGCAATCTGGCTTGTTTTTCCAGTAGGACGTGTATTGTGTTCTGCATGTTTGAGAGAGATTCTGCTAGCTAGCATGCAGGCTCTGTGTAGGGATCTAGAGCAATCTGGCTTGTTTTTCCAGTAGGAGTTGTATTGTGTTCTGCATGTTTGAGAGAGATTCTGCTAGCTAGCATGCTGGCTCTGTGTAGGGATCTAGAGCAATCTGGCTTGTTTTTCCAATAGGACGTGTATTGTGTTCTGCATGTTTGAGAGAGTTTCTGCTAGCTAGCATGCAGGCTCTGTGTAGGGATCTAGAGCAATCTGGCTTGTTTTTCCAGTAGGACGTGTGTTCTGCACGTGGAGAGAGATTCTGCTAGCTAGCATGCAGGCTCTGTGTAGGGATCTAGAGCAATCTGGCTTGTTTTTTCCAGTAGGACGTGTGTTCTGCACGTGGAGAGAGATTCTGCTAGCTAGCATGCAGGCTCTGTGTAGGGATCTAGAGCAGTCTGGCTTGTTTTTCCAGTAGGACGTGTGTTCTGCACGTGGAGAGAGATTCCACTAGCTAGCATGCAGGCTCTGTGTAGGGGTCTAGAGCAATCTGGCTTGTTTTTCCAGTAGGAGTTGTATTGTGTTCTGCATGTTTGAGAGAGATTCTGCTAGCTAGCATGCAGGCTCTGTGTAGGGATCTAGAGCAATCTGGCTTGTTTTTCCAGTAGGACGTGTATTGTGTTCTGCATGTTTGAGAGAGATTCTGCTAGCTAGCATGCAGGCTCTGTGTAGGGATCTAGAGCAATCTGACTTGTTTTTCCAGTAGGAGTTGTATTGTGTTCTGCATGTTTGAGAGAGATTCTGCTCGCTAGCATGCAGGCTCTTTGTAGGGGTCTAGAGCAATCTGGCTTGTTTTTCCAGTAGGACGTGTATTGTGTTCTGCATGTTTGAGAGAGATTCTGCTAGCTAGCATGCAGGCTCTGTGTAGGGATCTAGAGCAATCTGGCTTGTTTTTCCAGTAGGACGTGTATTGTGTTCTGCATGTTTGAGAGAGATTCTGCTAGCTAGCATGCAGGCTCTGTGTAGGGATCTAGAGCAATCTGACTTGTTTTTCCAGTAGGAGTTGTATTGTGTTCTGCATGTTTGAGAGAGATTCTGCTCGCTAGCATGCAGGCTCTGTGTAGGGATCTAGAGCAATCTGGCTTGTTTTTCCAGTAGGACGTGTATTGTGTTCTGCATGTTTGAGAGAGATTCTGCTCGCTAGCATGCAGGCTCTGTGTAGGGATCTAGAGCAATCTGGCTTGTTTTTCCAATAGGACGTGTATTGTGTTCTGCATGTGGAGAGAGATTCTGCTAGCTAGCATGCAGGCTCTGTGTAGGGATCTAGAGCAATCTGGCTTGTTTTTCCAGTAGGACGTGTATTGTGTTCTGCATGTGGAGAGAGATTCTGCTAGCTAGCATGCAGGCTCTGTGTAGGGATCTAGAGCAATCTGGCTTGTTTTTCCAGTAGGACGTGTATTGTGTTCTGCATGTTTGAGAGAGATTCTGCTCGCTAGCATGCAGGCTCTTTGTAGGGGTCTAGAGCAATCTGGCTTGTTTTTCCAATAGGACGTGTATTGTGTTCTGCATGTTTGAGAGAGATTCTGCTCGCTAGCATGCAGGCTCTTTGTAGGGGTCTAGAGCAATCTGACTTGTTTTTCCAGTAGGACGTGTATTGTGTTCTGCATGTTTGAGAGAGATTCTGCTCACTAGCATGCAGGCTCTGTGTAGGGGTCTAGAGCAATCTGGCTTGTTTTTCCAGTAGGACGTGTATTGTGTTCTGCATGTGGAGAGAGATTCTGCTAGCTAGCATGCAGGCTCTGTGTAGGGGTCTAGAGCAATCTGGCTTGTTTTTCCAGTAGGACGTGTATTGTGTTCTGCATGTTTGAGAGAGATTCTGCTAGCTAGCATGCAGGCTCTGTGTAGGGGTCTAGAGCAATCTGGCTTGTTTTTCCAGTAGGACGTGTATTGTGTTCTGCATGTTTGAGAGAGATTCTGCTAGCTAGCATGCAGGCTCTGTGTAGGGGTCTAGAGCAATCTGGCTTGTTTTTCCAGTAGGACGTGTATTGTGTTCTGCATGTTTGAGAGAGATTCTGCTAGCTAGCATGCAGGCTCTTTGTAGGGGTCTAGAGCAATCTGGCTTGTTTTTCCAGTAGGAAGTGCATTGCGTTCTGCATTTGCAGTGTTGCCTTTTCATAGGTAAGTTGTTACTATTCGAACCCTGGGAGTTCATGCTCTTATGGTTTGGCAGGTAAAGCTTCTCAGTGTCATAAAAGTCAGGGCCCTTGTCAGTTGCTGTCTGCATCCAATTCCCCTTTTCCCACTGCCATTGAAGCAGAGAGCAATGATGGGGTTGCATATTTCTGATTTTGTCCTCAGGAGAGGGTGGTGAATGCCCTTCCGGAGGAGGTGGTGAAGACGAAAACAGTGAAGGATTTCAAAGGGGCATGGGATAAACACTGTGGATCCCTAAAGGTTAGAGGATGGGAATGAAGAAAAGATTTCATGGGGGTAACTGGGGGTAATTTGCTGGAGTGGCATTTCCTACCCTTAACCAATAAGCCTTGAAACTGTTAATGCAGCTCCATCATTGCTCTCTGCTTCACTGACAGTGGGAAAAGGGGAATTGGATTCAGACAGCAACTGACGAGGGCCACGAGTTTTACGGTTTGGGGAACAAATAAACATGGGGGTAACTTCCTGATGCGACTTTTACTACCCTTAATCACTAAGCCCGATAGTTTTGATGCGGCTCCATCATTGCTCTCTGCTTCCATAGCAAGGGTTACGGGAAATTGAGTCCAAACAGCATCACTTGTATGTTTCTATATTTTTGTGTTCCATTGGATTTCACAAGGGGGTAGATTTACAAAAAATGCGCGTTCGCGTACTTTTGTTGGTGCACCAGTCGCAAACAAAAGTACGCTGGATTTTAGTAGATATGCGCGTATCTGCTAAAATCCTGGATCGGCGCGCGCAAGGCTGCCGATTTTGTGCAGCTGGCGCGCGCCGAGCCGCACAGCCTGCCGCCGTTCCCTCCAAGGCCGCTCCGATATCGGAGCGGCCTCGGAGGGAACTTGCTTTCGCCCTCCCCTCACCTTCCCCTCCCTTCCTCTATCTAACCCACCCCCCCCCCCCGGCCCTATCTAAACCCCCCCTACCTTTGTTGGGGGATTTACGCCTCCCGGAGGGAGAAGTAAATCCCCGCGCGCCAGCGGGCCGCTAGCGCGCCGAGACGCGACCCGGGGGCGGTTCCGGAGGGCGCGGCCACGCCCCCGGACCACCCCGGGCCAAAACCACGCCCCCGGGCCCGCCCCCGAAACGCCTTGTCGATCGGCCCCGCCCCCGACAGTCCCCCGACAAAAAACCCCGGGACTTACGCAAGTCCCGGGGCTCTGCGCGCGCCGGCAGGCCTATGGAAAATAGGCGCGCCAGCGCGCAAGGCCCTGCTCGCGTAAATCCGGGCGGATTTACGCGAGCAGGGCTTTTAAAATCCACCCCAAAGTGTGTGGCAGGGAAGGATTTAGAAGTGTTGTTACTGAATATATCTCCTTGTATGGCGAGTTGAAAGGGGAAACTTCCTAACTCTGCTCTGTATAAACTCCAGAAGAGGTCAGAAATTCTTCAGGTTGACAGCAAGATGCACAAGAGTTTGTCCGTATCAAAAAACTGTGTGTAGCATATCGATCCCAGATTTCTCACTGATGAAGGTGCTGAAAATTAAAACTTTTCAGTAAAAAAATGTAATAACTAGTCTTTTTTTTTTTTTTTTACAAATCATTACTGAAATGAAGGAATACCTAATCTTTCTTTTGCATCATTTTTAACAATAAAATATCTAGGATTTTATTTTAGTACAGCAGCTACATGTAGTGTGCAGTGTCGAGCGTGATCTGACAAGTGTGTCACAGCAGAGGAAAGGTCCAGAACCAGGGCTCCAGCTAATGCCATCTCCCTGCTATCAGCTGTGCAAGCTTGACCACCTGCAGGAGATCACGCCTTCTCTTTTAATCCTGAGCTGAGGGATGCAGCCAGGTCAGCCTGGTGCCCATGCGAGGAGACCTGACCCCTCCGCCCAGTAATAGCCAAGAATGTATCCGAGTCCTGACTGCTATGGCTGCCCCCTGCTTGACCCTGACTCATTCACACTTGGCAGGTCAGCATTTCCCATGTTTTGCCCGTTTACCTTTCCTCCCAGGGGTATGTGTTCAGATCTTTAAGTCTATCCCTATATGCTTCAGAACGAAGACCACTGACCATATCAGTAGTCCCCTCTGGAGCGACTCCCTCCTGTTTCTATCCTTCTGAAGGTGGGGTCTCCAGAATTGTACTCAGTATCCCACGTGAGGTCTCACCAGGGACCTATACAGGGGCAACATCACCTCCCTTTTTCTGCTGACCAGTCCTCTCCCACTGCAGCCAAGCATCTTTCTGGCTTTTACTGTTGCGTTACCCACCTGTTTGGCCAATTTAATATTATCAGATGACGGTCACTCTCAGAATCCACTCTTCTTTCATGCTTAGAAGAATTTCACACCTATACTGTATCTCTCCCTTGGGTTTTTGTAGCTCAAATGCATAATTCTGCATTTTTTAGCTTTAAATCTTAGCTGCTAGTCCCTAGATCATTCCTCGAGCTTTGCTAAATCTGTTCTCTTGTTTTCCAAGTCTGCCTGGCTGTCCACCCTCTTGCAGATTTTGGTATCATCTGCAAAAAGACAAACTTTTCCTACAATTCTTCCATAATGTTGCTCACAAAAATATTGACAAGAACTAGTCCAGACAGGTTTATTTAAGGCTTTTATATACCGATGTTCCTGTACTAGTACATATCACGTCGGTTTACATAGAACCAAAGTTGGAAATTACATCAAACAAGAGGGTACAGATAACAGGGCTAACTTCATATGAACTTATAGATAAAGCAGCGAACGACTTAAAATAAAATAAAATTATTATAAATATAAGTATAAATATACAAAATATAAATAAACATAAACATTCAATAAACTTGGATTTACAACAGACTTGAAAAGCATGAATGCATTATAACATACAGCTAGCGGGGAAATAATGAGATTAAATTATAAGATTAAATGGTTACGGCGTCGGACATCTCGCATCATCGTGAATCTGACCCTGAGGGAGAGACCTTTAAGTGAAGGCTTTTGTGAAAAGCCAAGTTTGAGCTTCTTTTTGAACATCCGACTACAAGGTTCTAGCCGAAGGTGTGTGGGGAGGGCATTCCAGTGAGAGGGGCTGGCGGTCGAGAATGCTCGTTTCTTTAGCAGTGACTTGGCTGGAGGTGCATATAACATGCCTAAGTAGCTGGTTCTGATTGGTCTCGATGATGCGTGGGGATGAAGTGGGTCACTTAGATTTAGCGAAGTTTGGGAATGAATGGTCTTGTGGGTTATGGTTAGTACTTTGAATATGATTCTAAATTTAATAGGGAGCCAGTGTAGGTTCTTTAGAATAGGTGTGATGTGTTCTCCTCTACTAGAGTTGGTTAGGATCCTGGCAGCCGAGTTCTGCAGCATTTGTAATACTTTGGTGGTGATAGCTGGGAGGCCAATTAGCAGAGAGTTGCAATAGTCAATTTTTAAAAATAGAATAGTTTGGAGGACTGTTCTAAAGTCCTGAAAGTGGAGGAGAGGTTTTAGCTTTTTCAATATGTGTAGCTTGTGAAAACATTCTTTCATAGTGTTTGTGACAAATTTTTTGAGATTCAGCCTATTGTCGATAGTAATGCCCAGGTCTCTTACGTATGTGGGGGAGATCCTTAGCGGTGTGATTAGATTGTTGGCAGCCTGACAGTTGTCATCCAGGGTGATCAGCATAAGTTCCGGTTTTGCAGTACTGAGAACTAAGTTAAGGCTAGTGAGGAGGGAATTTATGGACTGTAGACAATTGTTCCAGAAATTGATGGTGTTGGAGATAGATTCAGTGATAGGCAACAGGATCTGGATGTCGTCGGCGTATATGAAGTGTGTGATCTTTAGACTTGAGAGCAGATGACATAGTGGGAGAAGATAAATGTTAAACAGGGTTGGGGAGAGGGAGGATCCTTGTGGGACTCCAAGAGTGGACTTGACTGGGTGTGATTCCTTGTTGCTTATTCTGACCTTGTATGTCCTATTGTTAAGGAATGATCTGAACCATTCAAAGGCTGATCCTGAGATGCCTATGTCTGAGAGCCGGTTGATGAGGATAGAATGCTTTACAGTGTCGAAAGCTGCAGATATATTGAGAAGTGCCAGGAGATAAGGGGTCTGTTTCTCCAAGCCAGAGAGGACTCTGTCCGTCAATGAGATTAAGAGGGATTCCGTGCTGAGGGATTTGCGGAATCCGAATTGGGCAGTTGTGAGAATGTTGTGGTCTTCTAGGAATTCCGACAACTGTTTAACTATTCTCTCCGTAAGTTTGGCGACAAACGGTAGGTTGGCAATGGGGCGGAAATTGGCCAGGTCTGCAGGGTTCAGGTTGGGTTTCTTGAGGAAAGGTTTGAGAGTGGCTAGTTTCAGCATGTCTGGTACAAGTCCTTGTGTTAGCGAGCGGTTGATGATCTCTGCTAAGGGATTCGCAATGATGTTTGGGATGGTGAGTAGTAATTTAGATGGAATGGCATCTATCGGATGAGTGGAAGGTTTCATCTTTTTGAGAATTGATTCAATTTCGAGTGAGGAAGTGAGTTCAAAGGATTCTAGGTTTGCTTTCTGGCTGAAGGGGGGAGAGTAGAGAGGAGGCGGTTCTATATTACACGTAGCCAGAGGTGCTACGTGTAATATACATGTAATATTCAAAAAAGCTTCAAAAAATATTAATATACATGTAATATTCAAAAAAGCTTTCCCAGACCTGGATTAAATCATAACTCACCTCTAACCATCTTCCAATAACTACCCTTATGCAGAAAACCATTACCTCCTATCACTTCCTCCACGTAAAAAATCTACAATAAGTTCAGATGGACAATACCCAGCAAATACCATAATCTCTTGTTAATGTACCTCGTGAAATCTTTGTAAATGTACCTCGTCAAAGTTGGTTAATATATTATGTTAATTTTCCTATCACTTCTCTGCTCCAACTTGTACTTATCCCTGTTTTATTGTAACTGTAACTGTTCAGCACCTGTTATTTACTTCGTTCACTATACCTTTCATCACACCCTTGTTTATTGTAAACCGGCATGATGTGATACTCTCACGAATGCCGGTATAGAAAAAACTAAAATAAATAAATTAAATAAATAATACAGATCCCTACAATATCCCCATCCTCTGATTGAATTCCATTTGTCGCCTCCCACTCAACCTGTTTCTAACCCACTCAATCACTTTGACCCCCAAACCAATGGCACTCGTTTATTTAAAAGTGGCCTTCTTGAAATCATAAGAAGTGCCCTGCTGGGTCAGATCAATGTCCATTGAACCAGCATCCTGTCTCCGACATTGGCCAGGCCAGGTACCCCCAATAGTTGATCTATTTCTTGTCTCTAACTCCCAGGGATAAGCACTGGCTTTCTCAAGACTACCTGACTAATAACTGTTAATGGACTTTTCCTTCAGGATCTTGTCCAATCCTCTTTTGAACCCCTCTATGTTATTTGCTTTGACCACATCCTCAGGCACCAGATTCCATGGCTTGATTGTGCGCTGAATGAAAAAAATACTTCCTACGATTTGTTTTAAATCTGCCAGTTGCTACTTTCATGGAGCGTCCCCTAGTCCTAATGGTATTTGAAAAGGTAAATAACCATTTCCTATTAACCCTTTCCACCCCAGTCATAATTTTATAAATCTCAATCATCTCCCCTCTCAGTCATCTCTTTTCAAAGCTAAAGAGCTCTAATCTGTTCAGTCTTTCTCCATGAGGCAGCTTTTCCAACCCCTTTATCATTTTGTCACCCTTCTCTGTACCTTTTCTATGACTGCTATGTTTTTATGAGGTGAGGCGACCAGAACTGCCCACAATACTCAAGGTGTTGTTGCACCACAGATCTATACAAAGGCATTCTGATATTCTCAGTTTTGTTCTCTACTCCTTTCCAAATAATTCCTAACTTTCTAGTTGCCTTTTTTATCACTACCGCCGCAGACTGATGCAAAGATGTCAAGGTCCTTTTCCTGAGTGGTGACTCCTAACACAGAACCCAGCATTGTGTACCTGTAATTGGGATTATTTTTCCCTACGTGCATTACCTTGCACTTGTCCACATTAAGTTGTATCTACCGTTTAGATGCCCAGTCTCCAGACTCACAAAATCTGCTGCCATTTTAACGACTTGAAACAATTTTATGTCATCTGCAAATCTGGTCACCTCACTCGTTGTTCTTCTCTCCAGATCATTTATGAACAGGTCCCAGTATAGACCTTGGGGAGGCTCCAGTAATGACCTTTCTCCATCTACAAAACTGATCATTAAATTCTCCCCTCTGCTTCCTGTCTTTTATCCGCTTACCAAGCCACAATAGGACATTGCTTCCAATCCCAGTATCTCCCAATTTCCAAAGCAGTCTCTCATGAGGGACTTTGTCGAATGCCTTCTGAAAATCCAGATACGAGGTGAATGTTAAGCCTGCAGGCGGGCGCGCCTGTGCGCGCCTGTGCGCGCACAGGCGCGTGTTCTTCAGCCCGCACCCGAGGATGTGGCCGTTTTATAAATTATGTATATTTATGCCCGCGTCTTATAAAACAGCGTGAACGTGCAGTTTTAAGTGGATGCGCACCTGTTATCCCTGACCCTTAAAACCCCACTTACAACCCATCCACAGCAGAAGTAAAGTTACGCAGCAGGGGGGCCGCGGCGCGCACGTAAGTATTTATGCGCAGAGTTCAGTGTGAAATCCAGCAACGCCCAGGCCCCGTCCCTTTTTGAAGAGCTTTTCATTTGGGCACGCAGCGGGCGATTCGCGAATACTCGGGTGGCTTTTAAAATTCGCTCGGCACGCATTGGCCCGACATATTCTCGCATTTCCCGGTTTTTAAAATTCACCTTTATATCGGCTGACCCTGCTTTATCCGCATGCTTATTTACATATTCAATAAAATCTAGTGAACTGGAAAGGTAAGACTTTTTCCTTTACAAAAGCCTTGTTGTCTGTCTATCTGGTCAGTAACCTTGTTTTTAAGAACAGCTGCTACCGTTTCACTCAGCACAGACATCAGGCTCAACAGTCTGTAGTTTCCGGGATCTTTCAAAGCTCTTTATTGCAAGAAAAAACAGTACATAATACATGGAGGCTGGTTGGCGCTTCCCAGCCAGATGAAGGAACGACACAATAAACCTTTAAAAATTATGAACTCCCCATCCCACCCCACCCCCTTTGGAAGTAAAACATTCATACTAGCAAGAATTCCCAGAATAGCACAGAGTCATCTTCATATTCAGTAATCATTCAAAATCATACTACAAGCTTCATGATTAGCCATAATACGGACTGATTTCTTGCTGACATTGTTCGAGTTTCTGCAGTGTTTCCTCTGTTGTTGCAGGATTTGAAATCTCTAGCTTGTGTTTTTAGAATCCCGGCCAGTGTGTATTGAAATAGCTGTGTTTGTTAATTTATAGGACAAAGGGATGGTATCTGCAGGAGTCGTCTGTTCCCACCCACCCCTAGGATATTTTCTTCTTAAATAGCTTTTCTAAAGTCTTGAATGCCATATGAATCTTACAGTTTTGAACATTAGGAGCTTCTTGCAACAATAAAATAATTTTATCACAAATTTATTTAGTTCTCATTTAAAGGACCAATAGACGTTCTCTACACTTTCATTCTGTGTGACGTGTCTGGGTCAGAGGTGGACCCTTGGGCCGAGGTGGGGTTGACGCAACCCGTAGGTTGCTGGAGCTTCACCTATACCAGCCCTCGTTCCCCGCGGGCTGAGCCTTTGGGTGCCGGGGCCGGCAGTACTTAGGTGGGCCTCGAGGTTGGTTCGTGGAGTAAGGCGGTTAAGCCCAGAGACAGCAGTCGATAGGTGGCGTAGTCCTACCCTGGACTGGGTTCGGTACGGGAACTCAGGCACCAATAGAACAGGAGGTAACTGGAGGCGCCTGAGCAAAGAAAGGCCGAAGTCTTGTAAGTCCACGTTCAGGAAGTAGGCTGGAGGAGGCGTCACTGACAGGCTGGAGTCAGGGCTGGCGGCAAGCGAAGGTCGTGGCAAGTAATGAACTTTGGACACGGAGTAAACTGTAGCTTAGTCGATCAAGGCAATGGTCAGGGCACGGAGAAGGCAGGTGTAGTCAATCAAGGCAATGGTCAGGGCATGGAGAAGGCAGGCGTAGTCCATCAAGGCAAGGGTCAGGGCATGAAGAAGGCAGGCGTGGTCACACATAGCAAAGGTCCGGGGTTGGAGATAGGCTGAAGAGTAGTCAAACAAAGCAGAGTTGAAATCCAGATAGTCAGTCCAACACATAGACAGGGCAGGAACAAGGAAGACTGGAACCAGGAACCACAGGAGACAGAAACACAACGTAGAGATGATTCTCTATCAGCAATTAGTTCAAGGAGTATGAGGAGATCTGTTGCAAAAGCAACGCTATGGAGCGAGGCCTAAGCTTATATACGCTGAAGAGTCTGACATCAGCATCCGGGGCCACGGCCAGGCTCCCGCCGCAGGCCCTTTAAAAGAATCAGCGATGCACGCGTGTGCGCCTAGGGAGGGGAGCGGCACCAATGGCGGCGTTTCTCTGTGGGCCACACAGAGAGGCCCGACAAGCAGGAACATCTTGGCTGGCAACACTGGGGACCATGGCAGAGCCGGAGGTACCGGAGGCGACCCAAGGTCGGATCTGGTAGCCCACGATGCCAGTGAAGAGGAACCAGGAGCTGGAGTCTGTACAAGAAGGTGAGAGGGCCGCGTCACTGGTCTGCCGTGGGCGGCACTCATAACAGTGTGACTTTTCTAGAGTATGAGTTCTACTCCATACCTGATTGCCTAAGTGAATAATAAGACCTAAGAACCAATCTAATAATTTGTATATTAGTCACTATTAGCAGAATGGCTTTTATTCAGTGTTACATTTTTTGTGCTTATGTCCCAAGGCATACCATTTGGAGATTTATGGGTTACATAAGGACATAAAATATGCCATACAGACCAAGGATCCATCAAGCCCAGTATCCTGTTTCGAACAGTGGCCAATCCTAGTCACAAGTTCCTGGTAAGTACCCAAGCATTGATTGTCCAATTTATTTTAGCTGTCTGCAATGAAAAAGCAGGTGATTCATTTGAAAGAGGATTTGCTCAGGTTTCAAAAAGCCTTCCCTCCTGATGCAACCAGAATATCTACCCCAGCTTCCACAGAAGATTCAGAATCCCAAGAATAAATGGTTTACAGTGGAATCTGGCAGAACAAGTCATTTGACTATATGACTCCCAATTTCCCCAACTGGACAACATCCTGAATACCCACCCTCACTCCCACAGATAAGTCAGGTGTCAAGGATGCAGAAACTCAGGAATAAATGGATTACTGTGGGCTCTGGCAGAATAAGGCTTGTGATAAAGAGACACTCACTCTCCCCACAGTTACTCTTACTTAATTCCTTTTCTGCATTGGAAAACGAAGAATCTGCAGCAATAGAAAATGAAACGAAGTCTGAAAGGGACTTAGTCGCCCAGAAACCCTTAAACATTATTAAATGTCATAAGAGGAAGCTCCTTCTCCTGGGAGATTCGGTCATCAGAGGAACCAATTTGGGAGCACATTTTGATTGGGGCACAACAGTTAAATGCCTTCCAGGATCCTCAGCCAGTAGAACCGCCAACCAGATTGTCAATGCAATTGCAGAAGAAAATAGATATTCAGATATCGATGTTATCATCCATCTGGGGGCCAATGACCTTACTAGAAATGGTACCCATGAGGTACAGAAAGATTTCCAAAATCTAGAGAAGAGGATTAGACACGTGGCAAGGACTATTGCCTTTTCAGAAGTATTTCCTGTTTATGGAAACAGAAAGGAAAGGCTGTGCCATATAGATAATTTCAATTCCTTGCTTACATTTATTTATTTATTTATTTATTTATTTATTTATTTATTTATTTGCTTGCTTGCTTGCTTGCTTCTTATATACCGTGAGTCAGAACACATGATTCTATCTTTACGGTTTACAATATGACTTAAAACAAGTAAGAAACAGAAAATACAATAAAATGAATAACCAATAAGAATAATTAATTAAAATTAAACAAAATAAACTAAAGAACTAAAATCTAAGATTAAAATAGTTAAGAAATAAATAGATAAGAAATAGCTTGTGGGTTCCAGCTTTCAGTGGTCTTATTAAATCTCAGATCCATAGGCTTCTTGAAAGCACCATGTTTTCAAGTCTTTCTTAAATCATTTTAAATCTGTTGATCGTTAGCTTCATGGAGCACCTACTAGTCCTATTGCTATTTTAAAAGGTAAATAATCGTTCCCTATTTCCCTGTTCCACCCCACTCATGGGTTTATAAACTTCTATCCCATCCCCTCTCAGGCGTCTCTTTTCCTCGCTGAAGAGCCCTGGCCTGCGCTGTCTCTCATCATAGGAGAGTCGTTCCATCCCCTTTATCATTTTGGTTGCCCTCCTCTGTCTTTCTTGAAATAGTGCAAGCAGAGCTCGGTGCTTGAGGACTCGTCACACCGTGGATCTGTGCAGAGGCGATCTGATATTTTCTGTTTTAGCTCCATTCCTTTTTGGATAATTGCCGTTTTGACTGCCACTACTCACCGAGCTGGGGATTTCAGTGCATCTTCCGCAAGCTCTCCGAGGTCCATTTCTGGAGTGATGACTCCCAATAGAAAACTCCGCATCGTGGCCCTGCAGTTGGGATTATTGTTCCCTATTTGCATTACCTTGCACTTTCCCACATTAAATTTCAGCTGCCATTCAGCTGCCAAGTCTCTTAGTCTCGCAAGGTCCTTCTACAGTTGCTTGCAATTTGCTGCTGTTTCAACAATTTTGAATAATTTTGTGTCATCTGCAGATCTGATCACCTAACTTGTTGTTCCCTTTTCCAGATCATTTATGAACATGTTCAATTGCACAGGTCCCAGTAGTGATCCCTGTGGAGCTCCACCAATGACCTTTCTCCGTTTGGAAAACTGACCATTTAGTCCTACCCTCTCTTTCTGGCCTTTTAACCAGTGACCAGTCCACAGCAGGACACTGCCTCGTATCTCATGGCTCTTCAATTTCCCGAGGAGTCTTTCACTGTCAAACACCTCCTGAAAGTGTAAATATGCTTTATCGACCAGCTCACCTTTATCTGCAGGTTTATTTACACCTTCAAAACATCCTAAGATGGGTAGGACAAGATTTCCTCTTGCTAAAACTATGTTGATTCTTCTCCATTAAGCCATGTCTATCTATATGGTCACTAATTTTGTTTTTGAGAATAGTTTCTATCAGTTTGTCCAGCACTGATATCAGGTTCACTGGTCTATAGTGTCCTAGATCAACCTTGGAGACCCTTTTTAAAAATCAGTGTTACATTGGCCACCCTCCAGTCTACAGGTACTGTGACATTTTTAAAAATGATAGGATCCTGTCAGACTTATTGAGTTCTTTAATGCGTGACAACTGGTGGATCAGGGAGGTGGGGTAGACGTTGCCTATCTGTATGTCAGGAAGGCTTTCAGCACCGTTCCTTGTGGGAAGCCTGTGTACAAGCTGGATTGTATGGTAGTAAGACAGAAAGTTGTAAACTGGTTGAACAGCAGGACACAGAGACTGGAGGTAAATAGAGTCCACTCTGGTGAAGGCAAAGTCACCAGTGCAGTGGCCCCTGTGCTCAGTACTGGGACCAGTTCTTTTCAGTATCTTAATTCTTCACATTGGTGAGGAAGAGACTAGGGGGAATTCCATGAAGTTAGCAAGTAGCGCATTTAAGACTAATCGGAGAAAATTATTTTTTACTCAACGCACAATAAAGCTCTGGAATTTGTTGCCAGAGGATGTGGTTAGTGCAGTTAGTGTTGCTGGGTTCAAAAAAGGTTTGGATAAGTTCTTGGAAGACAAGTCAATTAATGGCTAATAATCAAGTTTAGTTAGGGAATAGCCACTGCTATTAATTGCATCAGTAGCATGGGATCTTCTTAGTGTTTGGGTAATTGCCAGGTTCTTGTGGCCTGGATTGGCCTCTGTTGGAAACAGGATGCTGAGCTTGATGGACCCTTGGTCTGACCCAGTATGGCAATTTCTTATGTTCTTATGTAGAGGAGGGAACAATGTACTTGTCTATAAATGATATAAGAAGCTGTAACTCAATAGACACGCTGGGTCCCTGATGTAATAAGATGAGAGTAAATAATATACACCCAATTTCAGCACCCATTATCTTTACTCACATGCTAAAAATATGTTAACTCCTGATGCAGCAAGCTAATGGTATACTAATACATCGGGAGGCTGATAGTCAACGCTAAGTAGCGAGATAATTAATGACTTATCTAAGTTGAGATGGCTGAATTTATGGGCCTATTCAGCAGCCACCACTTAGCTGGATAAGTACTTACCTGAATAGTTAGCCGGATAGGTGGTGGGCAGGATGTGGACATAACAGAGAGGAATTACTTATCTAGTTAACTTAACAGGGCAAGTTTTGTTATTCTGGTTAAGTTATCCAGATAAGTTAGACTTGCTCAATAGCTGGACTAAAGTTAGCCGGATAAGTCTTATCTGGCTAACTAGCAACTTATTTGTGAATATTCAGCAGCACAGCCATGCTGCTGAATATCCCAGTGTGTTGGCCAGTTAAGTCTTATCTGGCTAACTCACTTAGCTGGATTTGTTTGAATATCTACCCTCAGGGTCTAAAACAGCATGCTAATCTGAAAATGTGCACACCAAGACTTTCTTCATGTGCATAAAACATGATTTGTTCTCAGAGCATGTTCACTGCTCAGGAAACTTGATTTGTACAAAACATATTTTATGCACACAAGTGCTGAATACGTGACCCCTACACACAATCTTTGGGTTCAGTCCCAATAGGTTCATATTGGTTTAAGTAATTTTATTTCCATCTGTGAGGCAGTGCCCCTATGTTCCCCCTTAAACCAGTGCAGGTACCAAGCCAGGTGCCTGGTCCCTTTTAATTTCCCTTGTGAGAGAGAGCTCTGTGAGTGGGGTCCAGCAGGGGAGGAATAAGAGCTGGGACCCATGTGGGTTAGTCAGATCAAGCCCAGGTCTCCAGGAGGAAGGCAGCTCCTGTACAATATTTCTATCCAAACACTGGGGGCTGATCTAATAAGGTGCACTGAAGCTGCCGTGGGTTCGTGTGCGCCTCTATATGTGTTTGTACACGTGTTTTCCCACACAAAGCCCTATACGGGAATGTTATAAGGGTTGTGTGCCCTGGAAAAAAGCACGTGCAAGCACGCTTACAGATCCATGGTTTTTCTGCGCGAGTGCCTGCTAATGGCATTGAAAGGAGGTGAATATCTATTTATGGGCAATGCAGTGAGCCACACTAGTAGGGAGATCGAGTTAGTGTGGATTTTTTAATGCGGGTTTTTAGCGCCTGGGTCATGGCAGGAGGTAATTTAAAGTGCAGGTATGGAGACCGGTTTTTTGATGCTTTTGCGGTGGATGGAATGGGTAGAGAGAAGGCAGCTTCTCAATGAGGCAGATTTGCAGCTCGGCATTTCACGCTCTCGCCGGTGGTCGGAGTCCGATCATGAAGGGGTTAGATATTGCTCTACCCATCTTTACATCAACTTCTGGACCACTAATTTATTTATTTGTTTGAAAAAGAAAAGCTTTCACCCCAAGAATCAGTGGCGGGTGTTCACACGCCGATGGCTGTCTGCGAGGGTTTCTGCACGGATGTCTGCACGTTTTACTACAGAGGGCCATGAGCGGGTTTTCTGCGTGCATTACGGCGCTTATGTTTGGCGTGCGTGGATTTTATGCGCATATCTAATTAGCATATGCGGCCGTTATTACATCCTGCGCTTTTGCTGATTTTTTCCGTGCACGCCCGAAAAATCAGCACAGAAAAATCAGCGTGGATTTCAGTGCGGGTCTTATTTCATGGGCCCCACTGAGCTGTGACAAAGCTGTCTGAGTACTGAGGGTAGTGGCACTAAGTGTGAGTAACTGGAGTCCACTGTCCTGAAGGTAAAGGCACTCTACCACTGTGTGTGTGTTAAAGTGGCAAAGAAAGGTAAGTGTTGTAATGGCTGCTGGAGCCAGTCCTGGGTTGTGTTAGGGGATCGCTACTCGGTCCCACCCTATCATTCACAAGAGCGAAGCCCATGCACCTCTCTGCGCCGGGGCTGGGGAGTAACAGCGAATATCTCCATTAACCTGGGATTTGCAAGGAGGAGCGCACTCTTTCACTCACGTTTCAACATAACATGTTTTTTAGGCGCTAAACTCCTTGCTAGGTTAGGAGTAAAGTTGCAGCCACGAGAATGTGCAGACAGATAAGCACAGCTTATTGCATCGGCCTGTGGGAGAGAGTCCGGTTTTGAGAAGCTCGTAAAGAATTTGGAAACTGATCTTCAGCAGAAACCCCCCCCTCCAAAAAAAAACTATGTATTTAGGGTGCAAAAAATCCTTTAGCCTCTTATCAATTAGGAGGAGAACAACGAAGGCCGTTAAGTAGCAAGGAGAACGTATAAGATCTGGAGATGTAGGAAAATCTTCTCAGACTGTCTGCAGGAAGCAAGTTAGTACAGGAATGCAGCCTGATGCCTTTTTATTGGCCTGACTTAATGCTTGGATACAAATGTTTTAAGTTAATCACCTTGTTTTTTTTTATTGCCCATTCTGTTGTAACGCATCCGGCTATAACTTAATTACACTCGCCCTGAACTCTCCTGGTGGAAAAGCGCGCCACAAATTAATATAATACGACGACGGCGGCGATGATGATGTTTGCTAACCTTTGTTTCAGTGCAGTAAAGCAGCAGATTGATCACCGTCAGGGAAAAGGAGGTACTCTTTCCCATTAATGAGCCCCCACCTTGAATCCGGCGCTCGGTTCTGGGGGGCCGCGTCCTCATAAGACGTGGAGGGAGGATGAAAGGGCCCTGCGACACACAGAGGCGTAAGGCACTCCGAATGTAACTGCTGGAGGAAAGATCAGAGATGGCAGGATATTAGAGAAACATTCAAATATTTATGAAGCTTCAGTACGGTACAAGAGAGTGGCATTTCTCATAGAAAAAGAAATTCAAGGACAAGGGGTCAGGATAGGAAGCTGGAGGGAGGGGAACATCAGAGGAAACACAAGGAAATATTTCTTGACTGAGAGGCTGCAGGAGTGGTAGCGGCCAGGATCCACGTATGGAGACCCAGGATCCACGTATGGAGCCCCAGGATCCACGTATGGAGATCCAGGGTCCACGTGGGAGGGGCGATGCCGGACCTGGCGCTTACCAATGGGACGAGTGTTTCTGGTGTCCTGGTGAACGAGCATCTGGAATCCAGTGATCACCGGATGGTGTTACTCGGTATTAGGGTTCTCCCGCAGAGCAGCCGAAGCTCCTCTTTCTCACCTATGAGTGCCTTCCCTCTGCAGCTCCTCACTACCTCTCCTCCTCCTGCACGCCGCTCCTCAGACAGGCCACTCCTGTCTCTGCCCCTCTCCCCCACCGCCGATTCCTGACTTGGTGCGTTGCGCCTGGCTGCGCCCTGTGCTTGGAATCGCCTTCCTGAGCTTCCTGACGGGGGTGTGCGCATGTACGCGCTCAGCCGGCAGCGTCCACGTATGTGCACGGGCACGCACACGTGTTGTGAAATGCCCTCCTTTGCACACGCGCGCCCATCGCCATGCGTTTATAATGGACACGCACAGGTGTGTGCAAATCCTGCTTCCAACACATAGGTGGGAGGATTTTAAAAGGGGAAGTGCACTGATGCCATCACCAGTTTGTTCCCAGTTCACACAGGCAAGGGATTGGACCTCACACACCCCCCCTCCCCCCAGTTTATATGTCTTCCTTTCCCCCTGTTAGCCCAAACACTTAACAACACTCTGACTAGCCTATTAGGTTTTCTTTGAGGACTTAAACACCGTCCGTACCAGTAGTAAAGTTACAAGGTAGGGGATCCTTCTGCACGTTTAGGGGTGCAGGGATCTGCCTGCTACAGGACACTTCCAGTTTCCCTCCCACTTCACTTCACGATCCTAAGTTCAGGAAAAAGACAATGTGCTCTCTCAGAAATAGTCTTTTATTTATCAAATTTGGCAGGATTTAGCATTTAGAATATAACGTTTCCTGTCTCTAACATCCTGGCCACTAAGCATCAATTTACCCTAATGGGTGGTTTCAAACATGCCAAAATCCTTAGCCTGCTTAATACATTAATAACTTATGGCTAACTTGCTTACCCCTGGTCACAACTTCAGGCGATAACGCTCTGTTTACCTCTGAAGCAGCTCCAGCTGGAGAATGTGGGCAAGGGAAGAGATTTGCTTCTGGTCTGGTACTGGCAGAGCTGTCGGATGCCTCTCTGCTCCCCGTCGCCTCAGACTCCATACCATCGTCAAACCCTGGGGGGGGGGGGGGGGGGGGGAGGGGCCGCGGGCCTCTCCTCTGGTACTGGCAGAGCAGCCGAGCTGTCTGGGGCCTTCCTTCGGGGTCCCACACTAGCAGAGCTGTCGGATGGCTCTCTGCTCCCTGTCGCCTCAGATTCGATACCACCGTCCCTCTCCTCTCTCCGGGCTCCTGGCCACACTTAGTATTTTCCCTCCTCAATAGTGGGGGACACTGGTCTGCTTTGGGTCCACTCTTTCTTTCAGGGTCACCTTCTGGTTCTTATTTGCCCCCCCCATCTTATACTTTCCAGCTGATAAATATGCATAAGCTCATGCATAATCATGTGGTGGGTGTAGGGTCTTTGCTGAATTGCAGGTCTTTCTCCCTCCCATTTCTTCGGGGGGGGGGGGGGGGGTCCTGCCACATCTTAGACCGAGGCCAGTGGATCACTTGAACTCAGGGTCTCTGTTTGTCAGCATCAGTATTTTCTCCGTCCCAGACTTCCCCCCCCTTCTTTCAGCCATCACTTATACTCAACGCAAAACAACTATTTAACAAAATGATCAAAGAAATCTTCAAAGAAAAATCTCACCAAACAGTTTTCTCACTCAAGTTCATACTTATAAGTCACCAATCTGTTAAACGCCATCCTCAGATGTCGCAACCATCTGTACACACACTCCAAAATGTCAGTGCCTCCTGTCTTCATATTAAATACTCAAACTGACCAATCAAAAAGCATCCCCCGCCCACTAAAGAGTACTCAACCAATCCTATGATTCAATCACCATTCCCTCCAAGCCCTAAAGTCAACCCCAACATATATCTCAAAAAGTACTTGTCTAACTACCCGATAGATACACTGTGTTCAGTAGGGATGTGAATCGTTTTTTGACGATTTAAAATATCGTCCGATATATTTTAAATCGTAAAAAATCGTTAGAGGCGCGATACAATAGGAATTCCCCCGATTTATCTTCAAAAATCGTAAATCGGGGGAGGGGAAGGGGGAGGGGAAGGGGGGAAACCGGCACACTAAAACAACCCTAAAACCCACCCCGACCCTTTAAAATAAATCCCCCACCCTCCCGAACCCCCCCAAAATGTTTTAAATTACTTGGGGTCCAGTGGGGGGGGTCCCGGTGTGATCTTCCACTCTCGGGCCACGGCTGCGTTAATAGAAATGGCGCCGGCGCTACCTTTGCCCTGTCATATGACAGGGCAAAGGTAGTGCCGGCGCCATTTTGGTTCCTGTCCCCTGACGTCACGAGCGCAGGAGATCGCTCCCGGATCCCCGCTGGACCCCCAGGGACTTTTGGCCAGCTTGGGGGGGCCTCTTGACCCCCACAAGACTTGCCAAAAGTCCAGCGGGGGTCCGGGAGCGACCTCCTGCACTCGTTGCCATATTGCAAAATGGCGCCGGCCGTATGGCTGTATTGCCGTATTGCAAAATGGCGCCGGCCATATCATTATACTCTTACCCAACACACATGGGATTTCTACCCATGAGCATTTAGTCTCTTGTATGATCTTTATCCTGTTGGACTCTATACCCTCCCGAACATAAAGTGCCACACCCCCACCAAGTTGATCCTCCCTATCATTGCGATATAATTTGTACCCTGATATAGCACTGTCCCATTGGTTATCCTCCTTCCACCAGGTCTCTGAGATGCCAATTATGTCAATCTCATCATTTGCTGCTATACACTCTAACTCTCCCATCTTACTTCTTAGACTTCTGGCATTGGCATATAGACATTTCAAAGTGTGTTTTTTGTTTGTAGTAATAACCTGCTTTTCAGTTGATTGGGATAATTTGGAAAACTTTAGCTCAGGAGATTTTTTACATATAGGCACATGGACTACATTTGCTTTTATTGGAATCTCTCTGTTTGGATGAACTAACTCTCCTGTTTCATTAGTATCTTTCAAGGATACATTCCTCCAAACCATGCACTAGGGATGTGCAGAGGGACGCCATACGTTGCATTCGGGATTCGTATTCGTCGGGGGGCAGATATGTTGCATTCGGCAAGGGGGCCCCCGATACGTACATGCGTTAATTCTTATTCGTTTCCCAGCTAAAATTGAATTAAGTACAACCCCCCACCCTCCTGACCCCCACAAGACTTACCAAAACTCCCTGGTGGTCCAGCGAGGGTCCGGGAGCCATCTCCTGCACTCAGCCTTTGACCTTCTATGTCACAGGGGCTACTGGTGCCATTGGTCAGCCCTTGTCACATGGTAGGAGCAATGGATGGCCGGCGCCTAGTGGTTAGAGCAGTGGGCAACGAACCAGGAGACCAGCGTTCAAGTCCCACTGTTGCTCCTTGTGACCTTGGGTGAGTCACTTTACCCTCCATTGCCTCAGGTACAAACTTAGATTGTGAGCCCTCTGGGGATAGGGAAATACCTGCAGTACCTGAATGTAAACCGATGTGATATCTCAGATCGAATGTCGGTATATAAAAATAATAAATAAATAAAATGAAACCAAGCTTCTGAAGCAAGTCTTATTCTCCCAGCTCAGGCTATCTTTATAGCCAGCAGGAAGAAGTGCATCATTAGCATCAGCTTGGAAACTACTGCCCCAGGTTATTGCAAGATGGAAGAAGAGTTTGCTGCAAGGGCCTCAACACTTCCAAACTCTACAGTGGCAACAGGGAGTGGAAATGGGGGGAGCAGCAGCTGTGGACTGAATCGACAACCCAGGGCCACCCATGCTGCTCAGAAACACTGGCACCAGGTGCCCCGGAAACTGTGCAGCCTGAATCTGCCTTCCTGGCCATCGTCGGACCCATGGACAGGACCATCATGAAAGGAATCATCTCCAAGGCACCGTTAATAAGCACGTAACGCAATGGAACTCACAAAGACAGTAACATTCGTGTACAACACATCACATTATGGGAAGATTGTGGCAGATTTGCATAAAGTTCTACATTACTGAAAATGCATAAAAATCATTTCTATTACAATCATTCACTTTGTGCTTATGCAATATTTACACTGTGTACAAATAATACAAGTAAAGAGCCGCAGTAACTTCAGACAAACAGTGAAATGTCATGTTTTTCTTAAATTAAAGCACAGTGCGACCGTTCATTTTCTATTTTCCTGGGAGCGTTCTCCTCTCCTTTCTGAGTGTAGCGGTGTATTTATGCATCAGTAGAGAATGTCACAATGCCCTGTAAATAACTAAAATTAACGCATGGAATTAATGCATGCCATAAAGTAAAGGCACGTTACAGAGCAGGGAGAAATAAAGAGAGCATCCATGCAGGACGCACCCCAGCTCTACAGCCAGGCTTCACGAGGGAGGTAACCCAAGAAATAAACTCTCCTGGTAACAAACCCAGAAAACCCCAGAGATAAGGGGGGGCCAGCCCTTTGAGCTGCGGTGAAGGGGGAGCCCACAGGGAGGAAGAAGAGACAACATGGGCACCGCCTCTGCCAACGAATCAGTGGCACTGATGATGCATCTTGCAGGAGGGGCCTAGACTGGTGAGAGTCCCCTGGGCTGGGGGAGGTAAGGGGTGGCAGGGGACAACGTCGGACTTCACCATCTTGCCAACATCACTTCAAGGCTTGTCGACGGACATAATACTGCAGGATAAGTACATTGTCCGGGTATAGCTTTCAGCATTGGTGCTACCCGATTTTGAAGTACTTATAGACTTAAAGTGCATACGGGCAGCTTCTCACAGTGAAGTGCCCTTTACAAATAGCCCATAGAGACCAATGATTAAAAGTAAACCTTGTGCCATTAAAAGCTTGCATTAGCTTAGCCTTCGGGCATCCAGATACGAGGTCTCTCAGAGCTTTACAACCCACTCCCCCATGTGTCTCAGGATTTATATAATTGCAGTTTTCACTACTGGCTTCCTGTTTTTTTGTGGATTCTTTATTCTGTCCTTTTGGAGCTGACCATGCCAACTCTCAAATGAACTCTGAGCTATAATCTCCAACTAAACATGCTTACCCTCCTCATGCAACCTTATATTACCTTCTGGACTTGATATGTTTATTTCTGTAAATGCTCACGTTGTTATAATGTTTCAAAGCTGCTAAGAAAAATGTTCACTTTGTAAACCGTTATGATGGCTCTACCGAATGACGGTATATAAAACTCATCAAATAAATAAATAAATAAGTGTGTCAAATCTTTTTGGTCAGGCCAGTGCTCTCAGTGTACTGTAACTGGGGCTTTTTCTCTATCTTCCTGCCACCTTTCCAGCTGTGATCACTCCGGTGTTCATGGGAGTGCCATCTCCCTCTAACCCACAATATCTTCTCCCCGTCCCTTTAATTTTTTGTTCATTTCATGCTAGAGTTTCTGCAACCTGCTACGCCTCCCCTTTTTCTGCCTAGCCTTTCCTTTCTAAATAGATTATAACCTGCTATGGTGTATGCATAGAACTCATTACACCAGTTCCCTGTCACAGGCACCAGTCCGAAACTGGCCTCTGCCACCAGTGCTAGCAATCTAAAATGGTATTCCCTGGACTTCAAACATTTGTGTTCAGAAGCTACTAGATGTTTAATCTTCCCTTATATCATCAGGAGGCACCATGGGGACTTGCACACCCCGGGCCCTTTAAGAGATCAGCTGCCGGGTGCTCACACACCTAGGGAAGGATGCCTGGAAGCTGGGGTCATGGCAGCAGGGGTGAATGAGGCAGCTTGCAGGGCAGGGCTGACCCGCAAACCACCAATCATATCAGTGTCCCCTAGTCCCAGTAAATAACCGCTCCCTATTTACCTGTTCCACTCCACTCATGATTTTATAGTCCTCTATCATGTCTTCTCTCAGTCGTTTCTTCTTTTCAGAAGATTATAGAATCAGATATAGAATTATTCCCTTCTCAGAACTTGTTAAGCTGCTTGCTGGATCCCTCTCCTTATTGGACTGTTTTTTGGGGGGGTTTTTTTTATAGCTTTTTATTTTGAACTACACAAAGCATCTTTTAGGTTCAACATTCAACAACTTACATGTACAGAAAACTATGGAACTGAGATTCATGTTGTTATTGAGATTGGTAATGATACCTTTCACCTTCATTCTGGTTTGATAAAAGTTTGCAAACTTAAGAAATCACTTCCAATCCTTTCCCTAACCAATGAAGAGTCCACTCCTTATTGTAAGTGTCAGCTTGGTTTTTTTAAAAGATATGTGAGTTTTTCCATCCGGGCAATGTCTGCAACCTTGATCTTCCAGCAGGGAAGCGTTGGGGCTCTCTTCCACATGCAAGAAATGACCCACCAGTTTATGGTGGCCTCACAGGCTGAACTTGTTAGATCATTGTTCCAAATGATATAATACAGGGTCCGGCAACAGCTTCTGAAAATATATATCCGAAAGTCTACGCAAAAGGCTTGCACCTTCTGACATTCCTACTGCCCACATCCCCTCCAGCACTCTCTCTCTGACTCACTAAATTTGGCAAAGAAAATAGAGTACGGTACATTCTATATATTAACTTATATAGCAGCTCTTGTCCTTTACACGTCTTTGGGACCTTTTCCAATTTGATTTCCAGTCTTTACCATCCCACTCTTTATTTAAGTCCATATTCCATTGTTGTATCAAACTAGGGGAGGTCTCTGATTTACACATCTTTGATCTAATTGAGATAACAGAGTACTGAGATCGGGTGCCATGCCTTTACTCTGCAGCACAATACCCCCTCCACTCCAACACAATGTTCAGTGGAGATCTTTATACAACTGCAATTACAAATATCTAAAAGATAAAGGAATCCCAAATTCTTCCAACAACTGTGCAACAGACTTTAACTGACCATCCTCTACCAGTTGGCCCAGGTACTTTAATCCAGCCATTGCCCACCTCTCCATGTCTATAGAGAACATACATTGTGATATCTGTTGGTTTCTGTTGGTTTCTCGTTAAAGGAACATACATTGTGATATCTGTTGGTTTCTGTTGGTTTCTCGTTAAAGGAATCGTATAGAATCTAGTCCCTTCTGTCAGTGACATATGACGTTGAACTGTTCTCCCTTATCGGATTGTTTGATGTCTTAAATAAACTTTTGTTGATCACATTGCTAACACATTTTTTTCCAAGAACATAGTCCCAACACTACTTAAAACTGAATAGCTTGCCCAGATTTAAAAAAAATACTCTCGCTTGACCCTGCTGATCCAGCAAACTACAATCTAATTTCCAATCTTCCCTCCTTAGGTAAAATAATTTAAAAGTGTGTTCTGGTTCATCAGCAAGATTTTTTGGTTGAACAAGATATTCTTGTCCCTCATCAGAAAGGATTTAGGTCCGGTCAGAGTACGGAAACCTTACTGACCTCTTTATTTGACGCTCTTCTCTAAAAGTTGATAGAGGTAGTTCCATCATCTTGAGCCTTCTTGATGTAGCCTCAGTCTTCGACAGCCTCCTGTCACGGTAGATTGCTGGAGAGGTTGGAACCAATCAAAAGCATTGGTGTTATTCATTTGGATTTACTCAAGTGCCAGTTTCAGGTATTGCAGTTAATTCAGAACTCAGCTACCCTTGTTCTGACCACATAACACCTTGGCTGATCAAGTTCCACTGGCTGCCAGTGACCAGGAGGATAAAGTTTAAAGTACTGATGCGCTTATTCAAGGTACTTAAAGAATCTTCTGCAAGTATATGGTCCACCCCGATCACGCCTTTCCTTCTTTTAAGTCCAGCTAGTTGCAGGTAACTCATATGTGGACCTTCTCTGTGGTCAATCCTACCCTATGTAACGGCCTTCCTTTAGCTCTTAAAATTAAACCTGATAATTAATAATGTTCATGGCACTTTAAAGCAGATTACATTCATCTATTTCCTTATCCCCACAAGGCTTTCAATCTAAGGGGTTGTCTACTAAAGGTTTTCTCCCTTATTGTGTCTATGGGATGAAATGCTTAGTAAACAGGGGAAGATCCTGTCAGATTGACTTTTTTGACTGGGTAACCAAGGAATTGGATCAAGGAAGAGCACTCGATGTCATCTACTTGGATTTCAGCAAAGCTTTTGATACGGTCCCGCACAGGAGACTGGTGAATAAAATGAGAAGCTTAGGAGTGAGTGCCAAGGTGGTGGCCTGGATTGCAAACTGGTTGACGGACAGAAGACAATGTGTGATAGTAAATGGAACTCTCTCTGACGAGAGAGCGGTTTTAAGCGGGGTACTGCAAGGATCGGTGTTGGGACCGGTCCTGTTCAATATCTTTGTGAGCGACATTGCGGACGGGATAGAAGGTAAGGTTTGTCTTTTTGCGGACGACACTAAGATCTGCAATAGAGTGGACACGCCGGAAGGAGTGGAGAGAATGAGATGGGATTTAAGGAAGCTGGAAGAGTGGTCAAAGATATGGCAGATGAGATTCAATGCCAAGAAGTGCAGAGTCATGCATATGGGGAGTGGAAATCCGAATGAACTGTATTCAATTGGGGGAGAAAGGCTGATGTGCACAGAGCAGGAGAGACACCTTGGGGTGATAGTGTCTAATGATCTGAAGTTGGCGAAACAATGTGACAAGGCCATAGCTAAAGCCAGAAGAATGCTGGGCTGCATAGAGAGAGGAATAGGGAAGTGATTATTCCCTTGTACAGGTCCTTGGTGAGGCCTCACCTGGAGTACTGTGTTCAGTTCTGGAGACCGTATCTCCAAAGAGACAGAGACAAGATGGAGGTGGTCCAGAGAAGGGCGACCAAAAAGGTGGAAGGTCTTCATTGAATGACTTATGAGGAGAGATTGAAGAATCTAAATATGTACACCCTGGAGGAAAGGAGGAGCAGAGGTGATATGATACAGACTTTCAGATACTTGAAAGGTTTTAATGATCCAAAGACAACAACAAACCTTTTCCGTCAGAAAAAAATCAGCAGAACCAGGGAGGAAGACTCAGAGCCAATGTCAGGAAGTATTTCTTCACGGAGAGGGTGGTGGATGCCTGGGATGCCCTTCCGGAGGAAGTGGTGAAGACCAGAACTGTGAAGGACTTCAAAGGGGCGTGGGATAAACACTGTGGATCCATAAAGTCTAGAGGACGTGAATGAATGTGGAAAAAAGGATTTTCATTCACAAAAAAGAGGGGAGTAGCTTGCTTGTTACGGCGGTTACTACCCCAAACCAAATAAGCCTGATACTTCACTTTCAATGCATATCCAGCATAGCTCTCTGCTTCAACGGCAGGGGAGAAAGACTGATACATCACGCATATCCAGCATAGCTCTCTGCTTCAACAGCAGGGGAGAAAGTCTGATACTTCACTTTCAATGCATATTCAGCATAGCTCTCTGCTTCAATGGCAGGGGAGAAAGTCTGATACTTTACTTTCAATGCATATTCAGCATAGCTCTCTGCTTCAACGGCAGGGGGAATGAAGAAAAGTGGATCTGTATACAGACAACAACCAACAAGGACTGAATTACATAGTCTGGGTAAACAAATAAGTATGGGTGTAGCTTGCTTATTGCGGCGGTTACTACCCCTAACTAATTAAGCTAGATATTTCACTTAGATGCAGTTCCAACACTGCTCTCTACATTAATGGTGGGGGTGGAAGGGACATAGAACCAAAAGGTTACTAAGAGCCAAGAGTAACAGATAAGTATGAGAGAAAAAAAAGTGTGAAGCTTGCTGGGCCATTTGGTCTTCTTCTGTCGTCATTTCTATGTTTCTATGTTTGTAGCTGAGGCAATGGAGGGTGAAGTGACTTGCCCAAAATCACAAGGCGCAGCAGTGGGATTTGATGCCTGGCTTTCCTAGGTTATAGCCTGCTGCTCTAACCACTATGCTATTCCTCTATTCCTAATACACTATCCAGCAGGAAAAAGTTAAAAATGCTTTTGTTTGTTCTTGCTTAACTTGTGATGTCTTAGAAGTATTTACTAATTTTATTGAAGGAACTTATCACTATGCACTCTCATATTTTTAAGATGGAAATATTTACCAGTTTCTTATAAGGTTAATGACCTTGCAGTCTCCTTTGCTTTTTAATATATTATGTTGGACTGTTTTATTTTGTTTCATTATGTAGATGGATTATGTGTTGTCCGTGTTCTATGTTTTATGTATAGTTTGATTGATGTCTGTTTTAAACTGAAATCCACCTTGAATAATTCATTGAATTTGACAGAATATAAATTATAAATAAACTAAGGAAATGCAGGTGCTTGCATAGTCAGGTCTGTCTGGCAGGTCCCATGTTCCCCATGTTGACCGGACCAGCATGACGGGTTGATAATGGTGGGACGCCATCCAGAAAAGCCATGGGGACCGTAGATGCCAGATGTTCAGTTAGCAGTCACACTAGTGGTGGCAGCTGTTTAGATCATTGTAGGACCTTGTGGTTGCATATGAGAGGGTAGGGATGCTGCATGTAAGCTAAAAAGAGCCGTCAGGGTTAGTTGCTAGGGATCCTCAAGCTGGAGGTCTCTCTGGCTTGGTGCCTTGCCCTGTGAGCAGACACAAAGTAGATCTGCTGGAAGAACCAGTCATCCTGCCCCCAGGGAACTGGATTGGTTCTCATGATTAGAAAGCAGGTTGCTGGTAAGAGGGACATTGGGCTGCTGTGGTGCCCGGATTCAGAGATCTGTGATATTTTAAATTGTAATTGGAGCTGACCTGTTTGCAAGTATCTGTGTTTTCTGAATGTGAATTACCTGAGATTAGAATTGAAGATACCTGGAACTGCTGTTGGATTTGAATGTGTTATAATCCTCTTCTAGAAGAGCTCGCACCTGAAACCCCATTTGTCGGGGCAATTCCTGTAGAAGACAAGGGGCCACCTTTGAGTACGGTAGATAGGGAAACACTGGTTGGCAAGCCTGGATCAGGATTCTCTAAATGTGGGGACAGCTCAATGCTGTATGGCCGAAGAGCATCACACACAGTCAATAATATTAATATTAAAAATCCCTTAACAAAAATCTGTTGTTCCTAAACAAAGCATTGACTGGAGAATAATAAAATGATAGGAAAAAAAGAACCCAGTCTAGGCTTTTGGATTCTCTAAACATAGTGTTCACAGTCCAAAGAAGAAAATACAAAGAGGTCAGTAAACAAACCTGGCCAGTTACGTAACTTAGCAGAATTTAACTTATCCGGCTATTTATGAGATATATTCAGCAGCACGGTTAACCCTATGCGTGTATGTGCACACTTAGCTCTGTAAGTTATACACAGCTAAGTTTAGACCTGCTATTGATAACTTATGTCGCTAAGACTCAACATCAGTAGTTAGCTACATAATTCATATGGCTAACTCGCTCTAGAAACATAGAAAACATAGAAACATAGAAATGACAGCAGAAGAAGACCAAACGGCCCATCCAGTCTGCCCAGCAAGCTTCACATTTTTTTCTCATACTTATCTGTTTCTCTTAGCTGTTTGATTCTATTTCCCTTCCACCCCCACCATTAATGTAGAGAGCAGTGATGGAGCTGCAACCAAGTGAAATATCAAGCTTGATTAGTTAGGGGGTAGTAGGGGAAGTAACCGCCGCAATAAGCAAGCTACACCCATGCTTATTTGTTTTACCCAGACTGTGTTATTCAGCCCTTATTGGTTGTTTTTCTTCTCCCCTGCCATTGAAGCAGGGAGCTATGCTGGATATGCGTGAAGTATCAGTTTTTCTTCTCCCCTGCCGTTGAAGCAGGATATGCATTGAAAGTGAAGTATCAGGCTTATTTGGTTTGGGGTAGTAACCGCCGTAACAAGCCAGCTACTCCCCGCTTTGTGAGTGCGAATCCTTTTTTCTTCTCCCCTGCCGTTGAAGCAGAGAGCTATGCTGGATATGCGTGAAGTATCAGTTTTTCTTCTCCCCTGCTGTTGAAGCAGAGAGCTATGCTGGATATGCGTGAAGTATCAGTTTTTCTTCTTCTCCCCTGTCGTTGAAGCAGAGAGCTATGCTGGATATGCGTGAAGTATCAGTTTTTCTTCTTCTCCCCTGTCGTTGAAGCAGAGAGTTATGCTGGATATGCGTGAAGTATCAGTTTTTCTTCTCCCCTGCCGTTGAAGCAGAGAGCTATGCTGGATATGCATTGAAAGTGAAGTATCAGGCTTATTTGGTTTGGGGTAGTAACCGCCGTAACAAGCCAGCTTACTCCCCACTTTGTGAGTGCGAATCCTTTTTTCCACATTTCCTCTTGCTGTTGTAGCTTAGAGCGATGTTGGAGTCACAGTAACCATGTGTATGTTTATTGAATAAGGGTATTATCTCCAGGCAGTAGCCGTCATTCTGGCGAGCCACCCACTCTTTATTGATGGCCTCTTGATTTTATGGATCCACAGTGTTTATCCCACGCCCCTTTGAAGTCCTTCACAGTTCTGGTCTTCACCACTTCCTTCGGAAGGGCATTCCAGGCATCCACCACCCTCTCCATGAAGAAATACTTCCTGACATTGGTTCTGAATCTTCCTCCCTGGAGCTTCAAATCGTGACCCCTGGTTCTGCTGATTTTTTTCCTACGGAAAAGGTTTGTCGTTGTCTTTGGATCATTAAAACCTTTCAAGTATCTGAAAGTCTGTATCATATCACCTCTGCTCCTCCTTTCCTCCAGGGTGTACATATTTAGATTCTTCAATCTCTCCTCATAAGTCATTTGATGAAGACCTTCCACCTTTTTGGTCACCCTTCTCTGGACCGCCTCCATCTTGTCTCTGTCTCTTCGGAGATACGGTCTCCAGAACTGAACACAATACTCCAGGTGAGGTCTCACCAAGGACCTGTACAAGGGGATAATCACTTCCCTTTTCTTACTCGATATTCCTCTCTCTATGCAGCCCAGCATTCTTCTGGCTTTAGCTATCGCCTTGTCACATTGTTTCGCCGACTTCAGATCATTAGACACCATCACCCCAAGGTCTCTCTCCTGCTCCGTGCACATCAGCCTTTCTCCCCCCATCGAATACAGTTCATTCGGATTTCCACTCCCCATATGCATGACTTTGCACTTCTTGGCATTGAATGTCAGCTGCCATGTCTTCGACCACTCTTCCATCTTCCTTAAATCCCGTCTCATTCTCTCCACTCCTTCCGGCGTGTCCACTCTGTTGCAGATCTTAGTGTCATCCGCAAAAAGACATACCTTACCTTCTATCCCTTCCGCAATGTCGCTCACAAAGATATTGAAAGGACCGGTCCCAACACCGATCCCTGCGGTACACCGCTTAAAACCGCTCTCTCTTCAGAGAGAGTTCCATTTACCATCACACATTGTCTTCTGTCCGTCAACCAGTTTGCAATCCAGTTTGCTCTATCCCAATCTGCCCACTACACACCCATAAGTTATGTAGCTAACTTTTTAGCTGTACAAGGAACTTACGTGGCTAAGTGGCAGCTCTTGAATGTAGGCCCATTTTCAGCAGTCGCTACTTAGCTGCATAAGTCCCGCTTATGCGGCTAAATCGAGCTGAATGCATTTTGAATACTGACCTCAAAATTGCAGTGTGCCGATGGTCAAAGAAGGAAATAAAATGTTAGGAATTATTTGGAGAGATATGGAGAATAAAACAGGGAATATCAAAACACCTTTGCATAGATTTATGGTGCGACTGCATCTTCAATTTTGTGTGCAGATGTGGTCACTCCATCTCAAAAAAGATGACGTCCATATTCAGTCACTGGCCAGATTGCAAAGTTAGCCAAATAAACGTATCCGACTAACTTTAGAGGGATATTCAGTGGTGCAGCCGCACTATTGAATATTAGGGATGTACATTTGTTTTAAATGAAATAGATAATGGCATCGAAATTGTCTATTTCATCTTGTTTTGGGTGCACCATGAAATGAAAGAAAAAATGACAAAATTTTGTAAAAATTAGTATTTTGTGAGGCCGATACAGTACAGTGCGCTCCGGTGGAGCGCACTGTTAACCCGCGTTTGGATGCGCGTTTTTGACGAGCTAGCTTTACCCCTTATTCAGTAAGGGGTAATAGCGCATTGAAAACACACATCCAACCCCCCCGAACCTAATAGCGCCCGCAACATGCAAATGCATGATGATGAGCCTATTAGGTATTCCCTCGCGATTCAGTAAGTAAAATGTGCAGCCAAGCCGCACATTTTACTTTAAGAAATTAGCGCCTACCCAAAGGTAGGCGTTAATTTCTGCCGGCGCCAGGGAAGTGCACAGAAAAGCAGTAAAAACTGTTTTTCTGTGCACCCTATGACTTAATATCATGGCGATATTAAGTCGGAGGTCCCGAAAGTTAAAAATAATCAAAAATAAAAAAAATGAAATTTAAAATGGGCTCGCGGGTTGAAAACCGGACGCTCAATTTTGCTGGCATCCGGTTTCGGAGTCCGAGGCTGTCAGCGGGTTTGAGAACCGACGCCGGCAAAATTGAGCATCGGCTGTCAAACCCGCTGACAGCTGCCGCTCCTGTCCAAAAAGAGGCGCTAGGGACGCGCTAGTGTCCCTAGCGCCTCTTTTTACCGCGGGCCCTAATTTGAATAATTTTCTTTTCTGAATCGCGCGCACAGGAGAGTGGCCTCTCTCTTCCGCGATTTTTACTGTATCGGCCTGTTAGTGCGCACTAACTGGGTCTTAGCATGCACTAACCGAAAATGTTACCAATCAGTTAAAATCTGTCAATTGGGGGAGCAGTTTGTTAGCTAGAGTTCTGGTTCTGCATTCCTAGTGCGCACTAACTCCGAAATTAGGGAAACCCAAAATAAACACCTCTCGAACCATTTTAAAAATGAAATTAAAAAGACAGCAACCCAAAACGAAAATGATATGAAAAAAATCAGTGCATATCCCTATAAAAGTTATAAAATAAATAAATAAATAAATATTTAATATTGCCAGCTATCTCAAAGATATATGGATACGTTTATCAGGCTAACTTTAGGATAGTTCATTGGCATGATGAGAGTTATCCAACTAACCTAACTCCTCTCAGAATGCCCCTGCATTATCCAGCTACATTTTTTATTTTTTGAAACTGCATTTATTGACTTTTTCTGAGGATACAGAATATAACATTCAGTTATCAAACACCAAACAGCAAAACAATATCCATTACTCCCTCTCCCCCTCCCTCCCTCCCATGCTCCCCCTTCCCAATGTTCAGTGAAGACAGAAATAATCAATCTCAGACTCGGTGCGAGTAAAGATTATGATGTCGCTTCCGGTGCAGTTTCTTCCAGGCTACCGATGGGATCGGGGGCTGTCCCTTCTCTGGTACCGGCGGTCTCTATAGCGTCCAATGCGCGGAGTAGGATAAGTAATAAAACCAGCCCAGATTAACGAGGTATCTACAGATTTCTTTGGCATGGCCGACGCTCCATAGAGCAGAGACGCACCAATTTTTTAAACCAGTGTTGTTCATAACTGGGGTTGCAGGTACCAAGCCAGGTGGCCAGAATGGTCTGCTTCCCCACCAAACCAGCCTTTAAAACAAATAAACGTTCTGGGGTAGATCCAGCTCAATTTTACCTGGATAAAGTTGGCATTTACCTGGATTTGCGAATTATCTGGCTAAATGCTTCAGAATATGGACCTCAATATAGCAGAACAAGAAAAGCTACAGTGAAGGGTGACAAAAATGATAAGCAGATGGAAAAGCTCCTTTATGGTAAACGGCTAAATATATTAGGGCTCTTCAGCTTAAAGAAGAGATGACTGAGAGGAGATATGATCGAGGATTAGAAAATCACGAGCTGATACCCATTGAACATACAATGGAGGATTTGTCAGATGGGAAGTGATCAACATTCTATCTCCTAATGCTGACCCCCAGTACTCTCTTCCATTCCTCCCCAACTGAACCCCAGGACTCCTGTTCCCCACCCCGTTCCCAGCACATATTGAACCCCCTCTCCAGTCCGAACCAGCACTCCCATAGCCCCCCCCCCTTCTATCCATCACTCTGACTCCCCTCCCCAGCCTGACCCTATGTGATGACTCAGTTAGTTTTGCTTCCGTCCCTGGGCTTCAAAAAGCAGGAAAATCTCTAGATTTCCTCCAAAAGGAGCCTTTGAGAGGATTAGAAACAGTATTTATTTATTTTATTTAAAAACTTTTATATACCGGTATTAGTATGCATACATCATACCGGTTTACAATGTAACTTTAAAGGTAGAAATTACAATGAACAGGGAGGGCGAACAAGGAGGAGTATACAAAGAGCAGGAGGTGGAGGAATTAAAGCAATAAATAAAAACTGCAACGGACTATTTACAGGAATATACAAGGCGTAGGCAAGATCTTGCAGAAGTCGGTGTACTTAATCAGGGTAGGCTTGTCGGAAGAGCCATGTTTTAAGTTTTTTTCTGAACTTGGCGTAACATGGCTCTAGCCTGAGAGTGGTAGGGAGGGTGTTCCATTGTTTAGGGCCTGCAATGGATAGTGCACGGTCCCTAGTAGAGGAGAGGTGGGCTTTTTTCAAAGGGGGAATGGAGAGGGTGCCTTTGTTGACAGTGCGAGTGGGTCGTTCAGTGCGTATAGGACGAAAGGGTTCATCCAACCAATTGGAATTGTGCGAGTGGATGGACTTGTGCACTATGGTTAGAATTTTGAAGAGAATTCGGGATGCGATGGGGAGCCAGTGGAGTTCTTTGAGTATTGGGGTAATGTGATCAGCTTTCCTTGAGTTGGTGATGACCCTGGCGATGGCATTCTGGAGCATTTGTAAGGGCTTGGTGGTGGAGGAGGGTAGGCCAAGGAAGAGGGCATTACAGTAGTCCAGCTTTGAGGAAAGGGTGGCTTGGACGACGGTGCGGAAGTCATGATAGTGGAGGAGGGGTCTGAGTTTCTTCAGGATGTGAAGCTTGAAGAAACCTTCTTTGAGGATGGAGTTGATCTGTTTTTTGAGATTGAGTTGTTGATCTATGATAACCCCAAGGTCTCTTACTGTGCTGCTAAGAAGGATGCTAGGAAGGACTTCAAATGCTAGAAGTCTTGTGGGTAATTTGCTAGGATGATTTGAGTAGGCAGGTGTGGCAGATAGGGTGTGGCCACCCACTCCTGCAGTGGTAGGCTAGCTCATGTATAAAGTGAGTACTGCCGGAAATGGGAGGAGGAGAGGAACACAGCTACAGTGATATGGCCATTGAGGCAGCTCAGTCCAAGAGCTTGGTGAAATGGAGGAAGAGTCAGAGGATCCAGATGCAGAAGGGTTTAGTAAGCAGCTCACAAAATTAAGTGAAGTTTTCCCTGTTTGGTTTTCTTAAACAAAGAAAGCTGGTATCTATAAGCTTCAGGACTGTGTTTTTGTGTGAAGAATACATAAAAGACTTTCTAGAAGTCCTGTAGGGAGCCAGATAGAGCTAAACATATGAGAATGCAGGGTAACCCTGCACAGCCCTGTCCTTCAGGTTTTTCAGAGTTTTTTCCTCAGCACAGTTTACTAGTGCTGAGGAAAATGGCTGTAGGTTTACTAAGGAGCAGGATCTGTTGCAGCTTAATTGAGAAGCAAACAGTGGTCAAGGTAAGGAATCAAACACTCTTGGTGTTTGGGTGCTTGCCAGGTTCTTATGGCCTGGTTTGGCCTCTGTTGGAAACAGGATGCTGGGCTTGATGGACCCTTGGTCTGACCCAGCGTGGCAATTTCTTATGTTCTTATGTTCTTATGTTCTTATGAGAGAGAGAGAGAAACCCAATAGAGACCAGCATTGTTGGTTATAGATGCCTTGGGAGCAGGTTAACTAAGAGTAAGGGATTGCAAGCGATACAGAAGGATGGCGGCCAACCCTAATTGGATATCAGCTGATTTGGGTTAAGCCTGGAGAATGGGACTGCTACAGCATAACAGGATAATACAACTGGTGTTTCACTGCAAAGTATATGATGATTTCTGTCTTGAGAACTATGCCCCTGTCTCTCTGTGAGAAGTGATATGAATATGCTGAAGTGAAAAGCTGTTTATGTGCAAAACTCCTACCAATAAAAAGCTGCTGTTATTGAAAGCCCTGTTGTGTTTTCATTTTCACTTTTCAAGAGGGGGAATTATGAAAAAAATGACCTTGTAATCAGAGGGACAGAGACCGTGCAGCTTCTGGGTCCTGAGAGCAGAAGCTGAAGCCAGACAAACATTGGAATTGAGAGTTTAAGGGGAATGAAGCTACTATAGAGGAAATCCCTGCCATGTTGAATGTCTCTGACTTAGAATCACAGTAAGGGGATTTAAAGAAACATTTGGAACCTGAGGCCAGATGGCTAATGGAGCTTGGGCAAGTATTCTAGACTGCTAGGTTATCCCTGTAATTCCAAGAAAGGTTGAGATGAGATAAAAATGTTCAGTCCATGTTGGAATAAGAGGACATCAGCAGTTCTGCTGGCTAATGCTGAAGAAAGAAGAGGCACTGGGGTGCTGAATGCTCCTCTCTAAAGAGTAGTTGAATTGACTC
Organism: Rhinatrema bivittatum; assembly: GCF_901001135.1. NCBI lineage: Eukaryota > Metazoa > Chordata > Amphibia > Gymnophiona > Rhinatrematidae > Rhinatrema > Rhinatrema bivittatum. The sequence goes on along the minus strand of NC_042620.1, from coordinate 7,495,373 downwards.
CAGTGCCAGCCTTGAGCCCACCCATCCCATGTTTTAGGTTGGAATCATGAGCAGTGTGTCTTAAGTAAAGCCTCCTTAACTCCACATTATTGTTTTCTTGAGATAAATGATTAACTACCTGTCCATGCTGTCAGAGGGTCAGCCTTCTCTCACGGATTAATGAGCAGATCAAGGATCACAGTACCCCAGCATTCACGCCGAGGCACCTGCCTCGTGACACCCTAGCACACTCCACTGCCTCCAGCCCTACCCCAGTTCTCTCTTCTTCCCACCGCCTGACCCCAGCACTCCTTGCTCAGCTCAACCCAGCAACCTTTGAACTCCCCTCTGCAACCCAATCCCAGCATGCTCTGTCCCCACCTCTGTCCAAATCCAGCACCCTCTTTGTCCCTTCTCCTCAGCCCAAACCCAGCACTTTTTTCTTCAGACCTGACCACAGCACATTCTTACCCATCGGTGGTCAGTGGGGTGCACTGCTGAGCTCACACTTACGTGGGTAGCTCACAGACGAGGCATGGCTGGTGAGGACCCACCTCATCCGTTGTCAACAAACACCACATTCTTCCCCAAGCATATTGTACAGTAAGAGGCCAGTATTTAAAGATAGCCAGCTATGTAAGATAGACAGATAAGACTTATCCGGCTAACTTACACGGGATAATCAGCAGCACAGCAATGCCACTGAATAAGAACATAAGAACATGCCATACTGGATCAGAACAAGCATCCATCAAGCTCAGCATCCTGTTTCCAACAGTGGCCAATCCAAGTCACAAGTACCTGGCATATCCAGATATGCATTAAACTTAGTTGAAAAGGCTTATCTAGCCAACGTTAGACTTGCTATGGGGAACGTGTGACTTATCCATCTAAGTTAGCCCTCTGGGGACAGAGGAATACCCACAGTACCTGAATGCAATCCTCTATGAAGTGCCAAAAAGCAGAATACTACAAAAAAATAAATCTAAATAAATCTATCTACTCCTTGGGATCCTGCTAGGCGACTGAGCTCAATGGACCCAGTATGGCAAATCTCATTTTCTATGCTCTAACTGGACCAGAGGTATGAAAATAGAGACTTTACATCAACATCTGTACATTGAGATATCTTCCTATTCACCAGCTATTGAGAGGAAGCTCGGAAACCTTCCCCGTGATTGGACAGTAATAGGACCAAAGAAATCATTGACTTTGACACCAGATTACATTTATTGGAAGTATGAGGTCAGAAATGTATTGAAGATCTGAAGCATAAAAATGGATTTCGAAACGACAAGAGCTGTAAGGAACCTTTTCATCAATGTCCATCATTCATCAGTCAAAATTAAGATGGAAACTATTATCAGCTTCCAGTGCTGTTCACAAAAGACTTTAAGGTATGATTAATATTCAAACAACGCTCAGAACCTGGAAGATAATCTTAGTCTTTCAGAAGGAACTAACGTCATTACTAAAACCCTTATTTGAGGAGTGGGACTCGAGCCCAGGAGGTTACACTAGGACTAGAGGACACCGATAGCAGATTTGAAAGAAATTTTAAAGTCATTATTTGGTAAACACACAAAAAGTCTGGACAAGTTTCAGGAGGACAGGTGCATTATTGGTACTCAAGCAGACTTGAAAATCATTACCTCTTCTGAAATTAAGAACAAGGAAGGGATCTCTCTTCATTTGAATTTTACATTGAAGAACCACTGTTAGCGATAGGATGCTGGACTTGCTAGTGCAACCTGGCATTTCTTATGTCCTTAAGGGTTTGGACTGTATGAGGGGCATGGTGGATGAAAACGGGCTAAATCAGGCTCTCTCTCCCAACACAGGAATTAATGTAAGGGAGGAATACGCAAAGGTGATGATCCCACAGAAACACCTGTAAAGACCAGCGGACAGGGAGGGGAGGTAGCTAGGAAGATATGTAGAGGCCGGTTCTGAGAAATCCCATCAGACCTTAGAAAGAGAACATCTGAGGAGCTGCAGCATGACAAGGAGGAGGAGGAGGAAGAGGAACATAGAATGGTGAGGAGGAAGGGCAGAATAAGGAGAAAGAGGAAACGGAACAGAATGCAGAATGATGATGAGGAGGAAAGATGCAGAATGATGAAGAGGAAGTGTAAAATGACATGGAGAGGAGACAGGAGATAAGAAAAAAGTACAGAATGATGATGAGGAGGAGAGGTACAGAATAATGAGGAGAAGGAGAGGAGGAGATAGAACAGAGAAGAGAATGATGGAGGAGCAGATTGACAGAGGAAAAATAGCGAGGAAGAGCAGAAGGAGAGTGACGAAGAAGAGCATGGTGGAGGAGCCGCAGGAGAGCAGTGAGGGGCAGCCTGACTGAGAAGAATCATAGTGGAGCTTAGCTTTCTTATAGGGTTGAGGATCCTCAGGGTAGGTGCTTTGGATATGGAGATGATGATCCCTGACAACAAAGTGACTTTCAAAATAAAGATCCAAGTGGGACTGTGTCTGCCCTTGAAGCCATGATGAAAACTGTAAAACACGTCAAGGACACGTTCCAATTTTAGATTCAAGTGCTCAGGAATTAGTCTTTGAGAAGGCTAAAAGGAGCAATCTCAACGTATGAGACGTCTTGGAAAGAATGGAGAAATGATTTTATGTACAAGAAAGTTGTGGTGTTTGTATGTTTCACTTAATCATTCGTTCTAGTCTACACCTGGCCATAGCTTGATAATTTAAGAATTATAATTTTATTACTTGTATGTGAGGTGAAATAAAACTGCAGGGGAGGAATGAGCTGACTTTCCCAGAACTGGCAGCTTTAACGTTCAGTTTTATATGCACTGAAGATAGCCCAAGGGTTGGTAATGGACAGATTTCATTTTCCTAACAGAACACAGGAGGCCCCTGTGGTGTCCTCCATGACCCTGCAGGTAATATCCTGCAGAATCTCATTAAGCGGAGCCCACGTGCCACTGCCCTATCCCTCTGATACATAGGAAAGATAATTGAACCGTGCTTGAAAAGATATTGCAAATTACGATTGCCACACTGTAGACTTTAGAGAGGGAGATAGTTCACAAAAAGCAAAGCAAACAACTTCTGCGGCACTAGGGAAGGGCTAGCAGACCTTTGGCTAAGGCAGATAAGTTGTGGTGCTGGTGGTGGTGGTGGGGAATTGGTCAGGGGATCGTGCTGAGAGCCACGAAAGCTTGACTGCTTGCAGGCGATCACTTCCTACCCAGGTCAGTTCCGGATTTGCCGGATATTGCCACTACCAATTATTTCTGTAGCGCTACTACACATAGGAGACAGTCCCTGCTGCATGGAGTTACAGTCTAGGCAGGTCCAGGGCTTAATTTGTGGGGTAAGGGGTTGGAAGGCGGCAGTTCCTGCACTTCTTTTCAGGCTTAAGAGGCAGAGCAGCAGGGGTGTTCTGCTCCAGGCAGCCTGCAGGGAAGAGGAGAAGAGGGGCTGAGCCTGGAGCACACGCAGAAGAGAACAGCCCCTCCCCTCTTCTCCTCCTGGACTGCAGAGAGCAGAAGGGGAAGGGCTAATACGAAGCAGGCACTGCAGAGCAAAGAACGGACCCAAAACAAGGTTCGAATTAGCACAGGTTGGAAACTCGGGCCTTAATGACTTTCAAACTTGACCTAATTCAACTCCTTTTTGTGTCCATTACCGAGGGCTTAATTTCGGGCAGAACAATCCAAAATGGCCTTCTGCCACCGCTTTTCTGGGGCCCAAGAAAGCGGAGCCGAGCCGGCAGTGTTCATGAGTTTTGGCAGAGCAGAGCCAGTAGTTGTGCGGATCATTAATGGTCCCCCAGCCCTTGGAGGAAGCAGAGGAGATTAGAGGGTTGCGATCCTGCCTGCGAGGAGAGCGGGCAGGCTCTTACCTTTGCGGCCAGTCGGGCCGCTGACGCTCTTCTCTCCCCCGAATCAGCTGTTTCCATGTGGCTGGCTCCTCCGCTGCCATTCCTGCCTTCCTCCGACGTGCTGCAGCCGATGCCGGCGTCTTCAGCCGGCAGGGAGGCCGTCCCTGCCGGTGCCTGCTTCAGCCCGGGTCCCTGCCGGTGCCTGCAGCCTGCTACAGCTCCCTGCTCGCCCTGCAGCCAGCCCTTCTTCTGCTTCCTGCTTCTGTCTTCGCGGCTGGGAGCCACTCCAGCAGCCTGCCCTTCGTCCAGCTTCCCGGCAGGGCTGCTCCGCTGCCTGCCTTGCTTCCTGGGCCCTCCACGTGGCCGAGGACGCCACCCAGCGGATCCTGCTTCTCTCTTCTCCAGCTCTCCTAAGGCGCGGGCGCGCGCCTCTCTCCTCCTTTTCAAGGGCCAGCCAGGTGTGGCCCTCTGCTGACCCCTCCCTGGGCGTTGTCCTCTTCAGCCCTACAAAAGGGCTCAGCGTCCATTCCAGCTTTGCCTTCGCAAGGAGTTGGTCACTCCTGGGATCCTGCTGTCCTTCACTCCAGGAGTCGTCGTCCTTGTTCCAGCACTTCTTCAAGGTCCTGTGTTTCCTGTTCTTCGGTGGAGCTCCTCGTCTTGTCCTTTTGTCTACGTTCCAGTCCTGATGTTCACCTGCTGTTCCAGATGTCCGTGTGCCAGCCCTAAGGTCTGTCTCCTGATCCAGTACCTGTGTTCCAGTCCAGATGTTTGTTCCTGATATCCGTGGTCCAGCCTGATGTTGCTTCTCCTGATCCTGAAGTCTGTGAGTCTGTCTTGCTGTCCTGAACCCCTGGTTCCTCGTACCACGCTTCCTGGCGTGCCATGTCGTGGTCCGCGACCAGCCCCATGGGCGGGCTGTGTAGGGCGCCTCATGGTACAATGCCTGCCTCTCTTCTGCAGCACTAGCCTCCGGGAGACTTCCGCTTCAGTACTTGTCCCTGGTCTACAGAGTCCCTTGTGCTTGCTCTGTCCGTGCCAAAGACTCTGCCAGAACCTGTGCTTCCAGCGTGGTCCGTGACCAGCCACTGGCGGCTGAGTAGGGCGCGCCTCGGTGCAGGCCTCTACAGTTTCTGAGACATGCTTCATTCATTGCTCCATTTCTCGTCTAGAGGCTCCTCGAGTCCAGCGTGGTCCGTGACCAGTCCCGCGGGTGGACTGTGTAGGGCTCGCTGCGTTGCAGTCTCACCCCAGTACTTTTCCTGAATCTTCTGATTACCTTGAGCCTTGCCTGAATCTTCTGAAAGCCAAGTACCTCGTTCCTTCCTGCACTGGTCCCGCTCCCACGGATGTAGGGCAGGGTGGTCCGTAACCAGACCAGTAGCACAGGCTGAGTAGGGCGCCCTGAGGGATCACGCCACTGTCCACATACCCCGAAGCCTCATCTGTGCATCCAAGTACCTCGTTCCTGAGTTTCGTCTGAATCTCCATGTTCCGGTCTTCGCTGCCCTGGCCTCCATCCGGCCTGCCGCTTCTTGCCGTACCCTGCGGCAGGTCCGAAAGGGCTTGGAACGGTCGGAGGACTGTTCATAAGACCATCATTGCGTTGTTGGTCTTCCGAAGCGTGCAGGTCCGGAGGAGGGTCAGTATCTCCAGTCTTCAGTCCAGCCTCGCTCCCATCCAGCCCATGCTCGGGCATGCCTCGCCTACTGCGGCACCTCTTCGGAGTTCCTCTGGGGTCGGGCCGTGGCCCAAGAACACACATCTCCTGGGAAGTGGGACTGCTCTCCTAGCGCTCCACAACATAGAGAGTACTGGAGCTGCATAACCCGAGACAAGGGCAGGGAGATGGCTTTCATTCATGCATGTCTGTGTGTGTGTGAGAGAGAGAGAGAGAGAGAGTTCACATCTGAAGAGATAACAAAGAAAGCACGTGGATGACGACGAGTGGATCCTGGGCCTGGCTCTGTTCAATACTCTGCAGGGGTTGGGAGGAAAGGTTTGCCAAGGTATTCAACAGAGTGGACACCATCGAGGAAACGATGTAAGATAGCCTGAGGCGTGGTTAGCCACTTGGCACCGATGTGCTGCTACTAAAAATGTAGTTACGCTTTTTGGGGCAGAAATCCAAGGAAGGAGTACACAACTGGGAGGTGAGTTACTGATGTCCACAGAATCGGAACAGGACCTCAGGTGATAATATCCCGGGATTTCAAGATAATGAGTGTGTGATGGGGTCACTATGCTAGACTATATAGGAACCAAAGATTCAGGAGAAGGGGGGGAAGGAAAATACAGCAACACCAGGCAAGAGACGTCCCTTGGTTCCTTCCCCCTGAGGTTGTAGATCCAAAGGAGCCACAGGTGTGGGAAATTAACGGTGGAGCTGGTGAGTCCAATCCATGGTTTCAGGGGGAGGGCCAAAGTGAGGAGGGGCCGTTCCGAGCCAACCAGCTGCGAGTGAAGGAGGAGTCTCTGGAGGATAAAAAGGACTCCCTGGTAGAGCAGTCTCAGTCTCCTGCTGGGGACTGAGGAGGAAGGAATGGGCTGCCTGGCTGCTCTGGGAAACTTGGACACTGGATATCCCTGACGGTGTGAAGGACTGCAACCACTATCACAAGGAAGGTGAGCGCGGGGACTTCTGTTGGTTTTGGACTTATGATAAAGACACTTTATCTAGAGAACTGCCAGGCGGGTGGTTGTATCCTGGGATGAGAAAAACCCATCCCAAGAGATATGGTGGGTGGTGGCAGTTAGGCCCAGCAGGGCCAGACTTTTTGAACATTGGAGATGAACCTTTGAAGCCAGACTTCAGAAACTGAGTTGCTGGCTCAGTGGGGAAGGCATCCGCCTCCCATCCAGGTGGAGGAGGGTTCAAACCCCACCTGAGGACTTTGTAAAGGAAAATAACTTTAATTACTATTTGAGTTCCTGAGTGACCAGGGAAGCTGGGACAGGGATTGGATCCCAGGAACAGACACAAGCGGCAGTATACAGACCGATGAAAGGCATTGACCAGAGCTGGAGTTATCAATAAGATGTCTAGGGAGAGGCATGACCAGCAGAAAAATGGTAGTGATAAAACTGTACAGGTCATTGTGGAGATCTCACCAGGAGTATTGTGTACAATTCTGGAGGCCACACCTCTACGCGCTGCCTGCAGACAGTACCTGTAAGTGTGTCCGGCTCTGGGCGTGGGTTACGCGCGCTGCCTGCAGACAGTACCTGTAAGTGTGTCCGGCTCTGGGCGTGGGTTACGCGCGCTGCCTGCAGACAGTACCTGTAAGTGTGTCCGGCTCTGGGCGTGGGTTACGCGCGCTGCCTGCAGACAGTACCTGTAAGTGTGTCCGGCTCTGGGCGTGGGTTACGCACGCTCCCTGCAGACAGTACCTGTAAGTGTGTCCGGCTCTGGCCGTGGGTTACACACGCTGCCTTTAGTGCTCTGCAGTCTGTGATGACTGAAGGTACCTCCCATGCTGCATTTGATCAGCTCAGACACTGATCTGTAATGACATCTGCTTGAATCTGCACTTGAGCTATACCTGCTACCAGTACCTGTGCTGCTCAGTTCTAATGCAGATGTTATGGGTCTTTATCCTTGCACCTGAGCACTGCTCTGACTTGGCATCCTCTATGCTGAGGTCTCCTTGGTCAGGATAGTAAGGGTGGCTCTGTCAGTGTAGTCAGAAGAGAAGAGAGAGCCTCTTCTGCAGCCTGTCTCCTATCCACAGCAGGATGGCACAGACTTCAATCAATAAGGGGCATCAAAGTGAGCTTGGTGACCTCAGAAGAGCCCAAAAAGCCACTGGTTCCACAGCTGGGAACACTGGGTTTGATTCTGTGGCCTGAGGCAAATTGTGGACCCTGCCCATAAGTTACGAGACGGCAGACTGCACGGAGGGGCTCTGTCAGAAAGGATTTGAGTGGTTTGAGTATTGGAAGACAGGAGTCAGCGGATTGTCCTCATCAGGGGCCACGGGGGTCACTCCAGGCGAGCCTCACAGGTAGGACAAATCGAACTTTGAGCTCAGTCACTCTTATTGCTAAGGATGGGGTGTCTGTGTCATTTTCTCACTTTCCCTCTCTAACGGCAGTGTGAGAGTCAGGGACAAAATTAATCTGTAAGCAATTTAATTATTGGAGGCTGGAGATTGTAATCACATGGGACAGTTGTATTTCAGAACATGCCTCATGAATATTCATGTCACTTGTGCAGAAATGCCTCCTCCACTCTGCATGTGAACATGACAGGAAATGTCAACAGAGACTCCTGCCAAGCACCAGATTCCTGCCCTCCCCCCTCCCCATCCCAGGCAGGAATCCACACCTGCCCTTTCCCCTTTCTACCCCAGGGCAGGAATCCCCAATCTCAATATTTTTTGAAGGCGTGAATAAACCTGTGGATAAAGGTGACCCAGCTGATACAGTGTATCTGGATTTCCAGAAAAAATATGTATTTAACACTAAATGGCAGCAAGCAATGTAAACACATTTATTTACTTAAGGAGAGCGGTGATGAAAGAGGGAAGAGAGAAGAGGAAGGCTTGATGGGTGTCATAGAACCAGGGCCGGTGCAAGGGGATTGGACGACCCCGACTCTAGAGGCGAGGACCATATCCTGCCACTCCCCCACCCACCCAACCCCCCTGCAAAACTCATAAAATCACCTGGTGGTCCGGGGGGGGGGGGGGGCCCGGGAGCGATCTGCCATCAGCCGCCAGTAATAAAATGGCGCCGGTGCCCTTCAGCCCCTACCATGTGACAGGGGTTACCGGGTGCCATTGGTTGGCCCCTGTCACATGGTAGGGGTTAAAGGCCACCGGCGCCATTTTGGTTAGTGGCAGCCGAGGCCCCGGGAGCGGCAGATCGCTCCCGGGCCCTCCGCTGGACTATCAGGGGGGCGTCGGGAGGGTGGCACGAAGGGGGGGAGGGGGCGCAGAATTTTGTAGGGGCACTTTTTGCCCTTTCAAAATTCTGCCGCCTGAAGGGACTGCGGTGCCCTAGGCACAGGCCTAGCTCGCCCAGTGCTTCCGCCGGCCCCTGCATAGAACTGCACTGCGCCCCCCCCCCCCCCCCCCCCACCAGAGGCTCAGCTCTACAATATCTCCCATTCCCTCAGGGGCCCCCTGTATTTACCCCACGCTTTCCTGAGATCAGATATTGTTTTGTCTGTTCCAGCCCCCACCACGCTCCCTGTAAAGAAATATTTCTAAGATTACTCCTGAGTCTACCCACTTCCAATCTCATCAACTATCTCTGCCACCACTACCCTTTCCCTCCTCCAGGGATGACTCCAGCTTTCTTTCTCTCCCCCGACTCCATAACTCCCAGCCCTTGCTCTACCCTCAGCCAAGTCCCACGTCCTGCACTGCCGGCTGCAGCTTCTCCCCGCCTGCTGCCGGCAGTGCATGTGCTGCAGGCTTACCTTGCCCCTACGTTGCAGGCTTACTGAAGGGGAGCGGCTGGAGCAGTAAACAGGAAAAAGCCCACAGCTTTTCATTCTTTCCCCTGAGACCTGGCAATTGATGCAAATTTCCAGGAAAACTCCAGCGAGTTCCTGGGGATGGTGATAAGGTTGCACTACCCTTCCTGGAGGGCATGGGGTACCTTGCACAGAGCTGCAGTTGCCACTTTAAGGGACACGTGGATGGGAGTGGAGGTTGGGTCCCATGTGGGAATTTGATCAACTTTGGGTAGATGCAATATACAATTGCTGCTGGGCAGACTGGATAGGCCATTTCGGCCTTTATTTGCCATCAGGAACTAAGGCCTCCATATTCAGAGGCATTTAGCGGTATAACAAACAAGTTATCAACATGTTATCCAGCTAAATGCCAATGTTTGAATATTTTGAAAACTTTCCCAGCTAAACTACAATTTAATCGGATAACACAGGGAAGTTCTGAGGGTGTTCCTGGGAGGACTTCGGTAAGTCGGGTAAGTGTTATAGCTAATTCTAGTCATGCCATAGAGCTGTCCTAAAGTGAGCTGGATAACCTTATCCACATACCTTTAATATAACCAGCTACCCTCAAAAGTAAAATGAAGACACTTTAGTCTTTCTATTATGCGTTAACATGTAAACCGTCATGATATACCCCAATGAAGGTCGGTATATTAAAGCAAATAAATATTATTTAACACTTTTCTATACCAACCTTCATGGTTGAAGACCATATCAGATCGGTTTACATCGAATAGGGGAATTGTAACTAAAACCATAAGTAGAACAGGAAGAACAAAGTTACATATAACAAGGTTAGTAAACTTGGAAGCTTGAACTGCTAGAAAGAAAAGGCCTAAGGAACGTAATGTTTAAATAGTATAAACAGTAAGAATCATGGGAGGCTCTTATTCAGAACTGGAAGGTAGTTTGGAGATCCATTGTTCAAGAAGGATATTCGGTCTAGTGTGTATCTAGGGGATCTGAGAAGTAAGTGCGCAAGCACCATTGAATATCCCTCCAAAGTTAGCCGGATAACCTTACCTATATGCCTTTAATATAGCCGGCTACACTCAATAGTATGACTGCATCACTGACTATCCCTCCACAGTTACCTGGATAACCTTACCTATATACCTTTAATATAGCCGGCTATACTCAATAGTATGACTGCATCACTGAATATCCCTCCACAGTTACCTGGATAACCTTATCTATATGCCTTTAATATAGCCGGCTACACTCAATAGTATGACTGCATCACTGAATATCCCTCCACAGTTACCTGGATAACCTTATCTATATACCTTTAATATAGCCGGCTACACTCAATAGTATGACTGCATCATTGAATATCCCTCCACAGTTACCTGGATAACCTTATCTATATGCCTTTAATATAGCCGGCTACACTCAATAGTATTTATTTTATTTAGCGTTTTTTATATACCGAGGTATAGCAGAGTTGCCTTCACTCCGGTTTACATTATAACAAACCAGTTACATTTAAATTTGACAGATTACATTAATCAGACTGAGAAACAGACATAAAAATTAGTCTAACAAACAGCAGGATATATTACAAGTAAGGTATACTGAAAAAACAGGGTTCATAGATAATAGGATATATCTGTAGTTAGAGGGCGGGATAAATTGTCCTATCGGTAGATATCCCTCCACAGTTACCTGGATAACCTTATCTATATACCTTTAATATAGCCCCGCTACACTCAATAGTATGACTGCATCACTGACTATCCCTCCACAGTTACCTGGATACATCATCCTCTACATATTCTTCCTGTAACCCTTACTGGGGAGGTTTAAGTCCTAAGTGTGTACACAAACTTATTTGTTCTTTGTGGCTGCTCCAGGTAGCACTTAACTCCCATGGTTGGCGCTTTCTGTTGGGGAAAGCTTTTGTTTATGGCACAGTCCAGCGGCTCTCAGCCAGTGTCTCACTGAGCACATGCAGGTGTCTCGCCACAGTTCCCGGTCCCCCGCTGACCCAGCTTCTTCCCCTGCCCCAGGGAAATAGGAATTCATTCTCCGCCCAGGCTTAAAATGCTGATAGCCTGGGCAGAACATGGCAGCTGTTATCAAACCGCTATCTGATGGGAGGAGCAATCAGATAGGAGTTAGCAGTCTGTTATCATGCGGAGTTAACAGTCTGCAGGGAGTAGCAATCTGTTATAGTTAGGGTTAGTTGTGGGTGGATCCTTGGGCCGGTGGCAGATGACCACGCCCCCAGGGGGAAGATCCCAAGGGACCACCGGTCAGGCTCAGAGTTTGGAGACAGACACACACTAGTTCTCTTATTAGACAGTATATGGAACCACCAGAGGTGGCAGTAGTGAGCTGGAAGAGCCCGGCTGGGCTGTAGTCCCTCAGATACTGGAACAGCGATCCCTGGAGGCTGAGCTGAAGAGAGACTGAGATAGTGAAAAGGCAGGGTATGCAGATGGTTAACACTCACACAATGTCCCAATAGAAGCCCAGGAGCTGGAATGGATTAGGCCCTCGAGGAGCGAGTACCTGGTTCCAGGGAAAGCTCTGAGAGTGCGATGGTAACTCACTGGTGTAGCTGATATATTGGCAGTGATGACTTCCAGGCAGAAGAGTATATGAAGCAAGTCTGGGAACGAGGGCCCTTGAGGAGCGAGTACATGTTCCAGGCTGTCACCTGAAAAGCAAGGAGAGGGCGAGGCCCCCGAGGAGCGGGTACCTCTGGTAAATCCGAGGAGGCAGCGTAGCTTAGGAAGAGAAAGCGAGTCCATTGTCAATCCTTGCTAACTCGATGTGTTGGCAAATACTGAGACCTTAAATATCCGTCGCGGGTGACGTCATGTTCGGGGGACGCCTCCGAGGTTCGCGCCATTGCCAGTACTTCAGTCGGGCACGGGCCGCGCGTGCGCCCCTAGGCCTCCAGGAACATGGCGGATAGCAGCGTCGAGCCGGTCCGGGGACGCCGTAGGACTTGCGGCAGAAGAACGCTGCGGCAGCCAATCTTCTCGTGGTCGGAGAGGGAGGCACCAGAGAGGTAAGGAGGGCGGAGAGGGGGCGTCGGGCACCGACGGACCCAACAGCAGGAGAGCTGGAGTCTGCGGCACCATCAGGATCTTTTCTTCCCGCTCCCCATGGATCTGAAGAGGAAGTGGCGTGCAGGAGCCATGCACGCGGGAAGAAGAGACCATGCTAGTTAAGGTGCATGCAGCATCGGCCTAAAGAAGGACAGTGTGGCCTGAAGAAGAGCAGCTCGGCGCGGAGCAAAAGAGGAAAAACGTCACTCCCTGCGGCGGATGGGAGTCTTCTCTCGAGGCCACGAGGACTGGAAGTGGAGGAGGCTGCTACTGTTGCTAGTTCGGTTGGGGGAGAGAGAGAAAGTGAGCAAGCATATGTGTTTGAAATCCTGTGTGTATGTGTGAGACAGCATGTATGTAAGTGAGTGAGAGCCTGTGTGAGTGAGACAGCATGTATGTGAGTGAGAGCCTGTGTGATTGAAACCTGTTTGTATGAAAGAGTATGTGTGTGTGATTGAGATCCTTTGTGTGTGAGACAGCATGAATGTAAGTGTATGATTGAGAGGCTGTATGTGTAAGTGAGAGACATCATGTGTATGTATGATTAAGAGCCTGTGTGTATAAGTAAAAGAGAGAGCATGTATGTGTGTGTATAGGTGTGTCATTGAGAGCCAGTGTGAGAGAGAGAGCTTGTGTGTGACAGAGGAGAAAGTTCCAAGCAAACCACCCCTTCTCCTGCTAATTCAGAACAATCTCAGGACACCTGGATATCAAATGTTCCCAGGTATGCAGAGCAAAGCATTTCTTTATCCTTATTTTTCATTATTGGCCTTTGTGTCTGCTATTTTAAAATATTTTACTGGTATTTAGAAATTTTTTTATATGAGTTTTTAATTATTGGATATTCCACTCATCAGCTATTTTGAAATCTGTTCTTTTTGTTTTACTGCTACTGATTTTATATTTCTTGATTTGTTTTATGAGGACTGTTGATGTTTCTCTTTTTCCTTTGTTACACTGCATACAGATACTCTGGCTTGTTGCGATTTCCAGTTCAGTTTTGTCTGCAGGCTTCTAGTTATGCGTTTTGGTCTCTATTCTTTGTTAGGTGAGGGTCAGCACATGTGATTTACGTTTAGGTGTGGTTCTCTGCTGGTGTGTAGTTTCTGTGCAGGGCTCTATAGCAGCCTGACTTGGTCCGTTTTCCTAATAGGAGATGTATTGGTGTCTTAAGGCCTGGTGTAATATTTGCAGTGTTGCCTTTTCTTAGGTAAGGTGGTTACTGTTTAAGTGCTGGAAATTGGTGCTGTTTTGGTGTGGGATGTTTACTATTTATGCAATTTCTGTTCCGACAGAATATGTATCTTTCCCTTGTGTCATTTTAAACAATAAAAATAATTACCGGACCTTTACTTTTTATTTCCGCCGTGAGTTGTAAGGAGCAGTGTCGCACATGTGAACGTGGCCTGTCAGGTGGGTCCCGATGGGGGGGAAAAAGGTTGAGAACCACTGGTTTAATTCACCAGAGTTATTTATGTGGCTGAGTTCAATATTCCGTGGCCAAAACTCTTTGAGTTTGCCGTGCTACCTAGATGGCTAGCTGGGATTTGCGCCCGATGAAGATAGTGCAATTCAGAGACGGGAACTGGTATTCAGCCTTTCAGTGCTTACAACTTGAAATGAGCAGAAAAGAAATGCAAACCCTCCAAAGTCTGCTTCAGTTTCTTGGACACTGAGGAGCTATGGACGTGGATTAGGTGCTAGTGATGTCTGACCTGATAGGAGAAGGTCTCATGGAGGATGACTGCTCTTCAAATCTTCAGTTACCATGGCCGTTTCACTGGGGGTTTCTCCATGCCGCAGGGCCCAAGAACCAAAAAGTAAATTTCAGGAAGCTGAAGCCGTGTGGCTGGACTGAGTGCCCAGGGGCTTTATAGAATCTGAAGAGGGCTCTGTTGGAGATGGTTGGATTATTGGACCTTTGTTTTTCACTTTTTATTTTATTTATTAGCATTTATCACAAGAAGAACCAAAATTATATTTTCCCAGAAAAATGATGCATCGTTTTCCCTCACTGATTTATTCCATTTGTATTCTTCTTGCAATAAACACTAGAGATGTGAATCGTTTTCCATATCGTCTTAACGATAGAAATCGTGTGGCAGGAGAAGAAAATCGTGTTTGGCACGATTATTTCGTTGAAAAATCGTTAAAAATCGTTTTTTCCGATTAGTGCGCACTAACTCGAGTTAGTGCGCACTAACTCAAAATGATACAAATAGACACTTTCCAGGTCACTGAAGGTCAGTTAGGAATGAATATGTGTTCCTATTGGCTGGCTGTGCTCTTATCTATTGATGTTACCAAGGTTACCACTGAGGTAATGGTTGGGGGGATGTGAAATGGAAACAGTTGGAAGCTTGACAAAAGAAGTAATGTGATGATCAGCACTCACGTGACTAGAACTTGTTTGTTTATTATTTTTGTTAGCAGGCACCTGAAATGCTAGTGCATGTTGAATTTGCCAATCACTGTGCATTTTAGAAAGGTGGTCCTGGCTGGAACTGTACACAGTTCAAATATATATAATTGATTGTTGGTAAGTGTATTTTTTAAGTAGCCACACTGGCACCAGTATGTTTACTTTTCCTCCTACTTAACTCACTAGCTCAGCTTTGTAAGAAGGGCTTCTCTGCTTGAGTGAGGGTCAGGCAGCTCCCCCCTGTCTGTGAAGCCAGCCTCTCACTAGTAATGCAGGGAGGGAGCTGTCTCAGACTTCACCATCCTCCCCCCCCCCCTCACCCACACACCATTCACTAGCTGGGACATGGGGGAAGTCAGGAGTGAGGGTCAGGCAGCTCCCCCCTGTCTGTGACGCCAGCCTCTCACTAGTAATGCAGGGAGGGAGCTGTCTCAGACTTCACCATCCTCCCCCCCCCCCCCCCCTCACCCACACACCATTCACTAGCTGGGACATGGGGGAAGTCAGGAGTGAGGGTCAGGCAGCTCCCCCTGTCTGTAAAGCCAGCCTCTCACTAGTAATGCAGGGAGGGAGCTGTCTCAGACTTCACCATCCTCCCCCCCCCCCCCCTCACTCACACACCATTCACTAGCTGGGACATGGGGGAAGTCAGGAGTGAGGGTCAGGCAGCTCCCCCCTGTCTGTGACGCCAGCCTCTCACTAGTAATGCAGGGAGGGAGCTGTCTCAGACTTCACCATCCTCCCCCCCCCCCCCCTCACCCACACACCATTCACTAGCTGGGACATGGGGGAAGTCAGGAGTGAGGGTCAGGCAGCTCCCCCCTGTCTGTGAAGCCAGCCTCTCACTAGTAATGCAGGGAGGGAGCTGTCTCAGACTTCACCATCCTCCCCCCCCCCCTCACCCACACACCATTCACTAGCTGGGACATGGGGGAAGTCAGGAGTGAGGGTCAGGCAGCTCCCCCCTGTCTGTGAAGCCAGCCCCTCACTAGTAATGCAGGGAGGGAGCTGTCTCAGACTTCCCCATCCCCCCCCCCCCCCCCCCCTCACCCACACACCATTCACTAGCTGGGACATGGGGGAAGTCAGGAGTGAGGGTCAGGCAGCTCCCCCCTGTCTGTGAAGCCAGCCTCTCACTAGTAATGCAGGGAGGGAGCTGTCTCAGACTTCACCATCCTCCCCCCCCCCCCCTCACCCACACACCATTCACTAGCTGGGACATGGGGGAAGTCAGGAGTGAGGGTCAGGCAGCTCCCCCCTGTCTGTGAAGCCAGCCTCTCACTAGTAATGCAGGGAGGGAGCTGTCTCAGACTTCACCATCCTCCCCCCCCCCCCTCACCCACACACCATTCACTAGCTGGGACATGGGGGAAGTCAGGAGTGAGGGTCAGGCAGCTCCCCCCTGTCTGTGAAGCCAGCCTCTCACTAGTAATGCAGGGAGGGAGCTGTCTCAGACTTCACCATCCTCCCCCCCCCCCCTCACCCACACACCATTCACTAGCTGGGACATGGGGGAAGTCAGGAGTGAGGGTCAGGCAGCTCCCCCCTGTCTGTGAAGCCAGCCTCTCACTAGTAATGCAGGGAGGGAGCTGTCTCAGACTTCACCATCCTCCCCCCCCCCCTCTCCCACACACCATTCACTAGCTGGGACATGGGGGAAGTCAGGAGTGAGGGTCAGGCAGCTCCCCCCTGTCTGTGAAGCCAGCCTCTCACTAGTAATGCAGGGAGGGAGCTGTCTCAGACTTCACCATCCTCCCCCCCCCTCACCCACACACCATTCACTAGCTGGGACATGGGGGAAGTCAGGAGTGAGGGTCAGGCAGCTCCCCCCTGTCTGTGAAGCCAGCCTCTCACTAGTAATGCAGGGAGGGAGCTGTCTCAGACTTCACCATCCTCCCCCCCCCCCCCTCACCCACACACCATTCACTAGCTGGGACATGGGGGAAGTCAGGACTGAGGGTCAGGCAGCTCCCCCCTGTCTGTGAAGCCAGCCTCTCACTAGTAATGCAGGGAGGGAGCTGTCTCAGACTGGTATCAGGGTTAGGGCACTGTGTGCAGGAAGATCACAACACTCCTGGTATTAATAGGGATAGGGCACTGTAAGAGATGACTGTAGTAGATTGAATAAAGATCTGATGTTTCTGCTCTCCTCACACCAAACAAAAACAACACACAAGCAGAGAAGCCCTTCTTACAAAGCTGAGCTAGTGAGTTAAGTAGGAGGAAAAGTAAACATACTTGTGCCAGTGTGGCTACTTAAAAAATACACTTACCAACAATCAATTATATATATTTGAACTGTGTACAGTTCCAGCCAGGACCACCTTTCTAAAATGCACAGTGATTGGCAAATTCAACATGCACTAGCATTTCAGGTGCCTGCTAACAAAAATAATAAACAAACAAGTTCTAGTCACGTGAGTGCTGATCATTACATTACTTTTTTTTGTCAAGCTTCCAACTGTTTCCATTTCACATCCCCCCAACCATTACCTCAGTGTTAGCCTTGGTAACATCAATAGATAAGAGCACAGCCAGCCAATAGGAATACATACATACATATTCATTCCTAAGTGACCTTTACTGACCTGGGAAGTGTGAACACTTTGTTTCATTTTCTGTTGGTGTTCGTTAGTTTCCAGTTCCATTTCCAATCCCCCCAACCATCACCTCAGTGGTAACCTTGGTAACATCAATAGATAAGAGGGCAGCCAGCCAATAGGAACACATATTCATTCCTAACTGACCTTCAGTGACCTGGAAAGTGTTTATTTGTATCATTTTCAGTTAGTGCGCACTAACACTTTTTAACGATAAATCGTTAGAATTTCTATTGTATCGTGTTCTATAACGATTTAAGACGATATTAACATTATCGGACGATAATTTTAATCGTTGAAAAACGATTCACATCCCTAATAAACACTGAAATTCCTGGGAAAAATAAAATAAAAGCTGAAAACGAAGATTCCTGCCCATCCAGACTTCCACAGAGCCTTCATTTTAGCTGTGGATGTGTCATTGGAAGGTTGAGAGCCTGCTTAAACCAGGTTCCCAAGGAAGGAGGAAAAACAAGGCGGCTCTCAGCAGAGCACAAGCTAAATATCCAACAAAGAGATTGGCATTCCTTCATCTCAGGAGGGCCATGTGAGAGGTTCTGCCTTCGGCTAAAAGGACATCCATTCTCAGACTGTAATAAGCCACTCACGTACACCCTAACAAAGGCACAATTATATGCCCGTGAGGAGAGATGAGTCGCCAAGCTTTCTGATACGTGCTTGGGCCTTGGAACGTGCTTCCTGATTGTTTGAGCTGCTCCCCTTTTGCAAAGAAGGGACTGGCAGGTCTTCATCATGGACAACCCTATCAAAGGTTGTTAGATGACCCTGAGCATGGGCAGGAAGTTGCAGTGCGACAGGCTTTCTTATTGTCTGTGCAGAACACCTCCTCTTGTGAAGCAGATGAGAGAGAGAAAACCAAACCTTACCCACTGCATCGTGAGTAAAGTCATGCAGGGAGACAACGTCAAGGAATGAAGTAGTGGAGCAAGCATCTTATCAGCGTCTGTTAATGAACAAATAGGAAACATTTGGGAGCAAGGACAAAGGACATTACCTGGCTGGTCACACAAGGTTGTCCAGGTGAAACAATGTCTAATGTCATCTGTAGATGACATCGAGAGAGGGAGGCGTCTTCCTAGGAATGAGAGAGCTATTGGGTCAAGACCAATGCAAAAGATGCCGACACAATGGGAAAAATTGCAATTTATTTATAACTTTTTATATACTGAGGTTCAATTAACAGGATTAATTATCACATCGGTTTACATTACAACCTGCAAAAAAAACAGTGACAAAGTCTTGTCTTACATTTAACAAGGTAGAAAAAAACCTGGAGATGGCGTTCCCTGTTGGGTATTTAAGATTCCCTTCGC
The DNA here is from genome assembly GCF_901001135.1 of Rhinatrema bivittatum. Classification (NCBI taxonomy): domain Eukaryota; kingdom Metazoa; phylum Chordata; class Amphibia; order Gymnophiona; family Rhinatrematidae; genus Rhinatrema; species Rhinatrema bivittatum. The sequence goes on along the minus strand of NC_042620.1, from coordinate 7,476,662 downwards.
CACCAGTATGTGGCATCGGGGTCTGAAAGCAGAGGTTCTTCTGGGAGTCCATCACCATGCAGGACACCAGGCTCAGATGTGTATTCTACACAGCACAGGAGGAAATGCATTGCTGTTTCTATTTCTCCTTGGATTCCCTCTCTCAGCTCTGGGGCCTGTGCAGCTCTGACCTCTCTATATTCTGCACAGCACAGGAGGAAATGCATCGCTATTTCTATTTCTCCTTGGATTTCCTCTCTCAGCTCTGATCTCTCTGTATTCTGCACAGCAGGAAATGCATCGCTGTTTCTATTTCTCCTTGGATTCCCTCTCTCAGCTCTGGGGCCTGTGCAGCTCTGATCTCTCTATATTCTGCACAGCACAGGAGGAAATGCATCGCTATTTCTATTTCTCCTTGGATTTCCTCTCTCAGCTCTGGGAATGTGTAGCTCTGATCTCTCTCTGTATTCTGCACTGCACAGGAAGAAATGCATTGCTGTTTCTATTTCTCCTTGGATTTCCCCTCTCAGCTCTTGGAATGTGTAGCTCTGATCTCTCTCTGTATTCTGCACAGGAGGAAATGCATCGCTGTTTCTATTTCTCCTTGGATTCCCTCTCTCAGCTCTGGGAATGTGCAGCTCTGATCTCTCTGTATTCTGCACAGCACAGGAGGAAATGCATTGCTGTTTCTATTTCTCCTTGGATTTCCACTCTCAGCTCTGGGAATGTGCAGCTCTGATCTCTCTCTGTATTCTGCACAGCACAGGAGGAAATGCATTGCTGTTTCTATTTCTCCTTGGATTTCCTCTCTCAGCTCTGGGAATATGCAGTTTGTTTTTTGTTTGTATTTTCATTCTGCTTTTTAATTGATAGGGATAAGTTAGAATTTTTTAGCTCAGGTGAGTTTTTAGTTACAGGCACTTGGACTACTTTTCTAATTATTGGAACCTCACTGTCAGGATGCCCTAATTCTAATGCATCATTAGTATCCTTTAAAGATACCTCTCTCCGAACCATGCACTGCTGAGCGACTGTCGGCTTTCCCCTTTGTTCTAGTTTAAAAGCTGCTCTATCTCCTTTTTAAAGGTTAGCGCCAGCAGTCTGGTTCCACCCTGGTTAAGGTGGGAGCCCATCCCTTCGGAAGAGACTCCCCCTTCCCCAAAAGGTTCCCCAGTTCCTAACAAAACTGAATCCCTCTTCCTTGCACCATCGTCTCATCCACGCATTGAGACTCCGGAGCTCTGCCTGCCTCTGGGGACCTGCGCGTGGAACAGGGAGCATTTCAGAGAATGCTACCCTGGAGGTTCTGGATTTAATCTTTCTACCTAAGAGCCTAAATTTGGCTTCCAGAACCTCCCTCCCACATTTTCCTATGTCGTTGGTGCCCACATGTACCACGACAGCCGGCTCCTCCCCAGCACTGTCTAAAATCCTATCTAGGTGATGCGTGAGGTCCGCCACCTTCGCACCAGGTAGGCAAGTTACCAGGCGATCCTCACGCCCACCAGCCACCCAGCTATCTACATTCCTAATAATCGAATCACCAACTATGACGGCCGACCTAACCCTTCCCTCCTGGGCAAGAAGCCCTGGAGATGCATCCTCGGTGGGAGAGGAGAATGAGCAGGATAATTCCTTGGTTATCCTCCTTCCATCAGATCTGTAAGATGCCAGTTATGTCCACCTCTTCAATCAGTGCTTTACGTCCCAACTCTCCCAGAGCAGAGGGCGGGAAATGCAGGTGTTAAATGGATGGAGGTTGATCGAGAGGTGAATGGACACCAGATGGCAGGGAAAGGGTTCAGGTGGCAGAGAGTCTTGATTTTGTTATGGGCAAGGCAGGATGATAGGCCCTTGGCACTGTCTGTATTTCCTAGTTTTGAGTGAATGGGAGAGAGAGAGGAGATTGGCTCATGGCTCCGTCTTGATCTGTTTTATATTGGGCAGGCAGCAGGGGGATCAGCATCAATAATTAGGGGGAAGGGAGGGTGGCCTGCTAACTCAGAGCCAGCCTAGCCAGGCGGCTAGCATTGAAAAGCAGAGCTGGCCACCTGACTTGCTCCCCCTGCCTTAATCCCACCCCGTGGTCCTGACATGTTTGAGATTTAGCCACTCACCGACTGCCAAATTTTCAAAAGCTTTGATCTAGCTGGCTAAATCATTACTTAGACAGACCAAGATATATCAAAGAAATCACTACTGAAATCAGCGATCAATCAAATGAATCAAGAGAAACTCTATCGCTGATGAACATATTAATTTTGAAAAATAATTCTGTGTTTTTAAAAATTGTTTTTAACACCTACACTAAGTAGAATTAATGTTTTATCAATCTCGATACTGGGTTCAAACGGTATATATTAATGGAGGTAGAGGGAGGTTTCATATACTGTGTAGGTGTCCTCGCACCACTACTTAGTGGTTATAATCATCAACCAACCTCCTCCTCCATGATGTTATTTTTAAAGAAACTTTTATATATTTGTATGCACAAGTCCCAATAACCTCAGAATCTTCCGTGGCTGGATGATCAATGAGCTTGCTTATAATATAAACATTTGTTTAAAGATGTAGATCTTGATAACCAATTTTTAAAGAGGGTACAAATCCGACTTCCCAAATATGCTGGTAAATGGTGTCCAACCTCTAATGATGATCCCGACACGAACCGTCCATGTTTCAGACGTAAGTCTTTCCTCAGGGGAATATATTGATGATGAAAAAACCAACCTTATGGGGTCCCAACCTCTTCACTCAGTGTTTACCTCTGATTCTGGCATGTTGCCTCTTGTTGGTCTTGCTCTGTCAAGAGCCTCCGGAAGAATGATCTGTGGTATGTCCTGGCCCCCTTTGTGTGTGTCTGCGTGAGCGTCCTCAGCCAATGAGCAACTTGAAAAAATTAACACATTGATGCTGGTTCATGACGTGGATGGCCGACCTGGTTGAGAACTTTCTTCCTATAAACTCTGTCTGAAGTGCGGACCTGAAAGAACTATAGAAAGCTCTAACGTCCTCCAGGCTCATTTTCATTCGCACGCCAGTGTGTAAAGTAAACAACCGACCTGGTGGAAAACTGTGCTGCCTTATGGTCTACATGATGTACGGACCTGAAAGAAAAGTGCCGGGATTACACAGTATATGAAACCTCCCTCCACCTCCATTAATATATACCGTTTGATAAAATATTAATTCTACCCAGTGTAGGTGTTAAAAACAATTTTTAAAAACACAGACAAACACAGAATTATTTTTCAAAATTAATATGTTCATCAGCGATAGAGTTTTTTCTCTTGATTTTTGTTAAATCATTACTTAGCCAACTGTAAGGCTGCTGTTAGGGGGAGGGAGAGGAGCAGGGACTGCATGCGACCTGTGCCAGGAGCACAGAAGGTTGCACAGGTCAGCAGACGTTGTCTTTAATATCTCGGATGTCTGCAAAAGAGACCTGGGACCCTTTTGTGTTTATTTGAAATTCTCTCAACTTAGGGTGAGCGCAGTTCCGGATGTAACGAGTAACCCTTCTTACTTCCATGCCCTGCAACACTTTTCTCAAAGGCCCTTTCAGATTGTCCAGTCTGCTTTTATGTTTTTATTTGGGGAGAGGGAATATTATGGACGCTGCAAACTTTGAGATGCCTGATGGCCTAGAGACAGGAAAACGGTGAGATAAGGCAGTGACCAGTGCCAGAGGGAAACTGAGATGCACAGGTCAGGGGCGAGACCTCACCTGGAACATTGTGTCCAGCTCTGGAGGCCGAGTCTCCGAAAGGACATGGACGGGCTGCAGGTAAACAACTTCTCGGAGCGGCCTCGGCCATGCGTCCCTAACATCTCACTCACTCTGTGACCCAGCATCGCTAAATGGAAGTGACAGGACCAAAATGATCAGAGGTCAACCTCCATTTGCAAAGATTTACAGCTGAGGAGGGCTGAGAAATTACTGGAAAATCATTTGCCATTACTAAAACATGACTGGGCCCAGCTATATTTTCTCATCAGTGTTAGCTGGGCAGACTCTGATCACCTGGGAGCCGGAGAGCGTAAGACCTCAATCTCCTGCTACAATGGGGGAGAGCGAGGATTCGTGCCTCTCCCCAAAGCCAATTAATCAAGAGAAGGAGGCTGAGAGGAAAGGGAGAAAAACCTGAAGCACCTGCCACAAGTACAATAACAGCTTCTGCGGGAGACACAGGACACAATAACACAATAACAGCTGCTCTGAGAGTCACAGGACACAATAACACAATAACAGCTTCTGCGGGAGACACAGGACACAATAACACAATAACAGCTGCTCTGGGAGTCAGAGAATACAATAACACAATAACAGATTCTGCGGGAGAGACAGGACACAATAACACAATAACAGCTGCTATGGGAGTCAGGGAATACAATAACTGCTTCTGCGGGAGACACAAGACACAATAACAGCTGCTCTGGGAGTCAGAGAATACAATAACAGCTTCTGCAGGAGACACAGGACAACATAACACACAATAACAGCTGCTCTGGGAGTCAGAGAATACAATAACAGCTTCCACGGGAGACACAGGACACAATAACAGCTTCCACGGGAGACACAGGACACAATAACAGCTTCTGCGGGAGTCACAGGACACAATAACACAGAATAATAGCTGCTCTGGGAGTCACAGGACACAATAATACAGTAACTGCTGCTCTGGGAGTCAGAGAATACAATAACATATTCTGCAGGAGTAACAGGACACAATATCACACAATAACAGCTGCACTGGGAGTCAGAGAATACAATAACATGCTATAACATTGTCTGCGGGAATCATAGGACACAATAATACAGAATAACAGTTTCTCTGGAAGTCATAGGTCACAATAACCACTTTCCCGGGAGTCAGAGGACACAATAACATAATTGCAGCTTCTGCAGGAGTCACAGTACACAATAAAACAATAACAGCTACTCCGGAAGTCACAAGACACAATAACACACAATAACAACTAGGGATGTGAATCGTTTTTTGACGATTTAAAATATCGTCCGATATATTTTAAATCGTTAGGGCCACGATACAATACCAATTCCCCCGATTTATCGTCAAAAAATCGTAAATCGGGGGAAGGGGGAGGGCGGGAAAACCGGCACACTAAAACCCCCCCCCCCAAATGCCTTAAATTACCTGGGGTCCAGAGGAAGGGTCCCGGTGTGATCTTTTACTCTCGGACCTCCGGTGCTTGTAGAAATGGCGCCGGCGCTACCTTTGCCTTGTCATATGACAGGTCAAAGGTAGTGCCGGCGCCATTTTGTTTTTTGTCCCCCGAGGTCAGGAGCGTAGGAGATCGCTCCCGGACCCCCGCTGGACCCCCAGGGACTTTTGGCCAGCTTGGGGAGGTCAGGAGGCCCCCCCAAGCTGGCCAAAAGTCCCTGGGGGTCCAGCGGGGGTCCGGGAGCGATCTCCTACGCTCCTGACCTCGGGGGACAAAAACAAAATGGCGCCGGCACTACCTTTGACCTGTCATATGACAAGGCAAAGGTAGCGCCGGCGCCATTTCTACAAGCACCGGAGGTCCGAGAGTAAAAGATCACACGGGGACCCCCGCTCTGGACCCCAGGTAATTTAAGGCATTTTGGGGGGGTTCGGGAGGGTGGGGGATTTATTTTAAAGGGTCGGGTGGGTTTTAGGGATGTTTTAGTGTGCCGGTTTTCGATTTACACGATTTTCACGATATTTAAAAAATCCAAACGGCGACGATCCGATTCCCTCCCCCCTCCCAGCCGAAATCGATCGTTAAGACGATCGATCACACGATTCACATCTCTAATAACAACTACTCCAGGAGTTACAGGACACAATAACACAATATCATCTTCACCAGGAATCACAGGACACAATAACACTTACTCTGGGAGTCACAGGACACAATAACAGCTGCTCTGGGAGTCAGGGGAATACAATAACACACAATAACAGATTCTGCAGGAGTCACAGGACACAATAACACACAATAACAGCTGCTCTGTGAGTCACAGGACACAATAACAGCTGCTCTGGGAGTCAGAGAATATAATAACACACAATAACAGCTTCTGCAGGAGACACAGGACACAAACACACAACAGCTGCACTGGGAGTCAGAGAATACAATAACATGCGATAACATTGTCTGCGGGAATCATAGGACACAATAATACAGAATAACAGTTTCTCTGGAAGTCATAGGTCATAATAACATAATAACCACTTCCCCGGGAGTCACAGGACACAATAACATAATTGCAGCTTCTGCAGAAGTCACAGGACACAATAAGAGTTACTCTGGGAGTCACAGGACACAATAACACAATATCAGCTTCACCAGGAATCACAGGACACAATAACAACTACTCCGGGAGTTAGAGGACACAATAACAGCTACTCTGGGATTCACATGAGCCAATAACAGCTGCTCTGGGAGTAACAGAATACAATAACACAAAAACAACTTGTCCAAGAATCACAGGAAACAATAATACAAAATAATAGCTGCTCTGTGAGTCACAGTCTAGAATACAATAACACAATAATAGCTTCTCCGAGAATCACAGGACACAACAATACAAAATAATTGCTGCTCTGTGAGTCACAGAATACAATAACAGCTTCTCCTGAAATTACAGGACACAATAACACTATAACAGCTTCACCAGGAATCACAGGACACAATATTACACAATAACAGCTGCTCTGGGCTTGATGGACCCTTGGTCTGACCCAATATGGCAATTCTTATGTTCTTAACAGCTGCTTCGAGAATCACAGTACAAAATTACCCACAATAACAGGTTCTGCAGGAACCATAGGATACAATAACAAAATCTGCTTCTGTGGGAGTCACAGGTCACAATAACCCAAAAATAACTTCTCCAAAAGACATGGGACACAATTAAGAACATAAGAACATGCCATACTGGGTCAGACCAAGGGTCCATCAAGCCCAGCATCCTGTTTCCAACAACAGTGGTTGCAAGTACCCAAACATTAAATAGCTCTCACGCTACTATTGCTTAATAATTAATTCATTATTTATTTACTAATTTTTGCTATACCGATATTCAAGTCAAGTCTTATCGTACCGGTTTACATCAAACAAGGGAAAAACCATGTAAACGTGTGGAGAGAGAAAGTTACATATAACAGGGGCGAAGAACTTGGAACAAGTTGGAAATGGGAACTTATTTTAACATAGGGCTAGAATGAAAGTGAAAAGAATTTAACTTGAAATAAATTTAGCATAAACAATGATTAACATCAAGCAGCTTATCGAGAATGTGATGAGGAATTGTAATTAATAGCAGTGTGTGGATTTTTCCTCTAGGAATTTATCCAATCCTTTTTTTAACCCAGTTACACTAACTGCTGTAACCACATCCTCTGGCAATGAATTCCAGAGCTTAACTATGCGCTGAGTGAAAGAATTTTCTTCAATTTTTTTAAATGAGCCACTTGCTAACTTCATGGAGTGCCCTCTGGTCCTTCAATTATCTGAGAGAGTAAATAACTGATTTACATTAACCTGTTCAAGTTCTTTTATGATATTGTAGACCTGTATCAGATCTCCGCTCAGTCGTCTCTTCTCCAAACTGAACAGCCCTAACTCATTTAGCCTTTCCTCATAGGGGAACCGTTCCATGCCCCTTATCATTTCGGTCGCCCTTCTCTGCACCTTCTCCAGTCCAACTATATCATTTTTGAAATGCGATGACTAGAATTGCACAGTATTCAAGGTGCAGTCTCACCATTACAACATAAGAAATTGTCATACTGGGTCAGACCAAGGGTCCATCAAGCCCAGCATCCTGCTTCCAACAGAGGCCAATCCAGGCCACAAGAACCTGGCAAGTAACCAAAAACTAAGTAGATCCCATGCTACTGATGCAATTAATAACAGTGGCTATTTTCTAGGTCAACTTGATTAATAGCAGTTAATGGACTTCTCCAAGAACTTATCCAAACCTTTTTTAAAACCCAGCTATACTAACTGCACTAACCACATCCTCTGGCAACAAATTCCAGAGTTTAAATGTGCATTGAGTGAAAAAGAATTTACTCCGATTAGCTTTAAATGTGTCACTTGCTAACTTCATGAAGTGCCCCCTAGTCCTTCTATTATCCGAAAGCGTAAATTACTAATTCACGTCTCCCATTCTAGACCTCTCATGATCTTAAACACCTCTATCATATCCCCCCTCAGCCGTCTCTTCTCCAAACTGAACAGCCCTAACCTCTTCAGCCTTTCCTCATAGGGGAGCTGTTCCATCCCCTTTATCATTTTGGTTGCCCTTCTCTGTACCTTCTCCATCGCAATTATATCTTTTTTGAGATGCGGCGACCAGAATTGTACACAGTATTCAAGGTGCGGTCTCACCATGGAGCAATAGAGGTGTTATGACATTTTCCGTTTTATTCACCATTCCCTTCCTAATAATTCCTAACATTCTGTTTGCTTTTTTGACTGCCGCAGCACACTGAGCCGACGATTTTAAAGTATTATCCACTATGACACCTAGATCTTTTTCCTGGGTGGTAGCTCCTAATATGGAACCTAACATCCTGTAACTTCAGCAAGGGTTATTTTTCCCTATATGCATCACCTTGCACTTGTCCACATTAAATTTCATCTGCCATTTGGATGCCCAATTTTCCAGTCTCACAAGATCCTCCTGTAATGTATCACAGTCTGCTTGTGATTTAACTACTCTGAATAATTTTGTATCATCTGCAAATTTGATTATCTCGCTCATCGTATTCCTTTCCAGATCATTTATATATATCTTCAAAAGCACCGGTCCAAGTACAGATCCCTGAGGCACTCCACTGTTTACCCTTTTCCACTTTGCTCTGCTCTGTTCACTCCAACCTCAGTTCTTCCCATCTTGTTCCCTGCAGGACAGGAGGGAGGGGCTTGATTTGGGAAAAAGAGTATCTCTTCTTTGCTCTGCTCTGTTCCCTCCAACCTCACTTCTTCTTGTCCATTTATGTTGCGAACCTGCCCGCGACGAGCGCGGGCAGGCTCTTACCTTCTCGCTTCTCCTTCGCCGGGCTCCTCCCCGGCTGCCTCCGGTCCTGCGCGGCAGGGTCGTGCCGCCGGGAGCTCTCCAGTGCGGCTGGAACCTCCGCTGCCGCTCCAGCTCTCCCCCGACGTGCTGCAACTCTCCCGGGGTCTTCAGCTGGCAGGGAGGCCGTCCCTGCCAGTGCCTGCAGCCATCCTCTGCTTCCTGCAGCCCTTCCAGCTTCAGTCTTCGCGGCATGGAGCCGCTCCTGCAGCCTGCCTACCTTCAGCTCCGTGGCAGGGCTGCTCCGCTACCTGCCTTCTTCTCTTTGGGCCTTCCACGTGGCTGGGAACGCCACCAACGATCCTGCTTCTCTTCTCTCCAGCTTCCTTAGCCGCGGGTGCGCGCCTCTCATCTGTTTTTCAAGGGCCAGCAAGGTGTGGCCCTCTGCTGACCCCTCCCTGGGCGTTGTCCTCTTCAGCCCTACAAAAGGGCTCAGCGTCCATTCCAGCTTTGCCTTCGCTGGGAGTTGGTCACTTCTGGGATCCTGCTGTCCTTCACTCCAGGAGTCGTCCTTGTTCCAGCACTTCTTCAAGGTCCTGTGTTTCCTGTTCTTCGTTGGAGCTCTTCGTCTTGTCCAGATGTCCAAGTTCCAGTCCTGATGTCTGCCTGTTGTTCGTGTTCCAAGTCTAAGGTCTGTCTCCTGATCCAGTATCCGTGTACCAGTCCAGATGTGTTTCTCCTAATCCTGATGTCGTGATCCTGTCCAATTATCCTGAACCCCTGGCGTGCCATGTCATGGTCCGTGACCACCCCCACGGGCAGGCCGAGTAGGGTGCTTCATAATGCAAGCCTTGTACCTTGTTCCTGAGTCTTCTGAAAACCTAGTACCTTGTTCCTTCCTGCGCTGGTCCTGCTCCCGCGGATGTAGGACAGGGTGGTCCGTGACCAGACCAGTAGTACTGGCTGAGTAGGGCGCCCTGTGGGATCGCGCCACTGTCCGAATTCCTGAGTCTCGCCTGTTCATCCAAGTACCTCATTCCTAAGTCTCGTCTGTATCTCCATATTCCGGTCTTCGCTGCCCTGGCTCCATCCGGCCTGCCACTTCTTGCCGTACCCTGCGGCAGGTCTGAAAGGGCTTGGAACGGTCGGATGGATTGTTCATAAGATCATCATTGCGTTGTTGGTCTTCCGAAGCATGCAGGTCCGGAGGAGGGTCAGTATCTCCAGTCTTCAGTCCAGCCTCGCTCCCATCCAGCCCATGCTCGGGCATGCCTCGCCTACTGCGGCACCTCTTCGGAGTTCCTCTGGGGTCGAGCCGTGGCCCAAGAACACACACCCTCTTGGTAAGTGGGACCGCTCTCCTAGCGCTCCACAACAATTTAATCCTACTCTCTGTTTCCTGCCATTTAACCAGTTTGTAATCCACGAAAGGACATCGCCTCCTATCCCATGACTTTTTAGTTTTCTTAGAAACCTCTCATGAGGGACTTTGTCAAACGCCTTCTGAAAATCCAAATACACTACATCTACCGGTTCACCTTTATCCACATGTTTATTAACCCCTTCAAAAAAATGAAGCAGATTTGTTAGGCAAGACTTCCCTTGGGTAAATCCATGTTGACTGTGTCCCATTAAATCATGTCTTTCTATATGCTCTACAATTTTGATCTTGAGAATAGTTTCCACTATTTTTCCCGGCACTGAAGTCAGGCTCACTGGTCTATAATTACCCAGATCACCCCTGGAGCCTTTTTTAAATATTGGGGTTACATTGGCCACCCTCCAGTCTTCAGGTACAATGGATGATTTTAATGATAGGTTACAAATTTTAACTAATAGATCAGAAATTTCATTTTTGAGTTCCTTCAGAACCCTAGGATGCATACCATCCGGTCCAGGTGATTTGCTACTCTTTAGTTTGTCAATCTGGCCTACTACATCTTCCAGGTTCACAGTGATTTCGTTCAGTTCGTCTGACTCATCACCCCTGAAAACCATCTCCGGAACTGGTATCTCCCCCAACATCCTCATTAGTAAACACGGAGGCAAAGAATTCATTTAGTCTTTCTGCAATGGCCTTATCTTCCCTAAGAGCCCCTTTAACCCCTCTGTCATCTAATGGTCCAACCGACTCCCTCACAGGTTTCTTGCTTTGGATATATTTTTAAAAGTTTTTATTATGAGTTTTTGCCTCTACGGCCAGCTTCATTTCAAATTCTCTCTTCGCCTGTCTTATCAATGTTTTACACTTACCTTGACAATGCTTATGTTTTATCCTATTTTCTTCAGATGGATCCTTCTTCCAATTTTTGAAGGATTTTTTTTGGCTAAAATAGCCTCTTTCACCTCACCTTTTAACCATGACGGTAATCGTTTTGCCTTCCTTCCACCTTTCTTAATGCGCGGAATACATATGGCCTGCGCCTCTAGGATTGTATTTTTAAACAATGTCCAAGCCTGTTGAACACTTTTAACCTTTGCAGCTGCACCTTTCAGTTTTTTTCTAACTATTTTCCTCATTTTATCAAAGTTTCCCTTTTAAAAATTTAGTGTTAGAGCTGCAGATTTACTTATTGTCCCCCTTCCAGTTATTAGTTTAAATTTGATCATGTTATGATCACTGTTGCCAAGTGGCCCCACCACCGTTATTTCTTTCACCAAATCTTGCGTTCCACTAAGAATTAAATCTAAAATAGCTCCCTCTCTTGTTGGTTCCTGAACCAATTGCTCCATGAAGCAGTCATTTATTACATCCAGGAACGTTATGTCTCTAGCAAGTCCTGATGTTACATTTACCCAGTCAATATTGGGGTAACTGAAATCTCCCATTATTATTGCACTGCCAAATTGGTTTGCTTCCCTGATTTCTCTTAGCATTTCATCATCTGTCTGACCATTTTGTCCAGGTGGATGGTAGTATACTCCTGTCACTATACTCTTACCCAACACACATGGGATTTCTACCCATATAGATTCTACTGAGCATTTACTCTATTGTATGATCTTTATCCTGTTGGACTCTATACCCTCCCGGACATAAAGTGCCACACCCCCATCAAGTTGATCCTCCCTATCATTGCGATATAATTTGTACCCTGATATAGCACTGTCCCATTGGTTATCCTCCTTCCAACAAGTCTTTGTGATGGCAATTATGTCAATCTCATCATTTACTGCTATACACTCTAACTCTCCCATCTTACCTCTTAGACTTCTGGCATTGGCATATAGACATTTCAAAGTGTGGTTTTTGCTTGTTTTAACAACCTGCTTTTCAGTTGTTTGGGATAATTCGGTAATCATTAGCTTTGGTGATTTTTTACATATAGGCATATGGACTATGTTTGCTTTTAGTGGAACCTCTCTGTCGGGATGCCCTAACTCTCCTGTTTCATTAGTATCTTTCAAGGATACGTTTCTCTGAACCATGCACTGCTGAGTGACTGTCGGCTTTCCCCCTTGTTCTAGTTTAAAAGCTGCTCTATCTCCTTTTTGAAAGTTAGTGCCAGCAGCTTGGTTCCAGTCTGGTTAAGGTGGAGCCCGTCCTTTCTGAAAAGTCTCCCCTTTCCCCAAACGTTTCCCCAGTTCCTTACAAAGCTGAATCCCTCTTCCCTGCACCATCGTCTCATCCACGCATTGAAACTCTGGAGCTCTGCCTGCCTCTGGGGACCTGCCCGTGGAACAGGGAGCATTTCAGAGAAAGCTACCCTGGAGGTTCTGGATTTCAGCTTCCTACCTAAAATCCTAAATTTGGCTTCCAGAACCTCCCTCCCACATTTTCCTATGTCGTTGGTGCCCACATGTACCACGACAGCCGGCTCCTCCCCAGCACTGTCTATAATCCTATCTAGGTGATGCGTGAGGTCTGCCACCTTCGCAACAGGCAGGCATGTTACCAAGTGGTCCTCACATTCACCAGCCACCCAGCTATCTACATTTCTAATAATTGAATCACCAACTATGACGGCCAGCCTAACCTTTCCTTCCTGGGCAGTAGCCCTGGGAGACTTGTCCTCAGTGCGAGAGGACAATACATCACCTGGAGAGCAGGTCCTTGCTACAGGATCACTTCCTGCTACACCAGGGTGATGTTTTCCTACTGGGAGACCTTTCTGATCCAAGGCAGCACTGGGGCTGGCAGACTGGATTTGGGACTTGGCTACTATGTCCCTGAAGGTCTCATCAATGTACCTCTCTGTCTGCCTCAGCTCCTCCAAGTCTGCTACTCGAGCCTCCAGAGATCGGACTTGTTCCCTGAGAGCCAGGAGCTCTTTGCACCGAGTGCACACATACAATCTCTCACCGGCGGGTAAAAAATCATACATGTGACACTCAATGCAAAAGACTGGGAAGCCCCCATCTTGCTGCTGGACTGCTGCCTTCATCTTAGTATTATTGAGTTCCTAGTTAAGTTTAGGATAATAAGGGAGTTGGAATGAGAGTACTTTAAATTTACAGGTGAATTTAGTAATTAATCAGCTAGTGTCCTACAAGGGGATAATTAAACTTTCAATAAGGGCTGGTACAATATTATGTTTTAGATAAGACCCTGATTGATTTTTAATGAGAAAGTGTCTTGTGCCTAAAAATCAGGGGTTGAGTGGGTGGGAAAGACAGACACTAAAATTAACTATCTCTGGCTTGCTTATTACTTCAGACACACACAAACTCTAAAGAATATATCCCTTAATTTCACCGTTCACCAAACTTTTATAAACCCAAAGATTTCTGAAAACTATACTTACCAATCCTCTTAAACCACGGTTGAATTAATCTTCACTCATTCAAAAGAGGGATTTGAGATTCGCGCGCCGTGAGACGCGCGCTTCCGGTCCTCCTCTACTGCAAACCATGCGGGGCCTCTGGAAGCTGGGCTGTGGAAGTCAATCCCTGGATCGCTCGCGGTGACCTCTGGACTCCTCTCCCGGGGGATGCTGGGAGCAGTATGCAGATGAGCCTTCCGGTCCTCCTCTACTGTAGTTACACAATGTTAGGTTCCATATTAGGAGCTACCACCCAGGAAAAAGATCTAGGCATCATAGTGGATAATACTTTAAAATCGTCGGCTCAGTGTGCTGCAGCAGTCAAAAAAGCAAACAGAATGTTAGGAATTATTAGGAAGGGAATGGTGAATAAAACGGAAAGTGTCATAATGCCTCTGTATCACTCCATGGTGAGACCACACCTTGAATACTGTGTACAATTCTGGTCACTGCATCTCAAAAAAGATATAGTTGAGATGGAGAAGGGACAGAGAAGGGCAACCAAAATGATAAGGGGAATGGAACAGCTTCCCTATGAGGAAAGGCTGAAGAGGTTAGGGCTGTTTAGCTTGGAGAAGAGACGGCTGAGGGGGGGATATGATAGAGGTCTTTAAGATCATGAGAGGTCTTGCACGAGTAGATGTGACTCGGTTATTTACACTTTCGAATAATAGAAGGACTAGGGGGCACTCCATGAAGTTAGCATGGGGCACATTTAAGACTAATCAGAGAAAATTCTTTTTCACTCAACGCACAATAAAGCTCTGGAATTTGTTGCCAGAGGATGTGGTTAGTGCAGTTAGTGTAGCTGGGTTCAAAAAAGGTTTGGATAAGTTCTTGGAGGAGAAGTCCATTAACTGCTCTTCTGGGCAGGCTGCATCTGGAAAGGTGCCCTATCCTGGGAAGATTACATCTGGACAGATGCCCTCCCATAGGTGTACGAGGTGTGTAGGCAAGAGGACTGCTAGGTCTGGGTGTCTGGAAAGCTGATCCATGCACAGAGTGAGTGGAGAGTGGAATCACTGGCACAGGGTGACAGAAGAGCTGTATCCCTGGTTCAGAGGATGTTGAACATGAAAGCACTGGCTCAGGATCCTCGGGTGATGGAACCACTGGCGTAGGGGCTCTTCGAGGCTGGGGGTCAAGAACAGCGATTGACAGCAGGAGCACCACCTCCCTTCGGGTGCTGGGAGTCCAGGACACGTCCTCCCCCTGGCTGGAGGATGAGTTCTGAGTCTCGCTGAGACATGGGCTGTATGGGTGGAAGAAACAGCGTGTCTCAGAGGAGGACGTGCTGGCACCAGGCCTTCCTGAAGCCATGGGGAAAAGAGAAAGCTGGCACAGAGCAGGTATTGCAGAAGTGGAGCCAGGCACTGAGGTTTGCTTATTCAGGGCATCTTCAGAGGAAGCAGGGCTGAGAAGGCTGCACGCTTGTCTCCGAGAAAACCGGGTCCAGCTCATTAACTGCCTGGTGCTAGCAGACGCTGGCGACTGAAGGCCAGGCTCAATCTACTTCCTCTGTACGGTAGCAGAGCTCTAGGCTGCAGAGGCGGTGATCCTGCTGATTAATGCTGAAGCAGGAAACCAGAAGAAATGCTGCAATTTAAAGCAGAGTTTACTTCTTCAACTCAAAAACCGAATTTACCTAAACAGATGGATGTTAAAGAGCCATTCTGTGTGGAAGGCTTGTGAGGCTCTAGGTGGTCTTCTGCCATGACAGGTTGTGCATTGACAGACACTGGGGTTTCACCGGATCACCCACAGCCTGGCAGATAAAGGTGCTGCTTTCCATGGAGAGTGCACGAGTTATTCTCTTAAAGGCAAGCTCGTTTCTGTCTCTGTCTGGAAACCGTTCAGCAGCTGTTTTGGGAGACAGGTGAATCACGTCTTTTCTAAGCTGTTTCTAGTACCAGACAGTGGCTCCATCCAAAAGGGAGTTTCTGGGTTTGGAGATTCCCAGAATCTGCACGTGGGTTCGGAAGACAGGGTCATCTGCTGGCACTGAAAACACTGCCAGTAAGGCAAGATTTGTGGCTTCTTAGCGGTTTGGGTTCTGCAGCCAAGTTCCCTTTAACAGCTTTTGGGTTAGACTTGGCTTCTGGCTGGGAAGCAGTCAAGAGTTAAAAGGGTTTTGTGAGACTCACTGGCTGGGCTATGGGTCACAGCTTTCTGCTCCACAAGAGTTGGTTTGCAGACACAGCTGCCAGTACCATTAGCAGATACTTTCACTCATCCTGAGATGGATTTTCTCCTCTTCAGGGGATCAAAAGTTTGGCAAAGAGAGCAAACATGAAAAAGTGGGTGATTCCATATTTTGCAAACAGGGCAAGAAAAATAAGGCCATGCCTGAAGATGAGAGTTGCCCTTCTCATTCTATCAGGATTTCTAGAGCCGGGGTACATCAGCCCGGGAGCGGCACAGGACTGTACGGCTGGATGACGTTCGCAGGGCCAGCCCCCTCTCCTGCAGGGTCCTGTGGAAGCAAGGCTGGTCAGTCTGGGTACAGGAACAGGACACGGAGCTGGGATTGGGACTGGACTCGGACACAGACAAGCTGGCACTGGCAAGGACTAGAACTAGGACCAGGCTGGGGCAAGACAGGGAAATGATATTAAGGCTAAGACTGGGCAGGACAGTCACATGACTGGATAAAGCAGACAGGAAATGCGATGGACAAGGGCTAGACAGGTCAACACAGAACACAAAGGCCTGAAGGCCGCGAGATAAAGGCCCATAGGCTGCTAGGCATAAGGTCCGAAGGCCAGTAACCACGGAGAGGCCTGGAGAGACAAGAGAGCCAGAAGCATGGTAAAGTCAGGCCCGAAGGCCACAGCACCAGACAGAGCAAGGTAAGAACTGAGAGCAGGCCCAAAGGCCATAAGGCTTGGTGCAAGACAGCAGAAGGTCGGAGGACCACAGGGCAAGGAGCAAAGAACAAGAAGGCCTGGAGGCCACAAGGCAAGGCAAGGAGCAAAAAGGAGGCCACAAGGCAAAGAAAGTGGTGATTCAATTATTAGGAATGTAGATAGCTGGGTGGCTGGTGGGCGTGAGGATCGCCTGGTAACTTGCCTGCCTGGTGCGAAGGTGGCAGACCTCACGCGTCACCTAGATAGGATTTTAGACAGTGCTGGGGAGGAGCCGGCTGTCGTGGTACACGTGGGCACCAACGACATAGGAAAATGTGGGAGGGAGGTTCTGGAAGCCAAATTTAGGCTCTTAGGTAGAAAGATTAAATCCAGAACCTCCAGGGTGGCATTCTCTGAAATGCTCCCTGTTCCACGCGCAGGTCCCCAGAGGCAGGCAGAGCTACCTCCACTGTGCCTGCCTGTCTTGCCCCTATCAAATTTCTGCCACTCTGCCTTGCGACCATACACCAGATGTCAGACGACTCTGCTCCTTTTCTGCTTCCTGTGTTCCCCCTTCATTGTGCTGTAGGATGTTGATGCCACTTGTCGTGCCACTTTGCCTTTCATGCTGCCTTTAAGGGTTCATGCAACTTTTATCAGTGCCCTCTTTTGAAGCTGTGGGTGTTTTTTTACACTCGCTGCACTCTTGCCACTCCTGGTACCCCTTTGCCCCTTTACGGTGCCTTAGGCTATTCATACCACTTTGGTGCCATTTTGTCACAGTCTAAGTACCTTGGAGCTCTTTTGCCCTTCTCATGATTGCTTCCCAGAAGTTTCATCCAAACTGATAAGAAAACCCCAATTCTGCAGCCAAAAATAAGCTGCAATACTTCCCCCATTGACTTTAATGGCAAACGAATCAAACTAATAAACGAATATTTTTTTTTTTTGCTTTGAAATGAATTGGGGTCCTAACGAAATGAATAAATGAACCAAAACAGATTTTTTTCTTCTGCACATCCCTAAGAAAGACAAGGTTTAATGGGACACAGTCAACATGGATTTACCCAAGGGAAGTCTTGCCTAATAAATCTGCTTCATTTTTTTGAAGGGGTTAATAAACATGTGGATAAAGGTGAACCGGTAGATGTAGTGTATTTGGATTCTCAGAAGGAGTTTGTCAAAGTCCCTCATTTTATTTATTTATTTATTTAACACTTTTTTTATACCGACCTTCATAGTAATAACCATATCGGATCGGTTTACATAGAACAAGGGAATAACAAGAGCAATAAATAAAGTAAAAACCAATGGAGGAGAATAAGGCAAAGTTACATTTAACAAGGAGTAAAAACTTGGAAGCTTAAAAAGCTGGAAGAAAGGTAAGGCAAGTAGTTGTAGCATAATACGAAAAGAATATGGGTTAAAGCTTAAGGTGCTTTAACCTGGGAGAGCTTGAGTCCATCGTTCGAAGGGATAGGAGACCATTCGTCCATGTGTGAATAATGACGACTAGTGATTGTCTGGAGGATCAGAGAAGGCTTGGTGAAAGAGCCACGTCTTGAGTTTTTTCCTGAAAGTAATGAGGCATGGTTCTAATCTGAGACTTGAAGGGATGTTATTCCATATAGATGGACCTGCTATTGAAAAAGCACGGTCTTTGGTTGAGGAAAGGCGTGTGGCCTTGGTTGGGGGGAAATTCAGAGTACCTTTGTGGATGTCTCTAATTGGTCTGTTGGAGTGTAGTTTAAAGGGGATTTCAAGGTCGAGTTGGAGTTGATGATGGATGGATTTGTGTATTAAGGTGATTGATTTGTAAAGGATTCTAAAATACACTGGTAACCAATGTAGATTTCTGAGTATGGGGGAAATGTGATCGCCACGGCTAGTGTTGGTCAGTAATCTTGCTGCGGCATTTTGTATCATCTGCAGTGGTTTGGTGGTAGATTTGGGGAGGCCAAGGAGAAGGGCACTGCAGTAGTCTATCTTGGCAAATAGCAGCGCTTGGAGGACTGTCCTGAAGTCTTGAAAAAATAGTAGTGGTTTGAGTCGTTTTAGAACCTGGAGTCTAAAAAAGCAGTCTTTAGATGTGGTGTTTACCATTTTCTTTAGGTTTAGTCGATTATCTAGAAGAACCCCGAGGTCTCTCACATGCTTATGGGTGAAGTAGGAGTTGTGTGGGGAAGATGAGGGAATATTTTCCTCGTTTGACGAGATGAGGAGGAGCTCCGTCTTCGAGGCATTAAGTACCAGGTTTAAACTATAAAGGAGGCTGGTGATAGATGAAAGGCAGTAATTCCAGTGGTTGAGCGCTTTTGAGAGATTCTGTAATAGGGATTAGAATCTGCACGTCGTCCACGTACAGATAATGAATTAAATTAAGATTAGTTAGCAATTGGCAGAGGGGGAGGAGGTAAATATTAAAAAGGGTTGGAGATAGGGAGGATCCTTGTGGTACCCCGAGGGTGGATTTTGTTAAGGGCGATTTCTTGATTATTAATTTTAACTTTGAAAGTTCTATTGCCTAGGAAAGACTTAAACCAACTGTGGGCTGATCTGGAGATACCGATATCTGTTAGGTGGTCCAGGAGGATGGCGTGGTTGACGGTGTCAAATGCCGCTGAAATGTCTAGCAGGACTAATAAAAAGGAGTAGCCTTTGTCTAGACCCATTATGATATGATCTGTAAGAGAAATGAGGAGGGTTTCCGTGCTGCGTGATTTACGGAAGCCATATTGTGAAGGGCGTAGGATATTGTGTTCTTCTAAGTACTCTGAAAGCTGAGTGTTTACCAGCTTCTCCGTTAGTTTGGCTAAGAAAGGGAGATTGGAGATGGGTCTGAAGTTGGCTGGTTCATTAGGGTCTAAATTGTGTTTCTTTAGGAGTGGTTTGAGTGTCGTGGTTTTTAGATAGTCGGGGTAACTCCCTTGAGTTAGAAGGCAATTTATGATACTTGTCAAAGGTCCTGAAATCGTATTTGGAATGAGGAGCAAGAGTTTCGATGGGATGTTGTCCGCTGGATGGCTAGATGGTTTCTGTCTTTTTAGTAAGGATTCCAACTCTTTGGTGGATATTGATTCGAAGCTGTCGAGTTTGGCTCCCATGAAGGAATGAGGATTCTCTCGCGGTTTTTAGACAGTCAGGGTAACTCCCTTGAGTTAGAAGGCTTCTAGGAAAAGTAAAAAGTTATGGGATAGAAGGCAATGTCCTTTCGTGGATTACAAACTGGCTAAAAGACAGGAAACAGAGTAGGATTAAATGGGCAATTTTCTCAGTGGAAGGGAGTGGACAGTGGAGTGCCTCAGGGATCTGTATTGGGACCCTTACTTTTCAATATATTTATAAACGATCTGGAAAGGAATACAACGAGTGAGGTTATCAAATTTGCGGATGATACAAAATTATTCAGAGTAGTTAAATCACAAGCAGATTGTGATACATTGCAGGAAGACCTTGTGAGACTGGAAGATTGGACATCCAAATGGCAGATGAAATTTAATGTGGACAAGTGCAAGGTGTTGCATATAGGGAAAAATAACCCTTGCTGTAGTTACACGATGTTAGGTTCCATATTAGGAGCTACCACCCAAGAAAGAGATCTAGGCATCATAGTGGATAATACTTTGAAATCATTGGCTCATAGTAGTCTGAATCGGGGTATGATGAGGCAGTGCAGCAAACAAAATTGTAACATTAGGTTGCAGTATTGATGATTGAAATCGTGTAGCCTGTTTTGGTGTTTCCTTTGGGTCTTTATCAGGTAAAGTGATATTTTCTAGAATTGGGTTTATTTTGGTTTGGTTTTTAAAAAGTGGGTTTTTTTTCATAGTTCCTCTGAAGAAGCCTCTTTAGTGAGGCGAAACCTTGTTTGGAGGTTGATATCATGATGACGGACATTTTCTGTTGAGGATTTGTGGCGTTTGTAAAAGTGGTCTTGCGAAGCTTACCCAACCATAATGAGCATCTTTTATTGAGGATTTGCAGTTGCTGATGCTGTTGGAAAAGTGCTGCCTGCTGGTTGAAATATTGTTCTGCAGGACTTAGTTATTCTTACGCAGCATCGCATGTAGAGGTGACAGTAGTTATAAAGCGTTTATGGACACATCGGTCTTGTGCACCACAATCGGGGCTGATTGAATACACTATCTTTTTGACAGGTTATATTATTGTAGAGAATTATGGTTTTCTATGTTTGTATGCTGTGAAATTGAGGTATATGGGGTTTTATTGAAGTGGAGGGTGGGTATTTGTTAGGTGGATATATGTTGTATTTTTTTGTTCTTTGAATTATTTGTATTTTGAACATTATTTTGTCTTTTGTATTGTTTGTAGTTTTGATATTGTTTTTGTTTGATTTATTATGTATTTTGTCTATTTTGGATTTCTGTTATTAAAAATGTATTTATTAATAATAAAAATATTTTTATATGGCTTACTTTTTTGTTATTTACTTTATTGTAATGTTAGCTTTGGCGATATGCTTTTTTCTTCAGTATTTGGTGGGTTTATGCCGCAGGTGTAACCAGCTTTTTGTTCTATATCCTTATTGGGTTTTTCTTTAGTGTTGAAAAAATGCTGAAACATGATTGGTCCTGCTCCTTTCATCCGCAACCTGCTCTGTCTGGATTTTCTTCCCTCATGGACTTTAATGGGGCCAAACTGAATGAACCGAAAAGGATTAGGATTTTTTTTTAGAGGATTGTGCCCATTCGATTTGGATGACCTAAACTAAACTAAAAATCAATTTTCAGATTTGGATCATCTGAATTTACATCCCTTTCAAGAGTCAATCAGGATGGTGCAGAGAAAGCACATGATTTACCCATCCCCATGCTTGAATTTTTTTCTGTTCTGAAATCTAGCAGCCTAGGTTGTTGGCCATGCACACTGTACTCTCGGCCTGGGGATCTGTCCGCTTAGCCAAAGCGTATCTAAACACATTACCCACATACATTTCTCTTTTTATCAGTACCTTAGTATTCTGCTACTTTATCTGTGAAAAAAAACCAATGGATTGGAATTCAGCAGTTTCCTGTCTCATGCAAATCTCTAATGTGACAGGTCTGAATTATACTTCAGGAGTCTGTGTGAGTACTCCCACACAATGATAGGTTCCATATCAGGAGTTACCACCCAGGAAAAGGACCTGCACCACATCCTGAGCTCAGTATGCAGCGGCGGACAAAAAAGCAATGAGAATGTTAGGAATTATTAGGAAAGGAACGCTGAATAAAACGGTTCTGGTCACTGCATCTAAAAAAAGATATAGATGCATTAGAAAAAGTACAGAGAAGGGTGGCCAAAATAATAACGTGGTATGGAACAGCTCCCCTGTGAGGAGAGGCTGAAGAGGTTAGGGCTGTTCAGCCTGGAGAAGAGACGGCTGAGGGGGGATATGATAGAGGCCTATAAAATAATGAGTGGTGTGGAATGAGTAAATGCGAATTGGTTATTTCATCTTTCCAAAAATACAAAGATAGGAGACCATCAGTGAAGTTGGTTAAGTGGCACATTCAAAACAAATCAGAGAAAATTATTTTTCATTCAATGCATAATTAAGCTCTGGAATTCTTTGCTGGAGGATGTGGTTAATGGAGTTAGCATTGCCAGGTTTAAAAAAGGTTTGGACAAGTTCCTGGAGAAGTCCATAACCTTTAAAATAAGCAGAGTTAGGGAACAGCCACTGCTTGTCGCTGCGTGATAGCAGCATGTGATCTGTTTACTGTTTGGGATTCTGCCAGCTATTTGCGACCTGGATTGGCCACTGTAGGAAACAGGATACTGGGCTTGATGAATTCTCGCTCTGACCCAGCATAGCAACTCTTGTGTTTCTACTTTTGTACTGCACATCATTTCAACTAAGCAGAATATCTCCCCTCCCCCACGCCAGACCTGGTCAGGGAGGGGGTGTTTTTCACGCTCCTCACATAAATTTCTTGTCATCCTCAGCAGGACATCACTCTTTGCATGTCTCATCAGTAGACTAAGATTCAAGTGGTCCCTTCATCCTTTTTGTGTAATAGGATGGTACCAGCAGGGGTAACGTACGTCAACCTTCAGGTAAGGCTTTCTGGACTCTCAGGCTGGTAGTGGAGCTGCTTCCCCAGTCTTCGTGGCACCTGATTCTCTCTGGGGAGGGCACCCGTTTACTTTTCTGGTTCTGTAAGGGTCTACCCCCTTCCTCGTCACATTACCCTTAATTTCATCATGATTCTGGGGAACCTCGTGGATTTCCCATACACAGGCCTCTTTCTCAGAGAGTTGCCCCGCCAGGTCCTGTCCTACACATACCTGATGGAGATAAGGTCACTCCATGTGTCACCAAGGTGAACTTTTCTTCCAACCTCTCAAATCTTTCTCAATGTGACGGTATCCACTGAACGACGGTATAGAAAAATGTTAAAAATAAAAATAAATAAAATAAATAAATAAAATCTACCCAAGCCTTCGTTCCATGGATCCACGTGGATTTCTAGCAATTCCTGACTGGCGCCGCTATTCGTCTCCCAATGTAGTGGGATCTCAGATCTCACTGTACCTCTTTTTTTGAGGCCAGGGTTTATGGAATTCTGTTCCATCTGGGTTTCTTCCAGAGAAACACCTGCAGCCCAATGGGTAGGAGGTGGTTTCCTGAACGTTTACTGGCCCCACTGAGTAAATGGGGAGCTTGTTAAATTTATCTGCAATGACATAAGGGATAGACCCGCTGACAAGCTGGAGTCTCCCAGATAGCACCAAACTTTGTAACAGAAGTCCATCTCCTCCCAGCAGGCCAATCCATCTGACTTTACGGTCATTAGGGATGTGCAGCAGGGACGGATTCATCTGACTCAGTATTCGTATTTGTTGAGACCCAAATCCGTTGCATCCGTTTTCGGGGGACCCCGATTCGTCCATTAGTTACATATGGTATTCATTTCCCATTAAAGTTGAAAAAACCCCCATCACAACCCTTTAAATTTAATTAACTACAATCCCCCTCCGTCCTGAACCCCCAAGACTTGCCAAAAACTCACTGGTGGTCCAGTGGGGGTCCTGAAGCGATCTCCTGCACGTGGGCCGTCAGCTGCCAGTATTCAAAATGGTTACAACTATTCTGGCATTTAATCATATATCACGAAACTACAAATATCCAAAAAACAAATAGTGACATATATAATATTCCAAACTTTATTAATATTCAAAAATGGAAAAAATTCCAGAAAAACAACCTTTTAAAATCTCACACAAGGAATATCAACCTCAAACCCAAACATACCACTTAATCACTCATTCATACCACACTCACTACACTCCCTCACACATTTTCCATACCTTTAAAAACATCTTCATTTTTAAATTAAATTTTTACTTAGAACCCGAAATTTTCATTTACAATACAAATTTTCAAGTTGAATTACAAGCAGAAAAAATTCAATTTCCTAAATCTTGCACATTCTCAAGGCAAAATTATTTCATTTCCTCTTCGTCCTCTCTTGATCTTCTCGACATGTTTCGCCTTTCACAGGCTTCTTCAGGAGAATTTTTAAAGAATTTCCTGCTGCTTATATATTTTCATCATGTTCATTGGTTCAATATTTCATCATGTTCATTGGTTCAATATTCCTATACGAGACGTATAGGAATATTGAACCAATGGACATGATGAAAATATATAAGCAGCAGGAAATTCTTTAAACTGATGGGGATGGGACCTCATCTCCTCGGAACATTTTGATTGGTGGCTCAGTCTCCAATGTCAATGGCTTTCCAATTCCTACATCAGAGAAGACACTTCGTTGCTGCTTTGTCACTGCTTCTCTTGATGATCGGTCCGCTGTTTGTCTGGCATCGAAGACATTGATGCTTTGGACCGGGAAGAAGAAGGTGAGGGGACATCACCGGTGGATTTTTGCCGTTTAGGCTTCGGTGGCAACGGAGTCTTCGAGGATAGAGGGTTTTGACTCGATGTTGGTTTAGTAGAAGTCGATGAAGAGACCTTAAAATGGAGTCCCATCTACGCCTTCCGAGCCTCCACCCCCAGTAGCCATGCTGGTTTCTCGGGCGGAATTGAACAGAATTATCCAAGAGGCGGTGCTTCAGGCTTTATGATCATTCCAGTCTCCACCGACACTGACACCGGTCCCCATGCCGATGCCTGATCCCACGTCGATGATGCTAGCTCCTCTTCTAGATAGATTGGACTCATTAATCGGTGCTCTTCCTGTGGTTCCAGCTGTGCCATTGGCCCCCGCGACCCCACTGACACCAATACCTTTATCCTCGGACGAGGAACCAGATCGGCCGATGCCCGAACCAACACCAGGACCATCGGGCATCATACCATTGCACCGGCCTTCGAAAACACCGATGCCATCCATGCCCTCACCATCTTTGGTGCCTCCATCGATGCCATCTCGACTTCCAGTGGTGCCACCTCTAGATCCGACTGGATTTCCACCTCCACACCAACCTCAAGGTCCTGGAGGTGCCGGTGACCACCCTTTTAATCCATGGGGAGTTGATTCTTCTGACACTGATGGTTCAGATGATCTTCCTTCACAACCTTCACCTCCAGACGAACGTTGAGGTTCCCCACCTGAAGACTTGACTATTGCAAATTTTATTAAGGAAATGTCCGAGACAATTCCCTTTGATTTGCAAACAGAAGAGGATGCCAGGCATAAAATGCTTGAAGTACTACAATTTGTTGATGCACCCAAGGAGGTCATGGCAGTTCCTGTTCATGAAGTACTACTGGACCTTTTTAAACCGTAACTGGGAGCATCCTGGCTCAGTTCCTTCCGTGAATAGGAAAGCTGATGCTATCTATTTGGTACAATCAGCCCCAGGTTTCCAAAAATCTCAACTACTTCTCCATTCAGTAGTTGTGGAGTTGGCCCAAAAGAAATCTAAAAAGGTCAGACCTCATTCATCAGCACCTCCAGTTAAGGAACAGAAATCCTTAGATGCCTTCGGAAGAAGGGTCTTCCATGGCTCAAGTCGCATTGCAGCATACCAGCTATATATGACTCGGTACTCCAGGAATTTCTGGAAGAGAGTAGAAGAGTATTCTGAATCTTTACCTGATGAATACCAGGAAGGACTTACCAGCATCTAAACCCATGAGGAGGAAGTTGTTAAGTATGAGATAAGAGCAGTCTATGATATCTTTGACACCGCCTCCAGGGTTTCTGCAGCAGGCATCAGTTCACGACGTTGGGCTTAGCTTAAATCCTCTGACTTGCGACAAGAGGTTCAGGATCATCTTGCAGACTTGCCATGTACTGGTGACAACTTATTTGGTACCAAAATCCAAGAAACAGTTGCACAGTTAAAAGACCACCACGACACCCTACGTCAGCTGTCTGCTCTTTCTCCAGATTATCCTTCCACTACAAAGTGATCTTTCAGACGAGATCATCGATGGTTTCAATATAAAACCAGAAGGTATTATCCACCGCAATCTCATCCTCGACAGTCTAAACCTCCCCAAAGAGGTCAGACTAGAACACCAAAAACCCAACCTGCCCCACAAATAGGGCCAGCTTCAGATTTTGATTCTCCTCTAGAGAGCAACAGCCAATCTCTTCCTTCCCATGCCATTCCAGTGGGGGGCTGCTTTTGGGTACTTAGACTTAGTTTTTGGGTACTTGCCAGGTTCTTATGGCCTGGATTGGCCACTGTTGGAAACAGGATGCTGGGCTTGACGGACCCTTGGTCTGACCCAGTATGGCATTTTCTTATGTTCTTATGTTACTCTTCACTCTATGGCATGCCATCATGACAGATCAGTGGGTACTCTCTGTAATAAGCCAAGGGTACCATCTACATTTTCTCACTGTACCACCAAATGGCTTATCCCCTCCTCTCACAAATCCAAACAATCACTCCCCGCTTCTCGAAGTAGAACTCTTGACCCTTCTACAATCCAATGCTGTAGAACCAGTACCTTGGCAGCATTGGGGTCAAGGTTTCTACTCCCACTACTTCCTGATCCCAAAATCAGGAGGCATTTGTCCTATTTTGGATTTGCGTACCCTAAACAAATATCTCAGAAAAGAAAAGTTCAGCATGGTAACCTTAGGAACCTTGCTCCCACTGATTCAAAAAACAGATTGGCTTTGCTCTCTGGACCTTCAGGAGGCTTGCGCACACATCGCGATATACCCCCCTCATTGCAAATACCTAAGATTCATAGTAGGATAGTCTCATTTTCAGTACCATGTACTACCATTCGGACTGGCGTAAGCCAGCATGAACGTACACCGTGTGTGACGTCAAGGCGTACGTTCATGCACTTTCACTGCCTTGAGCACCCAAATTGACGGGCGCTCAAGGCAGCGAAAGCATATGAACGAACGCCGTGATGTCACGCATGCCCATTCATGCGCCTTCGCTGCCTTGAGCGCCCAAATTGCACTACGGGCGTGCGTTCATCCACCTTCGCCGGCGGGGGCTGCTGGAAGCCGCCTCGCGATCCGCCCCGTGCTGCTCTCGCTCTCGCCGCCGGCTGCCCCCGGGAGGAGGGGAGAGAGGACTGGGGCTGCCCCGGAGACCGGCACCCATGGACGCGGCCAGGGCAGGTGAACGGGGCCTGGGGGATGAGATTAGTCGCGATCCGAAGAGTGGCTTTCCCGGTGTGTTGGATTTTAGGTTTTCTTTTGCTTAAAGTTGGGATCCACTTCCTGGTACCTATCATTTCAAAGGTCATTTGAAATGACAGGTACCAATGCACCTAGGATACTGTATAGACGCTGTATAGCGCCTATACAGTAAAATGGACGCGGCTTGTATTTGCATGCCATTTAAATACAGTATCGAGCGGTATGTGATCCGTACTGTGCGTGCGACAAACGCGGGTGCGCCCGGCACTGCCGCACCTTACTGTATCGGCCTGTAAGTTTATAAGTCACTAACAGCGTGTGACTCTGAGATAATTTACCTACCTCTCTGTGCCTCCATTTTAATGATTTACTGAAAAGCTTTGACCTCACACCCCAGAAGGCTCATCTCAGAATCAGGTGGAGAGGCAGTGACAGAGGGAACCTTTCTGAACAGGCATCCCAAAGCGTTTCCAATCCTGCTTGGTCTGTCGTGGTGTTCTCCTGAATTGAAGCCGCGGACGGTCTGCACCTGTGTACACAGGGCTGACCCCGGGAGCTCCTGCCCCAGAACCTCTCTGACCTCCGGCCGGGCACGTGGCGCTGCGGTCACTGTCTGGGCAGCGCCAGCCTTTGCTCAGGGCCGCCTCTCGGTCCCTGCCCTGTCCGTGCTCGGGGCCATTTCTCGGTGGGGAGAGGCCCTGCCTGCTCCGGGGCCGGGGGCGGCCACACACGCTTTAGGGGGGCTGGGCTGCTGTGGAATTATTTCGAAGGATTATTAATGTTTGCTCCCTGAGGGGAAACTCTTCAGCAGGAAATAAATTATCTGGGGAAAGATTTCTTTCTAAGGAACTGAATTAATTTACCAAAGAAATAAATTCCCAGCTGCTCTCAAAATCTTTCTGACAGCATTAGATTAGTGCAGCCCCCTCTCCCCATGCTCAGAGGAGAAGGCCCTCGTCTAGCCTCACATTTATGGGGCCCCCCCCTCTCTTCTAGCCTCACATTTATGGGGGCCTCCCTCTCTTCTAGCCTCACATTTATGGGGCCCCCCTATCTTCTCACTGTTGCTGAGGTCCTGTTCCTTCTTGCGCTTATCAGGGCCTCCTCTTCCTCACAAATTTTCTGTCTTGTAACCCTCCCTGAACATTGTTTTACCTCCTGTGGCCCCTGCTTCTCCCTGGGGTATCCCCCACCTTCTCCTATCCTGCCCCCTCCTCTTTCCTTGCCCCTGCACCAATCTCTGAGGGGGGGTTGTGTTTTCCACAGCGGGGGGGGGGGGGGGGGGGGAGGGTAGCTTGGACTCCCCTGCCACTCCTTGTCCATGGCCTGTGATTAGGGACCCCACGGAGTCGTCAGCTCTGCAGCCTCGGTGCCTGCCTCTCCGGAGCCAGCACGGGGGGGGGGGGGGGGGGGCGTCTCGTCTCCCAGCATCAAACATTCCTGGCTGAGAAGGTCAAGGACTTGGCACGCGGGATGCTAATCAGTCACCCTGCAGTGATGGATGCCAGCGGCTCCCTGCACCAGAGCAGCCTCATTACCTGGGGACGGGAGCAGGGGGGCAAAGGGAGCTGGCAAGAGAGCACAGCAGGGGCAGGAGGCAAGGGGGAAACTCGGGAGCAATACTCCGGCCAGGGCAGGAGGCAGATTGTGGAGGGGGGATGGGACACACGGGGGATGGGAAACACTGAGGATGGGGGATGGGAGACAGATTGTGGATGGGGGACGGGAGATACTGAGGATGGGGGATGGGGCTGGAATCCTGGTGTGAGGAGTGGGTTCTGGGTGCATTATTTCGGGCTCTGGAGTGGGGTAATATTGCAGGACAGAGAGATGGAAAAACGACAGCATTGTGAGTGGAGAGGTTTAGCAGGGCTCAGTTGTGTAAAATGTAAAATTAGCTCTGTCTATCTGCATTAGGAAGTGGAAACCTTTCTCTTCTGTTTTAAGCCTGGAATGGCTCTGTTCAGACTTAGGGCCTTAGGCCTGGGTGTGAATTCTGCAGGCGCATTTCTTATTGTGTGAAAGGTTGGAGGTGACGATCCCTTGTACAGGTCCTTGGTGAGGCCTCACCTGCAGGACTGCGCTCAGTGCTGGAGACTGTATCTCAAAAGGGACAGAGACAGGATGGAGGCGATCCAGAGAAGGGCGACCAAAATGGTGGGAGGTCTCCATTAAATGACTTATAAGAAGAGGCTGAAGGACCTGAATATGTACCCCCTGGAGGAGAGGAGGTGCAGGGGAGATAGGACCTGACTATGTACACCCTGGAGGAGAGGAGGTGCAGGGGAGATAGGACCTGAATATGTACATCCTGGAGGAGAGGAGGAGCAGGGTAGACAGGACCTGAATATGTACATCCTGGAGGAGAGGAGGAGCAGGGTAGACAGGACCTGAATATGTACATCCTGGAGGAGAGGAGGAGCAGGGGAGATAGGACCTGAATATGTACACCCTGGAGGAGAGGAGGTGCAGGGGAGATAGGACCTGAATATGTACACCCTGGAGGAGAGGAGGAGCAGGGTAGACAGGACCTGAATATGTACATCCTGGAGGAGAGGAGGAGCAGGGTAGACAGGACCTGAATATGTACATCCTGGAGGAGAGGAGGTGCAGGGGAGATAGGACCTGAATATGTACACCCGGAGGAGAGGAGGAGCAGGGTAGACAGGACCTGAATATGTACATCCTGGAGGAGAGGAGGAGCAGGGTAGACAGGACCTGAATATGTACACCCTGGAGGAGAGGAGGTGCAGGGGAGATAGGACCTGAATATGGACACCCTGGAGGAGAGGAGGAGCGGGGGCGACAGGACCTGAATATGGACACCCTGGAGGAGCGGGGGCGACAGGACCTGAATATGGACACCCTGGAGGAGAGGAGGCGCGGGGGCGACAGGACCTGAATATGGACACCCGGGAGGAGAGGAGGCGCGGGGGAGACAGGACCTGAATATGTACACCCTGGAGGAGAGGAGGCGCGGGGGCGACAGGACCTGAATATGGACACCCGGGAGGAGAGGAGGCGCGGGGGAGACAGGACCTGAATATGTACACTCTGGAGGAGAGGAGGCGCGGGGGAGACAGCACCTGAATATGTACCCCCTGGAGGAGAGGAGGCGCGGGGGAGACAGCACCTGAATATGTACACCCTGGAGGAGAGGAGGCGCGGGGGAGACAGCACCTGAATATGTACACCCTGGAGGAGAGGAGGCGCGGGGGAGATAGCACCTGAATATGGACACCCTGGAGGAGAGGAGGAGCGGGGGCGACAGGACCTGAATATGGACACCCTGGAGGAGCGGGGGCGACAGGACCTGAATATGGACACCCTGGAGGAGCGGGGGCGACAGGACCTGAATATGGACACCCTGGAGGAGAGGAGGAGCGGGGGCGACAGGACCTGAATATGGACACCCAGGAGGAGCGGGGGCGACAGGACCTGAATATGGACACCCTGGAGGAGAGGAGGCGCGGGGGAGACAGGACCTGAATATGGACACCCTGGAGGAGAGGAGGCGCGGGGGGGACAGCACCTGAATATGGACACCCTGGAGGAGAGGAGGCGCGGGGGGGACAGCACCTGAATATGGACACCCTGGAGGAGAGGAGGCGCGGGGGGGGACAGGACCTGAATATGGACACCCTGGAGGAGAGGAGGCGCGGGGGGGACAGGACCTGAATATGGACACCCTGGAGGAGAGGAGGCGCGGGGGAGACAGGACCTGAATAGGACACCCTGGAGGAGAGGAGGGCGGGGGAGACAGGACCTGAATATGGACACCCTGGAGGAGAGGAGGCGCGGGGGGAGACAGGACCTGAATATGGACACCCTGGAGGAGAGGAGGCGCGGGGGAGACAGGACCTGAATATGGACACCCTGGAGGAGAGGAGGCGCGGGGGAGACAGGACCTGAATATGGACACCCTGGAGGAGAGGAGGCGCGGGGGAGACAGGACCTGAATATGGACACCCTGGAGGAGAGGAGGCGCGGGGGAGACAGGACCTGAATATGCA
The DNA here is from genome assembly GCF_901001135.1 of Rhinatrema bivittatum. Classification (NCBI taxonomy): domain Eukaryota; kingdom Metazoa; phylum Chordata; class Amphibia; order Gymnophiona; family Rhinatrematidae; genus Rhinatrema; species Rhinatrema bivittatum. Next base: position 7,445,462 of record NC_042620.1, on the reverse strand, counting down.
CACCCTGGAGGAGAGGAGGCGCGGGGGAGACAGGACCTGAATATGCACACCCTGGAGGAGAGGGGGAGACAGGACCTGAATATGGACACCCTGGAGGAGAGGAGGCGCGGGGGAGACAGGACCTGAATATGGACACCCTGGAGGAGAGGAGGCGCGGGGGAGACAGGACCTGAATATGGACACCCTGGAGGAGAGGAGGCGCGGGGGAGACCAGGACCTGATATGCCACACCCTGGAAGGAGAGGAGGCGCGGGGGGGAGACAGGACCTGAATATGCACACACCCTGGAGGAGAGGAGGCGCGGGGGAGACAGGACTGAATATGCACACCCTGGAGGAGAGGAGGCGCGGGGGAGACAGGACCTGAATATGGACACACACTGGAGGAGAGGAGGCGCGGGGGAGGACAGGAACCTCCTGAATATGGACAACCCCTGGAGGAGAGGAAGGCTCGGGGTGAGACAGGACCTGACTATGGACACCCTG